>NC_053027.1:312557117-312865226 GCF_003073215.2 Triticum urartu
CAGCAAGGCCCAACATTGGTCTTAACATTTTCCCAACATAATAATAAACATGTTAATAAATTTGACGCATAGGGAGTTAGCTCTACCCGAGGTTCGCTATTCAACGTAATACAGGGGGCGGGTGCTGATGGTGCTGGTCCAAACTAGAGTTGTGTGCGGCTTCCCCTGGGGAAACTCGGGTCTCAGTTGTTGTACACTTCGCTCATCCGATCGTGTCCTAAGACGAGATACGCGCGGCTCCTATCAGGGTGTCAGCACGTCGGGAGTTCTTGCTGGACTTGTTTTACCATTGTCGAAATGTCTTGTGAACAGGGATTCCGAGCTTGACCGGGTTCTTCCGGGAGGAGGATTTTTCCTCCATTGATCGTGAGAGTTTGTGATGGACTAAGTTGGGACACCCCTGTAGGGTTTAAACTTTCGAAAGCCGTGCATGCGGTTATGTGGAAGATGGGAATTTTTAATATCCGGTTGTAGAGAACTTGACACCAGATCCAAATTAAAATACACCAACCGCGTGCGTAAGCATGATCGTCTCTTTTCGAGTAAGGTCGAGAAGAGAAGACGGTGGGGTTATGTTTGAACGTAAGTAGTTCAGGATCACTTCTTGATCATTACTAGTTTGTGACCGTTTGCATAGTTTCTCATCTTACTCTTGTACTCGTAAGTTAGCCACCATAAAGTGCTTAGTCGCTTGCTGCAACCTCACCACTTATCCTTTCCATACACATTAAGCTTTGCTAGTCTTGATACCCATGGTAATGGAATTGTTGACTCCTCGTGGCTCACGGATTACTACAACAACAGTTGCAGGTATAGGTAATGCAATGATTACGATGTAAGAGTGATGTTTACTTGTTTTGGAGTTCTTCTTCTACTTCTTCTTCGATTGAGGGATAGGTTCCTGGTCGGCAGGCTAGGCTAGCAGGGTGGATGTCGTTCTTGTTTTTCGTTTGTTTTCATCCGTAGTCGGATGCCACTCTTCTAAAAGATGGTTGCTATGTATTCATGTATTCATGTGGCCTTTGTATGCCCTTTGTATGTATCCCCATCTATTATGTAATGGTATGATGTAATGATATCCACCTTGCAAAAGCGTCTTCAATATTTGGCTCTATCCTTGGTGGGACCTTCGAGTTCCTCTCGGATAGGATCGTATATTGGGCGTGACACTCGTCTTCCCTGGCTCCGCATCGTTCCCTTCCTAGGCCTCGCCGTCATCCACCACCTGGGTGTTGTCCACGCGGCGTGGTCAACATGGTCAACGAACGACAACCATCATAAGAGGATTGTACGTGGTGAGGCTGACAGATGTACCCACCAACTACATCTTCGCATGCAATGGAGTGCCTCCTTATTACGCATAGAAAAATGAATCCTCCCCCTGACAGATCGGACCCGCCATCTATATCTTCGCACGGAAGGAAGTGCGTCCTTATCCTCCCTGACTGCTGGGACCCACCCTATCACACCCTAGCTAGTTCATGAATTAGAGTGCTTGCGTCATGTTTAAATTATCAGAAACTTGTAAATGGGGATGACAGAACCCCCAGCCCCCCTGAAACCAACTAGGGTTTACTAAAAATATTTTCAATGAACCTGAAATTCCCTTCTAAAATGTTCATCATCTTTGCCTTGGTCATAAACCTCTGACAAAAATGGTGCACAATTTTCTAGGTCATCCTAAGGTCACTAGATTAAATCTTTAGTTATTTGAATTTGGGCATTTAAATGCTAGTGAATATTTTGAGTGCTCAAATAATCCTAAACTAAAATGTTCCATGTTGGATTTATTCCAAACAGGGGCCATGAGAAGTTTGGTGATTTTTGAAAGTGCCTAGATATTTTTAGAAATGCCACAAACTTTCAGAAAATAAAACAAAACAGAATTAAATAAAAGTGAAACAACTTACCTGGCCGCAGCCCACCTCCCGGCCCACCTGGCGGCCCAGCACTGTACCATCCCATGCCAGCCAGCTGCTTCTTCTTCGCCAAGCAGGCAGGAGGGACATCGCGACACCGCCGAGCTCGCCACGGCGCCAGCTGCTTGTCGCTTGCCCCTGATCGCGCTGGACGGCCTCCACGTCAGCCGCTCGACCGCTTGGACACCTCACTCTCCCCCTGCTCCTCTGTCTCGCCCTCTCCTCGCCATGGCCGACGCTATCGCGCCCGCGCCACCGTGAAACCCGTGTCCACCGTCATCCCCGCACCGTGTTACCGTGTCCACAAGCTCCGTCGTCGTTTGCTTCGTCGAGCTAGCCGAGCCCCAAGCGCTCGCATGCTTTACTCCGTCTTCTTCAACCTCGCCTTCACCAAATGCCGCCGGAGATCCCCTTCGCCGTCACCGCTGCACCAGCTCATCCCCGACCTCGCCGTCTGCCTCGTTAGGATCGCAGTGAGGCCTGCTACCTCCTCCTCCTCTCTGTTTTCCTTCTCGAGCACCACAGCGACTGCACCAAGCTCGGCTGCACCCGCCGCCACCACTGCACGTGACCGTCGTGGCCACAGCCACGTTGGCTCGAAAACCGAGCACGCCATCGTCTTCACCGCACTCGCAGGAGCCCGTAGCACCGCTCCATGCTCCTCGCCGTGCCTTCTAGCAACGAGTTCGAGCTCGTCCGAGCTCCAGCCGCCGCCACACTCGTCGCCGACGACTTTTCTGGCCACCCCAGCTCCACCCACTGCCACCACTCGACGTGGCTCACTCCCCGCATCACGTAGATGTGCTCCATCGTTGGTTTGGTCGTTGGAGCACAAATCCCACACTGCCCCGCCGCGTTTCGCCTCGCCGACGGCTAAACGTAGGCGAGTTTGACACCGCTGATCGAGTTTGACTCTGGGTGGGCCCAGTTTGACCCCCTGGGTCTATGACAAGTGGGACTCGCCTGCTAATTAAGTTAGGATTAGGACTAACTAAAAATTAGTTAAACTAATGACATTGACACGCGAGATCCACTGGTCGGTTTGACCTGGACCGTCCCCGTTGACTGCTGACATCACCCTGACGCAATGCTGAAGTAGTAAATCAATTACTGGATTTATTCTTATACAGGAAATTCCAGAAAATGTTCTAAACTTCAAAAATTCATAGAAATTAATCTATAACTCCAAATGCAAAGATTTATATATGAAAAATGATCAGAAAAATCCAATCTTTCCATCTGTAATGTTTTCAGGCATGTGAGAACACTTTAACCTTGCTGTTTAAGTGAAATAAGCTAATGCAATAATATGACTTCATATCATGAGCTTTTATTTGAATCTTTGATTCAAATGGACTCAAACCAACCTGTTTTACAATGCATTAGCCAAAACACACCCATATTGACATGTCATAGCATGCATCATATTGTTGCATATTACCATGTGATGATTGTGTTCCATTGTGTCTTTCGTGGTAGGTTCTGCCTCCGAGGATACCTACGAGTATCCGACTGAAGGGCAGTACCTACTACCACTCCATCAGGCAAGCAGCCCCATTGATCAGATCGATACAATCCCATGTTCTCGCTCCTGCTCTCATTTACTGCATTAAGACAACAACGTTTCAAACTGTTGTGTGCTACGGTAGTTGAACCCATTTCCTCTGCAAGACCTGTCATTGCCATAGTAACTAGATGATGTGAAATGAATATGTCGGTAATGTGAGTGATGGGCTAGAGTGAAATGAATATGTCGGTAATGTGAGTGATGTGTTGAACACGATTTGGTAAAGGTATTGATGAGAGGCCATGTAGGAGTACATGGTGGGTTGTTTCATTGGAACCATCCTTAAGCACCGAGATATGTATGTGTGATTTAAGAACCAGTTACTACCATGCATTGGGATCCTTAATTGACCCTCTCGGCTTCTTAACCACCCTAGTCCTCTGTCCAGGAGTTGCAACTAGTTTCTGGTGTTTGTAGGATATGTGTTGGCGGCCGTGCGTAGCGCTGACCCTAGGGGTGGGCTATGATGCGGTAGATACACCGTGGCACTGTGTACCGAGTCGCCCATTTGGTGTCTCGGGAACCCTGTACACATCGTTCGGGGCCGTATGTGGAAACCTCGGCCGGACTCCCTGCGGATGGAACCTAGATAGGCAATAAACCTGGACTAGATACTTGAGTGTTTAGGTAGGCCGTGGGCGACACCCTCATTGGGCTTCCACTTGAAGATTGCCGAGTACATGTCGTGTAAACGACGATAGGTGGTGAGAGCATGTATGAACAAGTACACCCCTGCAGTGTTAACATCATCTATTCGAATAGCCGCGTCCACGGTAAAGGACTACTTGGTTGCCTATACAGTTCATAGACAAGTAAATGGATACTCCTAAAAGCCTCAAGACAAGTGTGAGTGCCGTGGATGGCCCTTCTGTAGGATGAGGAGCAGGATCCATGGTAGTGTATTGTTGTGGTGACTAGTGGACTCGTGTGCACAAAACATTTACAAGTTGTTGTCTTGTAGGATAGCTTAGCCAAGAGTCAGAGCTAGCTTGCTGCAATAACCCCACTACCCTTCTTGAGAATGTTGCATGTATAGTAGGATCTATTGTAAGACTTGCAGAGTACCTTTGTACTCATGTTTGCTTAATTACTGTTGCAGAAGAGAACACCGCCCCCTCCGATGGGTTCTATGTAGATCTCGACGTTGATGAGTGACTTGCCACCCAGGTGGGGATCTTGAGCCGTGAAGGGCCTTGTAGATAGACAGGCTTCGTCAAGCCTTCTTGCTTTCTAGTTGTCTGTACTCAGACAAGTTTGCTTCCGCATGTGCTTGTATGTCTGTATGACTTGAGGGTCGGGTCGTGTGACCCCTACCTATATGAACATATGATGTATGGCTCTCTGGAGCCTTCTAAATAAAGTACTTTGAGTTGTAGAGTTTTGTTGTGATGCCATGTTGTATTTACACATATCGAGCATATTGTGTGTATGTTTGAAATGCTTGGTATGTGTGGGATCCGACAATCTAGTTGTTTATACTTGGTAGCCTCTCTTATGGGGAAATGTAGTCTTGTGCTATCATGAGCCATAGTAGTCCGCTATAGCCCGGTTCACCGGAGTCCTGCTAGCCCAGCACTACTGCTCCAGAACACTTGACTGGCCGGCATGTGATTCACTTTCTTCATGTGTCTGTCCCTTCGGGGAAATGTCACACAGAGACATCCAGAGTCCTGTTAGCCTGCTACAGCCCGGGTTCCCAGAGTCTTGTTAGCCCAGTTGCTACAGCTCGGATTCATATGCTGTTGACCGACATGTTCGATGTTGATTCATGTATGCCTATCCTCGTAAGTTAGTGCCACTTTGGGTTCACAACTAGTCATGTCGGCCCGGGTTCTCTCTCATATGGATGCTGGCGACACTATCATATACGTGAGCCAAAAGGCGCAAACGGTCCCGGGCCATGGTAAGGCGACACCTGTGGGAATACCGTGCGTGAGGCCGCAAAGTGATATGACGTGTTACAGGCTAGATCAGTGTGACTTGGAATCAGGATCCTGACAGCGTTGGCATCAAAGCCGGACTGCCTGTAGGTTCATTAAGCCAAATTAGTCGATGTCGAGTCTAGAAATGCTTTAGTTATTTGTAGGGGAATTGATTGTGGGAGGGAACATAAGGCTCTTTTACTCCTTTACCTTATGCCCTCTGATCTGATTCATTCTCTTCTCTTTCTACGTGGGTTAAGGACTAGGATTTAATCTTCTATCAGGTTCACGTGTTACTAATCCGTAGAATCTTAGGAACACTGAGTTCCGCTATATGCCAGCATCACTTCCTAGTGCAGAAGGTTGCTACCAGTCTCTCTATGCAGACTCCTCCCATGAGGATTCGCTACCCCGCACCACCACAGAGTTGCTTGAAGATAAGGACCGCGAGAATCGTGCTTTGCGAATGGAGCTTTTCAACAGTCGATCTGATCACTGGGCCACTCTAACACGGTTTGCACCTGTCGTGCAGGCTGGGTATATGGACATGAGGGATTTGTACCCCGTGCGGTCTGGTCTGCCAGATCGTATGGACTGGCGTGATGTAGGAGGCATCACTCCTCCCCATGGACCCCGTATGCCATCGTTTGTTGGACCGAGGCCACATCCGAGTCCTTATGGACCGCAAGATCCACAGAATTGACTATTACCAGATGATCATGTTCAGCTCCTGGGATTTGGTGGTAATCTCTATGAAGATTACTATGGAGACATCTGAGTTGGTAGTAGCTTCACTAGTATTGTAACAGTTGTATTTCCATAGTCATGCGCGTCTGGTGGAATATGACTTAGTGTGTACTGAATTTCGGAGGCGTGGAAAAATAATGTATAGGAGCTTGGAATGCCTCTGATGAGATGTAATGTTCTTCACCGTAGTTGTACTTCAGCCTGGGCTTGTACTAAACTATGTATGATGTGTATGACCGATCGTATATATATGGATGTTTCTACATTACCACGTCGTACGGATGAACATTCTGCATTCTGTGTCATCCATTACATTATGCATTCTTATGCCACGGTTTTGCCATCCTTGTCTAAACCGTTGTTTTGTTTCCTAGGATGGTGAACACCCGAAGCACCCTTGCTGTTCAGGAGCAGGGTGAAGCCAGTGGAGCTAGGGATGGGAATCTGCCCCATCCACCTTCCTTGGTTGAAGTCATGTTGGAGGTAGAAAGGAATAAACGCGAGACCAACCGGTTGTTAGAACGCATCGACCAGAATACTACACGTTCCTAGAGGAACGACTTGGTGTCTCTCAATGATTTCATCAAGCTGACCCCACCAACTTTCCATCATTCCGTCGAGCCTCTCGATGCGAATGATTGGCTTCGCAGCATTACCCATAAGCTACTGCTGCACGTGTAGCCAAAGCTGACAAAGTCACTTATGCTGATTATCGCCTTGAGGGTCCTACTAGCTTTTGGTGGGAAAACTATGGGGCTATGCGCCCAGCTGGCCAGGTTACCACTTGGGAAGAATTCAGCGTGGATTTCCGTGAACACCACATTCCGGAGGGTCTTATGGATCGCAAGAGAGAGGAATTCTGCAACTTCACCCAAGGCAGACTGATCGTGGATGCCTACAGCCGTGAGTTTGGAAACTTGCCACGTTATGCACCTGAGGAAGTGTCCACTAACACCAAGAAGCAGGCGAGGTTCCGGAAGGGACTTAGCCCCGAGCTTCGCTGTGATCTCCGTTTGCACGAGTGCACCTCCTTCCAGAAGCTTGTGAACAAAGCCATCAGTGCTGATACCGGCCAGACTGACTTTGAAGCTACACGTAATCATTCCCGTGATTTTGGTTCTTCATCCGGCCTGGTTCTCAGAAGCACTGGATGTGGATTCCAAACACAGCTCTGCCACCCAGGTTCACTCTGAGGCCATCCTATGAGGCGCCTCACCCAACCCATCAGTATACACCGCCTAAGGCTTATGGTGGACCGGCCGCCAATGCTGCTCCGCGCACCAACACGGTGACATGCTTCAAGTGCGGAGAGCCGGGTCACTACAGTCGAGAGTGTCCCCACAACAACAACCCCAACCATTCTGGAAAGTCCGTTGGTCGTGGTAAGCCAGCGAGAAATGTGTATTATGCCAAGCCAGCCACCACTACACGTGGTCATGTTAACTACGTCTCAGCAGAGGAGGCTCATGATGATCCCAACGTCGTCCTTGGTACGTTTCTTGTTAACTGTCATCCAGCATCTGTTCTTTTCGATACTGGAGCATCTCATTCATTCATATCTAAGAGCTATTCTCGGTTGCATAACACCACATTTTGTGACATGCCCACTTCCATGGTAATTCAAACTCCGGGTTCCAAATGGCAAACTTCTAGAGTAAGCCATGGGAATGAAATTCTTGTCGATAGGCTTGTCTTCCTTGCATCCTTAATAGCTCTCAAGTCCTTGGACATAGATATCATCTTAGGTATGGACTGGATGTCAGCCCATTATGCTAAGATTGATTGTGCCACTAGAACTGTTCAACTTACTCACCCATCGGGCAAGACAGTCAATGTCTTAACCCGAGTGGCCAAGCGTCAGCTCTAGACCCTAAATGCCAACCCTCTTCTAGACCTTGAAGATATTCTGGTAGTCCGTGACTTCCCGGATGTCTTTCCAGAAGAATTGCCAGGTGTTCCACCAGACAGGGATGTCGAGTTCGTGATAGACCTTGTACCAGGAACCGTTCCAATCTCTAGAACACCCTATAAGATGGCACCCCTAGAATTAGCTGAACTTAAGAAACAAGTCGATGAGTCCTTGAAAAAGGGTTTCATCCGTCCTAGTTCTTCTCCATGGGCTTGCCCCGTCCTCTTCGTCAAGAAGAAGGATGGTACGGATCGGATGGTTGTAGATTATTGACCCGTAAACTTGTTTACCATAAAGAACAAGTATCCGCTCCCCAGGATCAACGATCTGTATGATCAGCTCGCTGGATCCTCAGTCTTCTCCAAAATGGATCTGAGGTTGGGCTACCATCAAATCAAAATAAAAAACAGGGACATTCCCAAAACGGCCTTTGTTACTCGTTATGGCCAATACGAGTACACCGTCATGTCCTTCGGTTTAACTAATGCCCCAGCCACCTTCAATCGGTTAATGAACTCAATCTTCATGGAGTATTTGGATAAATTCGTCGTGGTATACCTCGATGATATACTCATCTACTCCAAGAATGATGAAGAACATGCCGAGAATCTAAGGCTAGTATTGACGAAACTTCGAGAGCATCACCTTTATGCCAAATTCTCCAAATGTGAATTTTGGTTACCACAAGTGACCTACCTAGGCCATGTAATCTCTGGTAAGGGTATTGCTGTCAATCCCGAGCAAGTTCAAGCCGTCCTTGATTGGAATCCACCTGAAACGGTCAAGCAAGTTCGGAGTTTCCTTGGCTTAGCGAGCTATTGTCGCCGCTTTGTCGAGAATTTCTCTAAGGTTGCTAAACCTCTAACTGAACTCCTCAAGAAAGATAAAAAGTTCGAGTGGACCCCACAGTGCGAGTTCTGCTTTCAGGAACTGAAAAGACGCCTGACATCTGCTCCTGTACTGGTACCACCAGATTTCTCCAAGAACTTTATTATCTACTATTCATCCACCATCGACTTCCTCCAGCCTCCACCTGCTACTGTTCATCCACCACGCCCGCCTCCTGCCTCCACTAGCTACTGTTCATCCATCCTCCACCGGCTACTATTCCACCCTCCCTCCACGGGGTCCTGTTCATCCACCCCCAACTGGCTCAGGTGTGGCGGTCTCCTCGATCGGGGTCCTATTCATCCAGCAGCAACGGCCTACTACCACAGGGTCCTGTTCATCCAACCCCCACCGGGAACTATTCATCCAACCTTCAACAAAAGTCACTATTCATCAAGAGGCAGGTTTGATCAGCTTCAGTTAGGAGCAGTAGCGAAGGAATCGCTCGGGTTTAGTTAACAACCAAGGGATCAATCGCTCGGGTTTAGTAACATAGCTAGTGTAATCGCACGGGCTCAGTAAGTGAATGCCTCGCTCAGGTTCAGATAGAGCCCAACGCCTCACACATAAGAGCGTACGTGTATGAGAGAAATGCGCAAACTTCCGTGCATCGCTCGACCCCGACCACCCACCGTAACCGGGAAGTCCCCGAAATTTTCCTCGTCCTCGCTTCTACCATGATTTTTTCGTCATGGACAGCTCAAAGAATGTCATGCTGGTGCGTCTCCGGCCTGCCCAGGATGAAAAGCCCATTTTTTGTCATAATTTTTTGTGATAGAAGTAGGAGCCCACCACATTTATGATGATACGTGTTTTTGTCACAATTATCGTCATAGAAGTGTCACAAGCATGACAAAAAAAATTGTTCGGGCCAAAATGTCACGGATGTGTCTTTTTTTGTAGTGCATGTTCTCCCGTAGGGGGGTAGACTGGGGGCTGGTCATGATGGGTTTGTTTGTTACAACCCCCCTGTCCAGCGCTTGCCGTGGGATCTGGTTTTGCCGCAGATTTGGACCATTTCCCCGGTGCTCAAGTGGTTTTGCGTCCCTGGAAGACAGAAGAAATTGAATTAGAATGGCTGATAGACAAAAGGTCAAGACTTGATAAAAGGGAAACAAGGTTTTCTTATTGTTCATCATATTCGAGGAGGACATCCAAGTCATACTTGGGAGGCGGGGTGATTCCCTAGCCCTCTTGATAGCTAGTGAAGGTGAGCTTGTCGGCAGGGGGGACTCACTTCCCTCGGCAAGTTCTTGTTGAGAAGATGAGGCCTTGGATTTGGAATCCCGAGCGGGTTGCCAGCGTACTACCTCTTGACGGCCAGTTTTGGTGGTCGACTTCTTCACCGTAGGGGCCATTCGTGGCGGGAAGTGGCCGCCGGCTCTTGGCTAGCTCTCCTTCGAAGGCGGCGCCTTGGCTGGAGGGCACAAGGGCCTTCTTCCTCTTGTTCCGCTTCTTTGAGCTTCCCGGTAATCTCAGTCCTGGCAACCTCTGCTTTGGCAGTCTCATCCCCGGCAAGCTCCTCCTATTGTTCTTCGGCATGTTCTTCCTTGTCAGGTTCTCCTTCATCATCATCGTCCTCGGCTTCTGCAACTTCTGTGGCCTCAATCCTCTGGGCCACTTTGACCCTGCTAGCGATATACGGCTACTCCTCTTCTGTGGTGGCCCGCATGATATCAATTTTTTCCGGGAAGCTACCTCTGTCAGATTGGAAACCCAATCCATTTTTTCCTCTAGCTTGGGCAGCTCCCAGCTTTCCTTGACCCCTTGGGCAGTGCACTCTGACACCCACGTCAAGATGGCATCCTTTGCGGAGTTGATGTGCATAGTAACAACATGGGCCGGCAGGTGAAATGAGCCAGTCTTTTGTAATAACCGCTGGCAGAGCCAAGCATGTTCAATGACCGTCAAATTGTTGCCGAGCCTAGGGTACATCCGCATCTTGTCATCAGCTTTCTTGTACTCTCAAGTGAACCTCTCTCTCTCTCTCTTCTGTAGTGGTGAAATATGACGTCGAAGAAAATTAGCTCCCGCCATTTCTATGGTCAGGTTGGCGCGCTTCAAACGAGAAATTTTGTTCAGTGTCGAGCGAAGCTTCTCTTCGGTGGCACCAAAATGGCTCTAGTCATCGCCGCATTCGATCCTCTCTGTCTGTGGCAGCAGGATGAAGGGAATTCCTTTTCTTGAATCGAACACCACTTTTCCCTCCACTCCTACCATTTTCCATGAAATTCCTCAGTGAGGTAGTCCTTCTGGTCCTTCTTCCCTGTAGGAATCCATGTCAGGCTACCAAAGAGTGATTTGTCTTCAATCCGGGGGACGTAGAAGTGGTGGAACAGATCCACATTGGGAGCAATCCCGACAAAGTTTTCGCACAAATGCGCGAAAACTGCCATGCATGTCATCGCGTTGGGGGCGAAGTCCAGCAGTCTGAACCCAAAGGTGCACATCACTGCACAGAAAAAATCTGAATATGGGGAGACAGGACACAATAAAAATATGCACAGAAGAATGGATATGAATCTGCAGGAACCTTGTGACCTTGGGGGAGGACTATTGGGGTTCCATGCCCATCGGTCTTCTTCCCCCACATGTATGTGTACCTCTCAATCAGATCGTTGCCTAACAAAGCCGGCGGCTAGAAGACAACGTTCTCTTTCCGCCGCTTCTCCATCTCCTACAGCTCTTTCCTCTTCCTTTCCGCCTTGGGGTCGAGTGGTTTGGCCACCTTCTTCCCCTTTGCATCGGCCTTCTTGGGTGCCATTGGGGCTCACGGAAGAAGAGGGGGTTCAGGTAGATGTGAGGGTCGGCGAAGGCGGCGGCGGAAGCAGTTCCGGTGAAAAGAGGAAGATGAAGTATAGGAGAGCAGGGGCGAATGAGCAGCACCTCCTCGCAGTTACCTTTTTATGGGGAAGGCGCGGGGGGATGGCTCTTCGATGTTTACCCTAGAAGCGCCCTTTTACAGGTGTGCCACCGCGGCGAGCCCATGTTCCCACAACCCACAGTTAATATGTGGAGTGGATGTGTGTCATGCGAAAGCACAAACGGCAGTTTTTCTCCGCCACGTGTGCATGTGCATATTTTTGGGCCTAGCCCAACGACGCCTCACATGCACGCGTGGCCCAGGCTCGGGGGCTCTTGTCGGTGCACTAAGAACTAGGTCCTTAGTACCCCTAGACTTATGCATAGGCAGTGGCGGCTCCCTTGCAACTGGCTTTGTAGAGAAGAACTAAGTCTAAATATAAAAACACGAAGAAGGCTTCCAAGCCAAAGAAGCTGCTCTTTGAGATATCAAGGAGCACATCAAGAAGACCAAGATTCGAGGCTAAGTTGACCTACTTGGCTAAGGAGAAGAACAAGGCAGAACACTAGAAGCAGTACTTGCCGGCGAGGCCGAGCCAGCAAGGCAAAGGCCCGGCAAGCTCCAGCCAGCGACAAGCACTCCACCTCACCGAGTAGCTAGTCACTCATCAATGAGGTGTCAAGCCCACAGGCAGTTAGGTGAAGCTTGTTGGGCATGTGTCAGCATGCTGGAAGGAGTTTTACCCTTATCGACACCTGTTCAAATGGTGTGTCAAGTTAATAGGAGTTAGCTAGGCAAGCAGTGCAATAGCCTAGCCAGGGCTCCTCCTTCTCATGACACCTTATGATGCATTTAATGCTTTTCGTCCTAACTGGCAGAGTTAGGTATGATAGCACTGTTCGCTATCTAATCACTAGATAATGATTGTTTTTCCACTATGGTAACCCCTTGAGCTATAAAAGGAGGGCCATGGCATCCTTTACAGGGGTTCGAACCCAATTGAACTCTACGTACACTTGCACGCATAGAGGCCTTATCCTTGCACCTTGTCAGGGGAAGGCGCTCCTTGTACTTGTGCACCGACACTTCCAATACACCAAAGCAGGAGTGGGGTTTTACACCTCAAAGGTGGCCCGAACCTGGGTAAAGATCCCTACGCTTCAGTTAATCTTGCTATTTGTGTTTTGTGCATTTCCCTAGCCAAACCAAAAGGGGCTAGATGGCCCCGTAGATGGTCGTCCAAACCAATAATCTTTAGCCGAGCATCATTTTTTATATAACCTTGTAGACCACATTACACAAATTTATCGGTCTGAATTGAGTTACCTTTTCTGGGGAATTAACCTTTGGGGTCATTACAATTGTAGCATCATTCCGTCCGGGGGGAATAGAACAAGTATTTGCCGCCTACAGGACCTGTTCAGGCAGGTCATCCCCCAGCATAAACCGAAACCTTTTATAAGAAATAGCATGAAGTCCATCAGGTCCCGATGCCTTTAAATCACCAATCTCAAAGAGAGCTTTCCGAACATCCTCATCCGTATAGGGGGCGAGATGAGCATTATTCATATCCTCAATCAATTTCCTTCAAAGAAGAGAAAGAACATCCATGCTCGGTTGGGTAACTTCAGAAGAAAACAAGTTTTAAAATACCCCTTGATGTGGTCCTTTAACTCTCTATCTTGCAGCCAAACATATGTATCATCTAGAAGCTTTATTATCTGATTTCTTTTATTTCTGGCACTTGCCGCATTGTGGAAGAAGGAGGTGTTAAGGTCCCCATGCAATAGCCAATTGGCCCGACCGCATTGTAACTAGTAAATATCCTCTTGTTCTACAAGATTTTCAATAAGGACAGGAATCTCATTTTGACGCGTCTGGGACTCCTCACTCATCGGACCTCTCCGCACTTTTTCCAAATCTTATTTTAATTTTTATATGCCTTTTCGGACCCTTAATAGTATTCCGATTCCATATATGTAAAATAGCTTGCACTGCCCACGTACGCTCAGCGAGGGACGGCCCAATACCCATCATTTTTGCTTTCTCCCAAGCAGTACTTACAATTTCCACAATTGTCTCTTCTTGGAGCCATCGAGCTTCAAATTGTTTTACTCGGTCCTTCGGTCGGTTAATCACATTACCATCAAAATATTTTGGGTCCAGGATTAGAGGACAATGGTCAGAATGTACATGTTCTTCATTTATGACGGTGGCACGAGGAAATTTATTTGCCCATTCCACATTACATACGACACGGTCAAGTATCTCCCTAATTGCGGCGCGGCTCCTAGGCGGTGGCGCGGATCCCAGGTGGCGGCGCGGGGAGGCCGAGCCGGGCAGCGCGGCGAGCGCGGGCGGCGGCAGGAATCCCAGGTGGAGGCGCGGGGAGGCGGAGCCGGGCAGCATGGCGAGCGTGGGCGGCGGCACGGGCGAGCGGGCCGAGAGGGCCCCGCGCGGGCCTGGCGGGCCGGCGGAAGCGGACGACTTTGTCCGGTGTGGCCGGACGTGTCCGGTGGCGGCGGGGGATGTTAGCTAGGGTTTTGGACCCGAAATTCGGGGGAGGGCACATATTTATAGGTAGAGGGAGTTTGGAGTGTCCAAATGATGTGTAGTTTTCGCCCACATGATCGTGATCCGACGATGGAGGACAGGGAGATGGTTTAGATGGGTTATGGGCTGTTTTGGAGGGGTGTTGGGCTGCAAAACACAAGAGGCTTTTGCGGTTCCCTGGTTAACCGTTGGAGCATCAAACAGCCTCCAAATGGAATGAAACTCCAAATGGAATGAAATTTGACAGGCGGTCTACCGGTAGTGCACCAAGGACACTTGGAAAATCTCGGTCCATTCCGAGAATGTTTAACACCCGCTCACGAAAAGAGACAAGAGGGGTGCGCTGGTGCATGTGGGAGTGTCGGATTACGAAACGGACAACAGGGAAAATGCTCGGATGCATGAGACGAACACGTATGCAAATGCGATGCACATGATGACATGATATGAAATGCATGACATGAAAAAATGCAATATTTATTAACAATTTCAGACTTCGCAGGAAAACAAAGCATGTCATAAACAGATTTATGATAGCAATTTTGCGAGCTCAAACCACTCACCACAAAGCATTGCATGACAATATAAGCATATCAATAGCAAGATTACTTGTTCATGAATCTAACCATGGCAAGATCAAGTTCATAGGATGCATGGATCACTAGCAACAACCATGGCAAAATCGATTAACATGTTAACATTCTGCCAGGAACATTTTATAGCAAAAGTAGAGCAAGCAAATGACATGCAAGACAACTCCATAATTGCAAATAGGGGCATGGATGGATAGAGCATGACCACATGTTCAAAACATCCTTACTGAAGTATCTCAAAATAAGCATGTGTCTCACTGTAGCATCAAGTTTACATGGCATCAAAATAACAGCAGGAAAAGACTTAGCAAAATCCTAAGTCCCTGAAAACAGCAACATTGTGGAGCCTACTTTGCACCACATAGATCACCAAAATACAAGACAAGGACCCCTGTTAAGATGGCATGTTGTAGTTCAAAACACATGTAGACCTCAGGCTCATACGATGCACACATCAAATGCAACAAAAATGACAAAACCTCATGAACTGATGAGTACCAGCAGTTAACATTTTGTAGCACTCTTGCATCAATTAAAATGGCATCATAATAGGCAGTATCATGCATGGAAATGTTACTGGCATGAAGAGCTCAACGAGTCGAACAATTCGACATATCATATGCATCATTTGGAGCTATGGTCACCGAGATACGATGCGATGAACAAGGCATAAAAATAACAGAGAGCTCCAGGACTTGCTAGAATTTCACCTCCATGAAAGTCAACGCGGGACTAGGTGGTTCCGGGACGGAGTGGATCGGGACGCGGGGAGGCCGTTTGGGGCATGGAGCGGGTGGACCTCATCCACCCCGACGAGACCTCACCTGAGTTGGCCGGAGGAGCTTGATCCACCCTTGGGGTCGCCGGATCCGGCGAGGAGCGGCGCGGGGCACGCTCCGGTGGTGGTTGGTGATGGCGGCGGAGGACAGGCGCGGCGAGATGGCGCGGCGTCGGGCGGCGGTGGCGCAGGTGCGTGGAGGCGGCGGCGCGGCGCGTGGAGGCGGCGGAGCTCCGGCGATGCAGGCGGCGGCGCTGCTGGGCGGAGAGGCGGTACGCGAGCTGGGCGGCGCAGCTGGCAGCGGTCGGCGGCGAGTGGGGCGGTGGCGCGCGCCGGTGAGAGGGCGGTGGCGCGCACCGGCGAGGTGGCGGTGGCCGGCGAGCGGGGCGGCGGAGCGCGGGGGCGCGGCTCGGGCCCGGCGCGGGTACGGGCGGGCCAGTCGTGGGCCTCGCGGGCCGCGGCGGTGGAGGGCGGCGCAGGGACAAGTGGAGTGCAGGGATTGGTTGCGGGCGGCGGCGGCAGACCCGTCCGGCTCGGTCGGACGTGTCCGGCGGCGCGGAGGTGGTGGTGGCTAGGGTTTTACCCGAAAATGGAGGGGAAGGGGCTTTTATATAGGTAGAGGGAGTTTGGAGTGCCCAAATGAGGTGTAGTTTTCGGCCACACGATCATGATCCGACGACGGAGGACATAGAGATGGTTTAGATGGGTTATTGGGCCGTTTTGGAGGGGTGTTGGGCTGCAACACACAAGAGGCCTTTGCGGTTACCCGGTTAACCGTTGGAGCATCAAACGGCCTCCAAATGGAACAAAATTTGACAGGCGGTCTACCGGTGGTGTACCAAGGCCACTTGGCAAATGTCGGTCCATTCCAAAAACGTTTAACACCCTCTCACGAAAAGAGATAAGAGGGGTGCGCCGGTGCATGTGGGAGTGTCAGATTGCGAAACGGACAACGGGGAAAATGCTCGGATGCATGAGACGAACCCGAATGCAAATGCGATGCACATCATGGCATGATATGAAATGCATGACATGAACAAAAAGCAAAACGAAGACAAAAACCCAACCACGAAGGGAATCTCATAACTTAAAGCCGAAAATGGCAAGATTCGGAGTTACAAATATGGCAAGTTACATCCGGGTGTTACACATATCATCCTCCTCCGATACGCGCTTGGTGAAGCCCTATCGGAGTTCTACTACAACCACCACCACCATGGCGTCGTGCATCTACCTCTCCACCCTCCCTTGCTAGATCAAGAAGGCAGAGACGTCACCGAGCCGTACATGTGCACATCTCGGAGGTGTCGTTCGTTCGATGCTGGATCGGATTGGATCGCAAAGGGAGTACAACTACGCCAACCATGATCTCTAGATCGTAACACTTTCAGTTTACAAGGGTATGTACACACTCTCCCTATGGTTGCTAGAATCTCCATAGAATAGATCTTGGGTGTTTCGTAGGATTCTTTTGTTTTCCATGCAATGTTCCCCATCATACATGTATGATGTTGCAAACACTACATGAATAGACTAATAAAAAATAATTGTAATTTATAAGTTAAATGCATGGCTTGCTTATGTGGTAGACTTAAAATGCATGACTTAGGGCCTATTCGAATCGTCTCCACTAGCCATCTTCTCATATTCGCGTGGGGAGCAGCCTAAACGATCCTGCTCCTAGAAGCCCGCTCCGTGGAGATAGCCCCGATGTAGTGCAATTTTCAATAGCAGCAGAAGCCCAGCTCCAGAAAAGATAGAAGATGAAGTTTAGACAACTTACAGCTGATTTCCCATCCGAAGTTAGAAATAATGGGCCCCATTAACAAAATCTAAAATATCAAATGAGCCCATGTGTAAAATGGCAAGTGGTGGTGCTAAAGCTTAGTCCCACCCGGGAAGTTGAAGAAGAGTTGGACCTCTTTATATAGTGGGTTCTCTCCACCACTCTAAGTTGTGTGTTGAGAAGAGAAAGGGAAGACCATACGCATGCACTCGCTCGCCTTACCTCACCTGGCCGGGCGTGTGATACGTCCATTTTGCATAATGTTTTCCTACAATTATTTACTATGTTCTTATGCAAAATAATGCTTTATGGAGTAATTCTAATGCCTTTTATCTCATAATATGCAAGGTTTGCACAAAGAGAGAGAATGCCGGCAACTGGAATTCTAGACCTGAAAAAGCTACGTCAGAGTTACCTATTCTGCACATCTCCAAATGAGCTGAAAATTTACAGAGAATTGTTTTGGAATATATGAAAAATACTAGAGCAAATAACTACCGAAGGGGGCACCTGGTGAGCACAAGACAACAGGGCGCGCCAGGCCCCCCAAGCGCGCCCTGGTGGGTTGTGCTCAGCCCAGCCCACCTCCGGTGCCCATCTTCTAGTATATAGGTCATTTTCACCTAGAGAAAATAAGAAGGTGACTTTTGGGACGTAGCGCCGCCGTCTCGAGGCGGAACTTGGGTAGGAGCACTTTTTCCCTCCGGCGGAGCGATTCTGCCAGGGGAACTTCCCTCCCGGAGGGGGAAATCGAAGCCATCGTCATCACCAACAACCCTCTCATCTTTGGGAGGGCAATCTCCGTCAACATCTTCAACAGCACCATCTCCTCTCAAACCCTAGTTCATCTCTTGTGTTCAATCTTTGTACCAGAACCTCTGGTTGGTACCTGTGGGTGACTAGTAGTGTTGATTACGTCTTGTAGTTGATTACAATATGGTTTATTTGGTGAAAGACTATCTGTCAGATCCATTATGCCATTTAATACCCCTCTGATCTTGGGCATGATTATCATTTGTGAGTAGTTAATTTTGTTCCTGAGGTCACAGGAGAAATCTTGTTGCAAGTGATCATGTGAACTTGATATGTGTTCGATATTTTGATGATATGTATGTTGTGTTTCCCTTAGTAGTGTCATGTGAACGTCGACTACATGGCACTTCACCATATTTGGGCCTAAGGGAATGCATTGTGGAGTAGTTATTAGATGATGGGTTGCTATAATGATAGAAGCTTAAACCATAGTTTATGCGCTACTTCGTAAGGGACCGATTTGGATCCAAATGTTTAATGCTATGGTTAGATTTTATCTTACTACTTTTCTCGTAGTTGAAGATGCTTGTGAGGGGGTTAAACATAAGTAGGAGGTTTTTTCAAGTAAGAATAACACCTAAGCACCGGTCCACCCACATACCAAATTATCAAAGTAGCTAACACGAATCAAACCAATATGATGAAAGTGACTAGATGAAATTCCTGTGTACCCTCAAGAATGTTTTGCGCATTATAAGAAACTGTTTTGTCCTGTCCTTTGCCACAAAAGGATTGGGATACCTTGTTGCACTTTATTTACCGTTACCGTTACTTTCTCGTTAGAAATTATCTTGCTATCAAAGTACCTATTTCCGACAATTTCAGTGCTTGGCGAAAAAACCTTGCTGAAAACCACTTGCATTTCCTTCAGCTCCTCGTTGGGTTCGACACTCTTATTTATCGAAAGGACTATGATTGATCCTTGATACATCTCCAACGTATCTATAATTTTTGATTGTTCCATGATTATATTACCTGTTTTGGATGTTTAATGGGCTTTAATATACCTTTTTATATTATTTTTGGAACTAACCTACTAACCAAAGGCCCAGTGCAAATTAATGTTTTTTTGCCTATTTCAGTGTTTCACAGAAAAGGAATATCAAATGGAATCCAAACGGAATGAAACCTTTGGGAGAGTTATTTTTAGAACAGACGCAATCCAGGAGACTTGTAGTGGATGTCAAGGAAGCAACGAGGTGGCCACGAGGTAGGAGGGCGCGCCCCCCACCCTCGTGGACCCCTCATGGCTCCGCCGACCGACTTCTTTCGCCTATATATACTCATATACCACGAAAACATCCAGGAGCACCACGAAACCCTATTTCCACTGCCGCAACCTTCTGTACCCGTGAGATCCCATCTTGGGGCCTTTTCCGACGCTCCGCCGGAGGGGGAATCGATCACAGAGGGCTTCTACATCAACACCATAGCCTCTCCAATGATGTGTGAGTAGTTTACCACAAACCTTCAGGTCCATAGTTATTAACTAGATGGCTTCTTCTCTATCTTTGGATCTCAATACAAAGTTCTCCTCGATTCTCTTGGAGATCTATTCGATGTAATTTTTTTGCGGTGTGTTTGTCGAGATCCTGTGAATTGTGGGTTTATGATCGAGATTATCTATGAACAATATTTGATTCTTCTCTGAAATCTTTTATGCATGATTTAATATCTTTGCAAGTCTCTTTGAATTATCAGTTTGGTTTGGCCTACTAGATTGATCTTTCTTGCAATGGGAGAAGTGCTTAGCTTTAGGTTCAATCTTGCGGTGTCCTTTCCCAGTGATAGAAGGGGAAGCAAGGCATGTATTGTATTGTTGCCATCGAGGATAAAAAGATGGGGTTTATATCATATTGCTTGAGTTTATCCCTCTACATCATGTCATCTTGCCTAATGTGTTACTCTGTTCTTATGAACTTAATACTCTAGATGCATGCTGGATAGCGGCCGATGTGTGGAGTAATAGTAGTAGATGCAGAATTGTTTCGGTCTACTTGTCGCGGACGTGATTCCTATATACATGATCATTCCTAGATATTCTCATAACTATGCGCTTTTCTATCAATTGCTCGACAGTAATTTGTTCACCCACCATAGAATTTGCTATCTTGAGAGAAGCCACTAGTGAAACATATGGCCCCCGGGTCTATTCTCCATTATATTATTCTCCCATCAACAAGCCATTTCCGTCGCCTTTTATTTTGCAATTTTTATTTTCCAATCTATATAACAAAAATACCAAAAATATTTATATTATTATCATTATCAGATCTCACTTTCATAAGTGACTGTGAAGGGATTGACAACCCCTTTATCGCGTTGGTTGCGAGGTTCTTGTTTGTTTGTGCAGGTGTGAGGGACTTGCTTGTAATCTCCTACTAGATTGATACCTTGGTTCTCAAAAACTGAGGGAAATACTTACGCTACTTTGCGGCATCACCCTTTCCTCTTCAAGGGAAAACCAACGCATGCTCAAGAGGTAGCAAGAAGGATTTCTGGCGCCGTTGCCAGGGAGATCTACGCCAAGTCAAGACATACCAAGTACCCATCACAAACTCTTATCCCTCGCATTACATTATTTGCCATTTGCCTCTCGTTTTCCTCTCCCCCACTTCACCTTTGCCTTTTCTTTGCCTTCTTCCCGTATGTATCTTTGTTTGTGTTTCCATGTGCCTTCCATTTGCTTGCATCTTTGCTCGTTAAAAATCTATTGATATGGATCCACTTAAAGTGTTGTACTTGGATCATCTTCGATCCTTATGTGCTCGTGCTAAAACCCCAACTAGCCTAGTTGATGGGAAATCTTTAGATGAGCATGCTCATTTTGTGCGTCACTATTTGTCTAAAAAAGGGAGACTTTTATGGGATCAAATAAACAGATTCTTGTGTTATGCTTGGAATCTTTGTGAAATTTATGATTTTACTTGTTGCTCTAAGATGCCCAAAAAACACCTCCCCTACCTATGTGAGTTTAATGATAATGAAATCTTATCTTCTTATGCAAAGGGTGTTTATAGTTACTACGATGTCGAACAAATTGAAGAATTTGTCGCTTTTAAGGGTGCTTATGAAGTTGCTTCTTTGATTTAAAAGTATGATATTACTCTTTACGAATCCGAAAATTTTGACATACTTAAATATTGCTATGAAAACTATGCTCATAATGTCTATGTCAAAGAATTTATTGAAAGAATGACCGTTGCTTGGGAAGAAAATAATGATATGCATGAATCTATCGATAATTATGATTTTGATGATTTGATTGAAATATCCCTTGATGAACACGATGCTTTCTATTCTTGTGTCCATGATGCCAATATTTATGAAGATGAGTTTGCTATAGTTCCTTATGTTAAACATGAGATCGTTGCTATTGCACCCATACTTGATAGTTCCTTCGATCAAAAGCATGAATGCAATGATGCTATCATAAATTATCTTAATGTAAATTGTGTTAATGATATGCAAAACCTCAAGCTTGGGGATGCTAGTTTTGCTATGACTACTATTTCTTGCAATAATCATGATTGGGTGATTCTTCTTTTGATCTTGAAAAATTATTTAAGCCCCATGATGAATATGAGATTGATAATGGTGTTTCAGTATTATTGAAAGTGGGTTTGGAAGAGTTTCAACTTTATATCCCACATATTTATAGAATGTTCAATCTTATGAAATTTTTGATAAAAGTGGGTTTGGAGAGGTCATGACTTTAGTTAATGTTAATCCCACTATTTTGGAAGAGTGTCAACTTTGCATGCATGTGGATCGTGTTGAAGATATTTTATGTGATAGCTATTTTTTTGAATTTGATTATGATCCCACATGTAATTATTATGAGAGAGGAAAATATGATTGTAGAAATTTTCAAGTTACTAAATCACCTCTCGTTATGTTGAGATTGCTATTGTTTCTTTCCGCTTCCTTGCATATGCTAGTTTTTGCTGCTATGATAATTTGTTTGCCTATAAGATGCCTATGCATAGGAATTATGTTAGAATTATATGTGTTTGTCACGTGTTTCATGATGCTCTATTTGTGCTTCAATTCTTGTCTTTCATGTGAGCATCATTGAAATTATCATTGCCTTGCTAGGGGCGTTAAACGATAGCGCTTGTTGGGAGGTAACCCAATTTTATTTTTGTTTCTTGATTTTTGTTCCTGTTTAGTAATAAATAATCCATCTAGCTTCTGTTTTATATGTGGTTTTATGTTTTTAATTAGTGTTTGTGCCAAGTAGAACCTTCGGGAAGACTTGGGGAAAGTCTTTGCGATCTTGCTGTAAAAAACAGAAACTTTAGCGCTCACGAGATTAGCTGCCATTTTTTACTGGAGAGTGAAATTAGGTTGATTATTTTTGAAGATGATTAATAGACAAATTCCTCACGTCCACCAATTTATTTAAGAATTTTTGGTGTTACATAAGTATTCGAAACCTACAGATTATTACAGATTGTTCTGTTTTTGACAGATTCTGTTTTTCGTGTGTTGTTTGCTTATTTTAATGAATCTATGGCTAGTATCAGGGGTATGAACCATAGATAAGTTGGAATACAGTAGGTTTAACACCAATATAAATAAAGAATGCGTTCATTACAGTACCTTGAAGTGGTGGTTTGTTTTCTTATACTAACGGAGCTCATGAGATTTTCTGTTGAGTTTTGTGTTGTGAAGTTTTCAAGTTTTGGGTAAAGATTTGATGGATTTTGAAATAAGGAGTGGCAAGAGCCTAATCTTGGGGATGCACAAGGCACCCCAAGGTAAAATTAAAGGACGACCAAAAATCTAAGCTTGGGGATGCCCCGGAAGGCATCCCCTCTTTCGTCTTCGTCTATCGATAACTTTACTTGAGGCTATATTTTTATTCACCACATGATATGTGTTTTGCTTGGATCGTCTTGTATGATTTGAGTCTTTGCTTTTTAGTTTACCACAATCATCCTTGCTGTACACACCTTTTGTAGAGACACACATGAATCGGAATTTATTAGAATACTCTGTGTGCTTCACTTATATCTTTTAAGCTAGATAATTTTGCTCTAGTGCTTCACTTATATCTTTTTAAGAGCACGGTGGTGGTTTTATTTTATAGAAATTATTAATCTCTCATGCTTCACTTATATTATTTTGAGAGTCTTATAGAACAGCATGGTAATTTTCTTTGGCTATAAAATTAGTCCTAATATGATAGGCATCCAAGATGGGTATAATAAAAACTATCATAAAAAGTGCATTGAATACTATGAGAAGTTTGATACTTGATAATTGTTTTGAGATATGAAGATGGTGATATTAGAGTCATGCTAGTTGAGTAGTTGTTAATTTGAGAAATACTTTTTATAAAGTTTGTGATTCCCGTAGCATGCACGTATGGTGAACCGTTATGTGATGAAGTCGGAGCATGATACTATTGATTATCTTCCTTATGAGTGGCGGTCGGGGACGAGCGATGGTCTTTTCCTACCAATCTATCCCCCTAGGAGCATGCATGTAGTACTTCGTTTCGATAACTAATATATTTTTACAATAAGTATGTGACTTCTTTATGACTAATGTTGATTCCATGGATTATATGCACTCTCACCCTTCCACCATTGCTAGCCTCTCTAATACCGCGCAGCTTTCGGCGGTATCATACACCCACCATATACCTTCCTCAAAACAGCCACCATATCTACCTATTATGGCATTTCCATAGCCATTCCGAGATATATTGCCATGCAACTTACCACCGTTCCGTTTGTTATGACACGTTACATCATTGTCATATTGTTTTCCATGATCATGTAGTTAACATCATATTTGTGGCAGAGCCACCTTTATAATTCTTTCATACATGTCACTCTTGATTCATTGCATATCCCGGTACACCATCGGAGGCATTCACATAGAGTCATATTTTGTTCTAGTATCGAGTTGTAATTTTTGAGTTGTAAGTAAATAAAAGTGTGATGATCATCATTATTAGAGCATTGTCCCATGTGAGGAAAGGATGATGGAGACTATGATTCCCCCACAAGTCGGGATGAGACTCCGGATGAAAAAAAGAAAAAAAAGAGGCCATAAAAAAGAGAAGGCCCAAATAAAAAAAGAAATGAGAGAAAAAGAGAGAAGGGACAATGTTACTATCCTTTTACCACACTTGTGCTTCAAAGTAGCACCATGATCTTCATGATAGAGAGTCTCCTATGTTGTCACTTTCATATACTAGTGGGAATTTTACATTATAGAACTTCGCTTGTATATTCAAATGATGCGCTTCCTCAAAATGCTCTAGGTCTTCGTGAGCAGGCGAGTTGGATGCACACCCACTTAGTTTCTTTTGTTGAGCTTTCATACACTTATAGATCTAGTGCATCCGTTGCATGGCAATCCCTACTCACTCACATTGATATCTATTGATGGGCATCTCCATAGCCCGTTGATACGCCTAGTTGATGTGAGACTATCTTCTCCTTTTTTTCTTCTCCACAACCACCATTCTATTCCACTTATAGTGCTATGTCCATGGCTCACGCTCATATATTGCGTGAAGATTGAAAAAGTTTGAGAAAATCAAAAGTATGAAACAATTGCTTGTCTTGTCATCAGGGTTGTGCATGATTAAATACTTTGTGTGATGAAGATAGAGCATAGCCAGACTATATGATTTTGTAGGGATAACTTTCTTTGGCCATGTTATTTTGAGAAGACATGATTGCTTTGTTAGTATGCTTGAAGTATTATTATTTTTATGTCAATATTAAACTTTTGTCTTAAATCTTTCGGATCTGAACATTCATGCCACAATAAAGAAAATTACATTGAGAATTATGTTAGGTAGAATTCCACATCAAAAAATTTGTTTTTATCATTTACCTACTCGAGGACGAGCAGGAATTAAGCTTGGGGATGCTTGATATGTCTCGAACGTATCTATAATTTTTGATTGTTCCATGCTATTATATTACCTATTTTGGATGTTTAATGGGCTTTAATATACCTTTTTATATTATTTTTGGGACTAACCTACTAACAAAAGGCCCAGTGCAAATTGTTATTTTTTGCCTATTTCAGTGTTTCATAGAAAAGGAATATCAAACGGAATCCAAACGGAATGAAACCTTCGGGAGAGTTATTTTTGGAACAAACGCAATCCAGGAGACTTGGAGTGGATGTCAAGGAAGCAACGAGGCGGCCACAAGTTAGGAGGGCGCGCCCAAGGGGGGTAGGCACGTCCCCCACCCTCGTGGGGCCCTCATGGCTTCGCTGACCGACTTCTTTCGCCTATATATACTCATATACCCCAAAAACATCCGGGAGCACCACGAAACCCTATTTCCACCGCCACAACCTTCTGTACTTGTGAGATCCAATCTTGGGGCCTTTTCTCGTGCTCCGCCGGAGGGGGCAACGATCACGGAGGACTTCTACATCAACACCATAGCCTCTCCGATGATGTGTGAGTAGTTTACCACAGACCTTCGGGTCCATAGTTATTAGCTAGATGGCTTCTTCTCTCTCTTTGGATCTCAATACAAAGTTCTCCTCGATTCTCTTGGTGATCTATTCGATGTAATTCTTTTTGCGGTGTGTTTGTCGAGATCCGATGAATTGTGGGTTTATGATCAAGATTATCTATGAACAATATTTGATTCTTCTCTGAAATCTTTTATGCATGATTTAATATCTTTGAAAGTCTATTCGAATTATCAGTTTGGTTTGGCCTACTAGATTGTTCTTTCTTGCAATGGGAGAAGTGCTTAGCTTTGGGTTCAATCTTGCGGTGTCCTTTCCCAGTGACAGCAGGGCCAGCAAGGCACGTATTGTATTGTTGCCATCGAGGATAAAAAGATGGGGTTTATATCATATTGCTTGAGTTTATCCCTCTACATGATGTCATC
Organism: Triticum urartu; assembly: GCF_003073215.2. Lineage (NCBI taxonomy): Eukaryota > Viridiplantae > Streptophyta > Magnoliopsida > Poales > Poaceae > Triticum > Triticum urartu. Next base: position 312,583,282 of record NC_053027.1, read on the forward strand.
TTGCCTAATGTGTTACTCTGTTCTTATGAACTTAGTACTCTAGATGCATGCTGGATAGCGGTCAATGTGTGGAGTAATAGTAGTAGATGAAGAATTGTTTCGGTCTACTTGTCGCGGACGTGATGCCTATATACATGATCATTCCTAGAGATTCTCATAACTATGCGCTTTTCTATCAATTGCTCGACAGTAATTTGTCCACCCACCATAGAATTTGCTATCTTGAGAGAAGCCACTAGTGAAACATATGGCCCCCGGGTCTATTCTCCATTATATTATTCTCCCGTCAACAAGCCATTTTTGTCACTGTTTATTATTCTCCCGTCCAGTAAGTATACGACTTAGAAACCAAGTCTGTTTGGGATTGTGATCGGGACACAATATAGCCTCGGGTCCTAATATTTATACCGCTACAGCCGTGGCCATAGACACGCCGAAAACATCTAGGGTTTTGCCTCGTCTCACAACTTGCGTCGCCAACGTAATCTTCTCTATTACGAATGCTGACGTGCATCGGCGTACGGGAGAGCAGGTCTCCAGAATCGTTCGGCTTTGCAATCCTGCACCAGGGAGGACGAATTAGGTTTTTGGGAAGCGCTCTATGCGACTGCTCAAGTTTATCATCACGGGTCGTCTTCCGTCCAAGTTAGGCAGTGCTACTCATCGTCATCAACAACATACCGTCGCCAACATCATCATCAACACCGTTGCTCCTGCTGCAACTACCAAACAGTACATCAATTGTGATATGTTCATGTCTCTCTCTGAAGTTGCTGTTTTGTGGGCGATGTTGTTGTACATGATTTTCTGCTCTTCTAGTTCGTTAGATTATTGCATGCTAGCTTATGTCTTAGTGATGAATTATTTACTGGAATTGATCATTGATATGACCATTTTGAATCATGCTTTTACGTTAATATTTATTGCATTATGAGCTGTTATTTCACATTATGGTACAACACTTATGCCTTTTCTCTCTTATTTTACAAGATTTACATGAAGAGCGAGAATGCTGGCAGCTGGAATTCTGGACCGGAAAGGAGCAAATCTAAGAGACCTATTCTGCATAACTCCAAATGTCCTGAAACTTCGGGATAATTATTTTGGAATATATATATATATATATATATATATTGGGCAAATAAGTTACAGAAGGGGACCCACCAGGAGGCCACAAGTCTGGGGCGCCCTAGCCCCTAGGGCTCGCCCCAAGGGCTTGTGGGGCCCCTGGCCATCGTTTGGTGCCTATCTTCTGCTACATGGAGGGTTTTAACCTAGAAAAAAGAAGAAGAGAGATTTCGGGATGAAGCGCCGCCATGTCGAGGTGGGACCTGGGCAGAAGCAATCTAGGGCTCCGGCAATGCTATTCTACCGGGGAAACTTCCCTCCAGGAGAGGGAAATTGAAGCCATCGTCATCACCAATGATCCTCTCATCGAGGGAGGGTCAATATTCATCAACATATTCACCAGCACCATCTCCTATTAAACCCTAGTTCATGTATTGTATTCAATCTTTGTCCCAAAAGCTTAGATTGGTACATGTGGGTTGCTAGTAGTGTTGATTACTCTTTGTACTTGATGCTAGTTGGTTTATTTGGTGGAGGATCATATGTTCAGATCTTTAATGATATTCAATACCCCTCTGATCTTGAACATGAACATGCTTTGTGAGTAGTTACATTTGTTCCTGAGGACATGGGAGAAGTATTGTTATAACTAATCATGTGAACTTGGTATTTGTTTGATATTTTGATGAGATGTATGTTGTCTTTCCTCTAGTGGTCTTATGTGAATGTCTACTACATGACACTTCACCATGATTTGGGCCTAGGGGAAGGCATTGGGAAGTAATAACTAGATGATGGGTTGCTAGAGTGACAGAAGCTTAAACCCTAGTTTATCCGTTGCTTCGTAAGGGGCTGATTTGGATCCACGTGTTTCATGCTATGTTAGATTTATCTTAATTCTTATTTCGTAGTTGCGGATGCTTGCGAGAGAGGTTAATCATAAGTGGTAGGCTTGTCCAAGTAAGTACATCACCCAAGCACCGGTCCACCCACATATCAAATTATCAAATTAACGAACGTGAATCATATGAGCATGATGAAAACTAACTTGACAGTAATTCCCATGTGTCCTCGAGAGCGCTTTGCTTTATATAAGAGTTCATCCAGGCTTATTATTTGCTATAAAAGGATTGGTCCACCTTGCTGCACCTTTTCTACACTTGTTACTTGTTACTCGTTATGAATTATCTTATCACAAAACTATCTGTTATCGATAATTTCAGTGCCTGTAGAAAATACCTTGCTAAAAACTGCTTGTCATTTCCTTCTACTCCTCATTGGGTTCGATGCTCTTACTTATCGAAAGGACTACGATTGATCCCCTATACTTCTGGGTCATCGGGACTGTTTTCTGGCATCATTGCCAGGGAGTGAAGCGCCTTCGGTAAGTGGAATTTGGTACGGAAATATTTATTTTACATGCTGAAATTTACTGTCACTTGTTACTATGGAAAACACTCCTTTGAGGGGCTTGTTTGGTGTATCTTCACCTCAACCGGAAACACAAAGATTTTCCCCTCAACCTACTACACCTACTGAAAATATTGGTTATGAAATTCCTTCGGGTATGATAGAGAAACTGCTAGCTAATCCTTATGCAGGAGATGGAACATTACATCCTGATTTGCATCTAATCTATGTGGATGAAATTTGTGGATTATTTAAGCTTGCAGTTTTACCTGAGAATGAAGTCAAGAAGGAGGTCTTCCTTTATCTTTGAAGGGAAAGGCATTGACATGGGCCCTGTGATGATATTGGAGCTTGAAATTACAACCGAATGAAATTGAAATTTCACCACAAGTTTTATCCTATGCATCTAGTTCATCGTGATTGGAATTATATATATAATTTTTGGCCTCGTGAAGGATAAAGTATCGCTCAAGCTTGGGGCAGGCTTAATTCAATGTTATATTCATGCCCCAATCATGAGCTCTCAAGAGAAATTATTATACAAATTTTTTATGCTCGGCTTTCTCATAATGATGCTCGATACTTCTTGTACTGGTTCTTTTATGAACAAGACTATTGAATTCAAATGGGATATTTTAGAAAGAATTAAACGCAACTCTAAAGATTGAGAGCTCGACCAAGGTAAGGAGTCAGGTATAAACCTTGATTTTGATTGTGTTAAATCTTTTATGGATACCGATGTTTTTCGTGAATTTAGCACTAAATATGGACTTGACTCTGAGATAGTAGCTTCCTTTTGTGAATCATTTGCTACTTATGTTGATCTCCCTAAGGAGAAGTAGTTTAAAAATCATCCTCACATTGAAGTAAAAGTAGTAGAACCCATTAAAGTTGAAGAAGAAACCATTACTTATATTGTTGATCCAGTCATTCCTACTACTTATGTTGAGAAACCACCTTTTCCTGTTAGGATAAGAGAACATGCTAAAGCTTCAGCTGTGGTTTGTAAGAGTTACACAAGAACACCTACACCCTCTAAGAAAATTAAAGTAGAAACTAGTGTTGCTATGGTTAAAGATCTCTTAGGTGAAAATATTGATGGGCATGTTATTTACTTCTGTGATGAAGCTACTATAATTGCTAAACCTAATGAAAAAGATAAAGATAGACCCGTTGTTGGCATGCCTGTTGTCTCTGTTAAAATAGGAGATCATGGTTATCATGGCTTATGTGATTTGGATGCTAGTGTGAGCGCAATCCCTATTACTTTATATCAGGAAAATTATGAATGATATTGCACCTGCTCAAATAGAAGATATTGATCTTACTATTAAGCTTCCTAATAGAGATACCGTCACACAACTTGGGATTGTTAGAGATGTTGAAGTCTTGTGTGGGAAAATAAAATACCCTACTGATTTTCTAGTTCTTGGTTCCCTACAAGATGATTTTTGTCCCATTATATTTAGTAGACCTTTCTTGAGTACTGTTAATGCTAAATAGATTGTGAGAAAGAAATGGTCAATGTTAATTTTGGTGATGTGTCTCATGAATTTAATTTCTCCAAATTTCATAGACAACCTCATGATAAACAATTTCCTAGTAAGCATGAAATTACTGGTCTTGCTTCTATTGTCGTGCCTCCTATTGATCCTTTAGAACAATATTTGCTAGGCCATGAAAATGATATGTCTATGAATGAAAAAATGAAATAGATGAGATATTATTTAAACAAATGCCTATTTTGAAACACAATTTGTCAGTTGAGATTCTTAGAGATCCTCCTCCACCAAAGAGTGATCATGTGTTTGATCTGAAACAATTACCTGATACTCTGAAGTATGCTTATCTTGATGAAAAGAAGATATATCATGTTATTAGTAGTGCTAACCTTCCAAAGCATGAAGAAAGGAGATTATTGAAAACTCTAAGGAGGCATTGTGCCGCTATTGGATATAATCTTGATGATCTTAAGGGCATTAGTCCTACTCTATATGAGCATAAAATTAATATGGGGCCTGATGCTAAACAAGTTGTTGATCACCAGCGATGATTAAATCCAAAAATGAAAGAAGTGGTAAGAAATGAAATATTAAAGCTTATGGAAGCAGGTATAATTTATCCTATTGCGGATAGTAGATGGGTAAGTCATGTTCATTGTGTCCCTAAAAAGGGAAGTATTATTGTTGTTCCTAATGACAAAATTGAATTGATTACACAAAGAATTATCACAGGTTATAGAATGGTAATTGATTTTATAAAATTAAACAAAGCTACTAGGAAAGATCATTATCCTCTACCTTTTATTGATCAAATGCTAGAAAGACTATCAAAACATACAAATTTTTTCTTTCTAGATGGATACTCTGGTTTTTCCCAAATACCTGTGTCACAAGAGGATCAAGAAAAAACTACTTTTACATGCCCTTTTGGTACTTTTGCTTACAGACGTATGCCCTTTGGTTTATGCAATGCACCCGCTACATTTTAAAGATCTATGACTACTATATTCTCTGACTTTTGTGAAAAGATTGTTGAGGTTTTCATGGATGATTTTTCCATATATGGAACTTCTTTTGATGATTGCTTAAGCAACCTTGACCGAGTTTTGCAGAGATGTGAAGAAATTAATCTTGTCTTGAATTGGGAGAAGTGCCACTTTATGGTTAATGAAGGTATTGTCTTGGGGCATAAAATCTCCAAAAGAGGTATTGAAGTTGATAAAGCTAAATTTGATGCAATTGAGAAAAATGTCGTGTCCTAAAGATATCAAAGGTATAAGAAGTTTCCTTGGTCATGTTGGTTTCTATAGGAGATTTATTAAAGACTTCTCTTAAATTTCTAGGCCTCTCACTAATATTTTGTAAAAAGATGTTCCATTCATTTTTTATGATGATTGTGTGGAAGCATTTGAAATGGTTAAGAAAGCATTGATCTCTGCGCCTATTTTTCAACCACCGGATTGGAACCTACCCTTTGAAATTATGTGTGATGCTAGTGATTATGCTGTTGGTGCTGTTTTAGGACAAAGAGTTGATAAGAAATTAAATGTTATCCATTATGCTAGTAAAACTCTAGATAGTGCTCAAAGAAATTATGCTACTACTGAAAAAGAATTTTTCGCAGTTGTGTTTGCTTGTGATAAATTCAGATCTTATATTGTTGATTCCAAAGTGATTGTTCACACCGATCATGCTGCTATAAAATACCTCATGGAAAAGAAGGATGCTAAACCAAGGCTCATTAGGTGGGTTCTTTTGCTACAAGTATTTGATTTACATATTACCAATAGGAAGGGAGCTGAGAACCCCATAGCAGACAACTTGTCTAGGTTAGAAAATATTCTTGATGACCCACCACCTATTGATGATAGTTTTCCTGATAAACAATTAGTTGTTATAAATGCCTATCATAGTACTCCATGGTATGCAGACTATGCTAATTATATTGTTGCTAAATTTATACCACCTAGTTTTACATACCAACAAAATAAAAACTTTTTCTATGATTTAAGACATTATTCCTGGGATGACCCACACCTTTATAAAGAAGGAGTAGATGGTGTTATTAGACGTTGTGTACCTGAGCATGAACAGGAACAGATCCTACGCAAGTGTCACTCCGAAGCTTACGGAGGACACCATGCTGGAGATAGAACTGCACAAAAGGTATTACAATCTGGTTTTTATTAGCCTACTATCTTCAAAGATGCTCGTAAGTTTATCTTGTCTTGTGATGAATGTCAAAGAATTGGTAATATAAGTAGACGTCGGGAAATGCCAATTAATTATTCACTTGTTATTGAACCATTTGATATTTGGGGATTTGGTTATATGGGACATTTTCCATCCTCTAATGGGTATACTCATATTTTAGTTGCTATTGATTTATTAAGTGGGTATAAGCTATTCCAACTAGTAGTGCTAATCACAACACTTCTATTAAAATGCTTAAAGAAGTTATTTTCCCAAGGTTTGGAGTCCCTGGATATTTAATGACTGATCGTGGTTCACACTTTATTCATGGTGCTTTCAATAAATTGCTTGCTAAGTATGATGTTAACCATAGAATTGCATCTCCTTATCATCCTTAGTCTAGTGGTCAAGTAGAATTAAGTAATAGAGAAATAAAACTAATCTTGCAAAAGATTGTTAATATATCTAGGAAGAATTGGTCCAAGAAACTTGATGATGCACTATGGGTTTATAGAACTACTTATAAAAATCATATGCGTATGTCTCCATATAAAATGGTTTATGGTAAAGTGTGTCACTTACCTCTTGAAATAGAATGTAAAGCTTATTGGGAAATCAAGGAACTCAACTATGATTTCAAATTTGCCGGTGAGAAGAGGTTATTTGACATTAGCTCACTCGATGAATGAAGAACCCAAGCCTATGAAAATGCCAAATTGTTTAAAGAAAATGTTAAAAGATGGAATGACAAAAGGATGCAAGACCGTGAATTTAATGTATGTGACCATATCTTGCTATACAATTCTTGTTTAATATTTTTTGCAGGAAAGCTTCTTTCTAAATGGGAAGGACCTTACATTATTGAGGGAGTTTATCATTCTGGTGCCATCAAGATCAAAAATGCCGAGGGCAATAACCCAAAGGTGGTGAATGGGCAAAGAATCAAACATTATATCTTAGGTACACCGATAAATGTTCAGACCAACATTATTAATTTAATAACGCTGGAGGAGTGCATAAGGGAAACTTTCCAGAGTGCTCCAGAACCCTGAAAAGGAATAGGTATGTCATACGGTAAGTAAACCGACTCCAAAAGTTTTCCAATGGCAATTTTACTCCATTTTGGAATATTTAAAAAATTAGGAAAATAGGAAGTAGTCCAAATAGCGCACGAGGAGGTGACAAGCCGTGGGGGTGCGCCCTACCCCCTGGGCATGCCTCCCAGGCTTGTGGCCACCTCATGTGCCCTTCGAACTTCGTATTTCCCAGAATACTTGTTTTGCATGGTAAAAATTCATTATATAATCTCCTGAAGGTTTCGAGCACCGTATCACGACAATATCCTCTGTTCTTGTTTCAAGCTGTTTTTTTGACAGGTCTAGATCGCCACAAAATCTCCAAGCGCCCCCAAAGACAAGTTCTATGAGAAGGTCATCAACCCATACCTTTCAGAGGTGCTGCAACACCCTCAAACCATTGAGATGCGTGAGGGGGTGCTTCACATCCGGGATGTTCAACGGCCAAGAAGGACCCAAAGCGTGGAGGCCAGGCTCAAAGCGATGAAGCAGGACGTCTTCAAGTGCCAAGGGATGGTGGAACGCAGACTCAACGCCAACCACTCCATGATCATGGAATTCACCCATGACCACAAGCTAGACACCAAGGATATTGGAGAGGCCATCTTCAAGCTTCATGAGAAAAACGAGCATCTCCAAGCCCAGATCTATGACCTGCAAAACCAAAACTGTGAGTATGAATACAGATTTAAGAGGAGTTTGGCTGCAAATTTGAGGATTCCGGAGACTTGTTCATCCTTTTATGATGTTGAGCCTATGCCTTGGAAGACGCAAGACAAGCCTTCCAAATCATCAACCGCGTCATCACCACCTCTGAAAAATGAGACTTGAGTACATGGGTATGGGCACTCCCCTTGGCTTGTGCCAAGATTGGGGTAGGTGCCCCGGTATCGTATAACCATCACATCTTTATCTTTATCCTTTATCTTAGTTCGATCCTTTTGGTTTTCTCGTCATCTAGTAGAATAAAAGTTTTGGTATGATCTAGTATTTGAGTTTTGCTTTGTGATCTATCTATGTAATTGAGTCCGAGATTTTGAAAGCACAAGTGCTCCCTGGGTGATTTTGGTAATTAATGACGACATATCTCTTGTTGGACTAATATCTTTATCTAGTATATTTCAGAAAGTCCAACAATGGCGTGGCATGGACAAGAGGATGTGGAACCCCTTCAAAATGCTAAGGACAAAGATTGGCTAGAACTCAAGACTCTTCATTTCTATTTTAGTGATCCAAGATCACATTGAGTCCATAGGAAAGCCAATACTTTTATAAGGGGATGAGGTGTTGCTTAATGGTCTACTTGCTCAAAGTGCTTAGTGATATTGCTCCATAACCCTCAACCACTTTCTCATTTCCAAATATGTCCAAAACCCAAAGTCAAACTCGGCCCCACCGATTTGATCTATCCAGCACTACCGAGTTCCTTTTGACAAAGCCACAGCTAGAAACCCTAGACAATTCGGTCTCACCGATATGGATCTTGGTCTCACCGAGATGGCCTTGCAAACTCTCTGTTGCCAATTGTAATTGTTTTGGTATCACCAAAATGTGCAATCGGTCCCACCAAGTTTGCCTGACCAATTCTCTGTTAACTCATTGCTGGAATCAGTCTCACCGAGTTCATGCAATCGGTTACACCGAGATGACGTTTTGCCCTAGCTCTAGCACATCGGTCCCACCAAGTTGATCATGTCGGTCCCACCGAGATTCCTAACGTTCACATTTTGAACTAAATCGGTCTCACCGAGTTTCTCTATTCGGTCTGACCGAGTTGGGTCAATTGTGTGTAACGGTTGGATTTTGTGTGGAGGCTATATATACCCCCTCCACCCCCTTCTCTAGTCAAGATAGAGCCAATAGAACGTGCCTACACTTCCACTACTCATTTCCTGAGAGAGAACCACCTACTCATGTGTTAGACTAAGACATTCCAATCCAACCACAAGAATCTTGATCTCTAGCCTTCCCCAAGTTTCTTTCCACTCACATCATCTTTCCACCATAGCCAAATCTGTGAGAGAGAGTTGAGTGTTGGGGAGACTATCATTTGAAGCACAAGAGCAAGGAGTTCATCATCAACACACCATCTATTACCTTTTGGAGAGTGGTGTCTCCTAGATTGGTTAGGTGTAACTTGGGAGCCTCCAACAAGATTGTGGAGTTGAACCAAGGAGTTTGTAAGGACAAGGAGATCGCCTACTTCGTGAAGATCTACCCGAGTGAGGCAAGTCCTTCGTGGGCGATTGCCATGGTGGAATAGACAAGGTTGCTTCTTCATGGACCCTTCGTGGGTGGATCCCTCCGTGGACTTGCGCAACCATTACCCTTCGTGGGTTGAAGTCTTCATGGACCCTTCATTGCAAATCCTTCAGTTAATTCCTTACAAATCCTTGTGAGATTTCGATTGCCAGGTGAGCTGAGTTGACAAAAAATTCCTCTACATTGAACTTGGACTCACCGATTCTTGCCTATCGGCTAGACCGAACTACAGGGATTACTTGTAGATAGTCCATCGGTACAACCGGCCCGGACTAACCCGGTCTAACTGATATGCATGACACTGTCAACTCGGTGTCACTAATGAACACGAATCGACAATACCGATTTCACTTATGAGAAAACTTTTTGCAATTGCGTATGTCATTTCTTATCCAGCTCCACACAATGATTCTTATCCTCTACTCGCATCTTAAACTACATGCTCCTTTGTAGTCTGTCTCAAGGACCAAACCTATTGACTCATGCTCCAGAAGGACCCTTCTTGGAAATTGATGTCAAAGGGGGAGAGAGATATCACATCAAAGTTTATCACATAGGAGAGATAGCAGATCTTAGCTTCGCCAGATGCTTAATAACAATAGAGGAGAGAAGTCACATGTCTTTATCTAACACCCCGGATGTAACTTGCCATATTTGTAACTCCGACTCTTGCCATTTCGGCTTTAAGTTATGAGATTCCCTTCGTGGTTGGGTTTTTGTCTTCGTTTTGCATTTTGTTCATATCATGCATTTCATATCATGTCATCATGTGCATCGCATTTGCATACGTGTTCGTCTCATGCATCCGAGTATTTTCCTCGTTGTCCGTTTCGCAATCCGACACTCCCACATGCACTGGTGCACCCCTCTTGTCTCTTTTCGTGAGCGGGTGTTAAACGTTCTCGGAATGGACCGAGATATGCCAAGTGGCCTTGGTACACCATCGGTAGACCGCCTGTCAAATTTCGTTCCATTTGGAGGTCGTTTGATGCTCCAACGGTTAACCGGGGAACCGCAAAAGCCTCTTGTGTGTTGCAGGCCAACACCCCTCCAAAACAGCCCAATAACCCACCTAAACCATCTCCATGTCCTCCGTCGTAGGATCACGATCGTGTGGGCAAAACTACACCTCATTTGGACACTCCAAACTCCCTCCACCTATAAATATGTGCCCATCCCCCGAATTTCGGGTCCAAAACCCTAGCTAACATCCCCCGCCGCCACCAGACACATCCGGCCACACCGAAGAATGTCGCCCGCCGCCACCGGCCCGCCAGGCCCGCAAGGGGCCCTCCTGGCCCGCATGCCTGCGCCGCCGCCCGTGCTCGCCGCGTTGCCCGGCTCCGCCTCCCCGCGCCGCCACCTGGGATCCGTGCCGCCGCCTGGGAGCCGCGCCGCCATCCAGTCGCCGGAGGAGAGCCGCCCTGCCGCACCTCCAACCCTGCCGTGACCTCGCCGGCCCTCCTCCGCCTCGCCGAGCACCTCGTCGCCACCTCCCTCCTTCCACTCCGGCCAACTCCCTCCTCTCCGGCCTTCTCCTTCCTCAACTCCGGCGAGCTCCCAGGTCAACCTCGGTTCGCGTGCCCGAACCCTAGATCTGGGTTTTCGAAGGGTAATTTTCACTAAGTCCCAAACCCCTTGTAATTTTTATGCCATGTTCATCATGCCGTATCTCGGTGACCGTGACTCCAATCATGCATACGATATGTCGATTTTTTCGTCTCGTTGAGCTCTCCATCACAGAAGCTTTTACATGCATGTTCATGCTCATTATGATGCAATTTTCATTGATGCAAGAGTGCTATAAAATGTTAACTGCCGATACTTATCAGTTTATGAGGTTTTGTCATTTTTGTTGCATTTGATGTGTGCATCATATGGGCATGAGGTCTACATGTGTTTTGAACTACATCATGCCATCTTTACCGAGGTGCTTGTCTTGTATTTTGGTGATCTATGTGATGACTAGAATAAGCATGCAAAGTAAGCTCCACAGTGTTGCTGTTTTCAGGGACAGGATTTTGCTGTCTTTTCCTGCTATTATTTTGATGCCATGTAAACTTGATGCTACAGTGAGATACATGCTTATTTTGGGATACTTCAGTAAGGATGTTTTGAACATGTGGTCATCGCTATCCATCCATGCCCCTATTTGCAATTATGGAGTTGTCTTGCATGTCATTTGCTTGCTCTAGGTTTGCTATAAAATGTTCCTGGCAGAATGTTAACATGTTAATCGATTTTGCCATGGTTGTTGCTAATGATCCATGCATCCTATGAACTTGGTCTTGCATGGTTAGCTTCATGAACAAGTAATATTGTTGTTGATATGCTTGTATTTTCATGCAATTCTTTGTGGTGAGTGGTTTGAGCTCGCAAATTTGCTATCATAAATCTGTTTATGACATGCTCTGTTTTTCTGCTAAGTCTGAAACTGTTAATAAATATTGCTATGTTTACATGGGTGCCATCATATCGTCTGTGCCTTTGTGGCTCATGATCAGTAAGGGACTTTTGATCTATGCTTTTAGTATAATCACACCGTGCCTTTGTTTGCTATGATATGTTCCTGTAGCATGTTGTTTGCTTGCTCTAAACGTTGCTTCCTGATGTTGTTTTTGACATGTTAGTAATTTCTCCAAGTCTGTGAAGCTGATATCTTTTGCACTTTTGCCATGCTTGTTTGAACCTGTTCTAGTGTGATCTAGCCGTAGCTCATTGTTCATGTTTTGCCAAGCATCTCTTGTACATCACTGATATATGCTTTGTTGTTATGTTGGGGTGTAGTAGCTTAGTTTCTTGTGGCATTCTAAGTAGCATCGTGTTGTTAATCGCAGAATAGCACCATCCTTGTTTTGCTTGCCATTTGCAAACCGTACATCCGTTTCCGGTGATCTTTATATCGATTTCAACCGAAATCATCTCATGTTTCCAGTGGCATACTTGGTTTGCGAAGTTGATGCCTTGATCATTCTTTTCCTTTCGGAGCATGCATATGCATTGCATATCATGTCTTGCATATCATGCCATGTATTGCATCATGTTGCTTGTGCATTGCACCATGATTGATTGTTGGTCCTTTGCTTGTGTTCTTGCTTTGGGTAGAGCCGGGAGAAGACTACGTGACCGAGGAACCTGTTGAGTACGCTTACGAGGATCAAGCTTTCGACAACTTTGAGAACATTGCAGGCAAGATGAACATACCCTCGATATCACTTCTATCTTTGCTTGCTAGTTGTTCGCTCTATTGCTATGTCGCGCTACCTACCACTTGCTTATCATGCCTCCCATATTTCCATGTCAAGCCTCTAACCCACCTTCCTAGCAAACCGTCATTTGGCTATGTTACCGATTTTGCTCAGCCCCTCTTATAGCGTTGCTAGTTGTAGGTGAAGATGAAGTTTGTTCCATGTTGGAACATGGCTTTTGTTGGGATATCATTATTATATCTTATTTACTTTAATGCATCTATATACTTGGTAAAGGGTGGAAGGCTCGGCCTTATGTCTGGTGTTTTGATCCACTCTTGCCGCCCTAGTTTCCGTCATACCGGTGTTATGTTCCTTGATTTTGTGTTCCTTACGCGGTTTGGTGTTATGGGAACCCCTTGACAGTTCGCCTTGAATAAAACTCCTCCAGCAAGGCCCAACCTTGGTTTTACCATTTTCCTACCTACCACCATATACCTTTCCCTTGGGTTTTGCAGAATCAAGGGTCATCTTCATTTGAAACCCCCCCCCCCCGGGGGCCAGTGCTCCTCTGAGTGTTGGTCCGAACCGAGCTACCTGCGGGGCCACCTCAGGGAAACTTGAGGGTTGGTTTTACTCGTAGCTAGTCTCATCCAGTGTGCCCTAAGAATGAGATATGTGCGACTCCTATCTGGATTTTTTGGCACATTGGGCGGCTTTGCTGGTCTTGTTTTACCATTGTTGAAATGTCTTGTAACCGGGATTCCGAGACTGGTCGGGTCTTCCTGGGAGAAGGAATATCCTTCATTGATCGTGACAGCTTGTGATGGGCTAAGTTGGGACACCCCTGCAGGGTATAAACTTTCGAGAGTCGTGCCCGCGGTTATGTGGCAGATGGGAATTTGTTAATATCCGGTTGTAGAGAACTTGACACTTAACTTAATTAAAATGAATCAACCGCGTGTGTAGCCGTGATGGTCTCTTTTCGGCGGAGTCTGGGAAGAGAACACGGTCTCGTGTTATGCTTGAACGTAAGTAATTTCAGGATCACTTCTTGATCACTTCTAGCTTATCGACCATGCGCTGCTTCTCTTCTCGCTCTCTTTTGCGTATGATAGCCACCATATATGCTTAGTGCTTGCTGCAGCTCCACCTCACTACCTTTTTCCTACCCGTAAACTTAAATAGTCTTGATCTCGTGGGTGTGAGATTGTTGAGTCCTCGTGACTCACAGATACTTCCAAACAGTTGCAGGTGCTGAGGATACTAGTGCAAGTGACGATACCGAACTCAAGTGGGAGTTCGACGAGGATTCGGGCCGTTACTATGTTTCTTTTCCTGATGATCAGTAGTGGAGCCCAGTTGGGACGAACGGGGATCTAGCATTTGGGGTTGTCTTCCTTTATTTTGGTTCCGTAGTAGGACCCTTGTTTGTACCTTGGATGATGTATGGATTATTTATGTATTGTGTGAAGTGGCGATTGTAAGCCAACTCTTTATCCCTTTCTTATTCAGTACATGGCATGTGTGAAGATTACCCCTCTTGCGATAAGCCTACCATGCGGCTATGCCTCTAAGTCGTGCCCTGACACGTGGGAGATATAGCCGCATTGTGGGAGATATAGCCGTAATCAGAGCCATCCCTGACTTAGGAGCCCCCTGCTTGATCGACTCGCTGACGTTGTTGAGTCTAGAACAAAATGTTTTGAGTCTTAGGATTATATATATCGGAGAGTAGGATTCTTTTTACTCCTCAGTCCCTTCGTCGCTCTGGTGAGGCCTCCTGACGTAGAAGTTTTGACTCTTCTCTCCTCAAATTTCACGAAAAAAATTGGATCACGCGGGTATCTTGGAATTGTTCCGATAGTCTTGTGATGAGAACATTGTTCTTGGTGCCTCCTGACATTTAGGGGTTGCAGCAGTGTCCCGGGGAGTTGAGCTCTGAAGTTTTGTCGTCACAAATTAATCGTTGCAGTTCTGGAATACCTGAGTTCACCGATATCGAAAATATCTTTTATGCAGTTGTTGGTGATATAACCTCGACGCCACCCGGTACTGGGGCGGGTGTTCGGGAGTATTGCCATAACTCGTATAACGGATGCTTTTCTATGGTTGAGGTACCTGATTTTCGAAGGTTTCTTGGTTATGTGTTGAAGGATGGATACAGCTGGATGTAGGAATTGCTAGTTTGGGTGAGATATTATGCCTCCCCTGTATCCCCAACACCTGATTGCATAACCAGAAAGTTTCGGGAGTTTTATAGGTGGGAATTCAAGTAGCTCTAGAATTTCTTCCTGTGGATATTTGGTTTGTGATTGGGTAATCCTTACCACTTATTTGTTCATATTCGTACCTTGTTGCTTTATTCATCTACCTTTATCTAAGTGGCTTCGCAACTTAATGGACGTGTGATGATTTACTTTGGAATTCATTCGTTCATCCTTGTTCGGATGTTTATTGTGAGACTTTATGTTGCAATTTCGATCCATTGATTCAGCTTGAATATCTGTCTTTCAAAATTCTAACGGATGTCACCCTCTTCAGGATGACCCCTCCAACGCGGTAGAATCCGGACCGCAATGATGGGGATCAGTCGAACCCTCCGCCACCACCTCCACCTCCGGAGGCATGGCAAGCTGTCATGGCAGCCACCAACGCCAACACTCAGATGCTTTTGCAACTATTGAAAGAGCGCAACCAAGGACAAGGTAACCAAGGAAATCAAGGCCAAGGCAACAATTAGCCTCAGTTTGCTACCGTCAACCAGTTCCTCGCAAACCAGCCGAAGTCCTTCAGCAACTGTGCCGAGGCCACAGACGACGATGATTGGCTCATGGACATCTGCAAACATTTTGAATATAGCAATGTCAGGCCTGAGGACTTTGTCAAGTTTGCTTCATTCCAACTCAAGGACCAAGCTGCTGAGTGGTATCAACAATACAGAGATTCCAGAGGAGGTCGTGTGATTACCTGGGATGATTTCCGCTGAGACTTCAAAGCTCATCACATTCCACCAAGTGTGGCTGAGAGAAAGCGTGAGGAGTTCTGCAATCTCAAGCAAGGCAGCATGTCTGTGTATCAATACAATATCCGGTTTCAGAAACTTGCTCCTTTCGCTAAACAAGACATTCCTGATGAAAAGAGTATGATCTATAAATTCAGAGGTGGCCTCAGAGAAGATCTGCAATTAGCTCTCGTGCTTCTTGAGTCGACTAAGTTCGATCAATTCTACAACATGGCACTAAAGCAAAAAGCTTCTCAGCTCAAGTGTGAGGCATCTAAGAAGAGACTCAGGGATGTAGTTCAATCTTCTTCTTCATCACAAGTGGCAGCTAAGCAATAGAAGTTCCGGTTGCCTCCTCCTCCGTTTTGCCAGCCCTATCAGCAGAAGAAGAAGGTGGCAATGGATCTTCCCCCCCCCCCCACCCAGGCTATCAGAACAAAGCTCAGTCTCAAACTCCAAGGTCAAGTGCTCTTTATCATCATCCGCTCTCAGAGGTTACTCGCAACATGTGTCAGCAGAAAGGGCACTATGCAAACAGGTGCCTCAACCAAAGGCTCCTTCCGCTTCCTCCTCCTATGAGATCTGCCAGCAATGCAGTGGTCAAGCATAATCCTAAGCATGCTAAGGTGAACATGATGAATGCGGCTCAGGCAGAGGATTATTCTGAAGAGATCATGGGTAATCTTCCAGTTAATGATATTCATGTTAAAGTCTTATTTGATACTGGTGCATCGCATTCTTTCATGTCATATCCTTTTGCATCGAAGCACAATTTTGGCACTAAGGCATTACCTAAAGCATTGCAAGTTGTTTCTCTGGCTAAGCATTTGAGCTCTAGCATGATGGTTCCGAATGTCGGCATCGAGATGGGCAACTATAAATTTCTGTCTTCTCCAATTGTTCTTGGTGACTCGGATATTGATCTAATTCTCGGCATGGACTGGATTTCTAAGCACAAAGCTCAGCTTGATTGTGCTGCCAGGCAGATTCAATTGACACACTCTTCTGAGGATGTGATCATCTATGCCGCTCGTGACGAAACCATTCGACTGTTTTCTCTCAATGAGAAGGCCGAGTTGAATGCCATCTCTCAGATTCCAGTCGTTTGTGAATATCAAGACGTCTTTCCAGAAGAGCTTCCGGGAATGCCTCCTCACCGGCCAGTTGAATTCGTTATCGATCTTGAGCCTGGCACGGAACTTGTTTGCAAGCGTCCTTACAATCTTGGACCAAAGGAATTGAAGAAATAGCTCGATGAACAAGAGCATCTGGGTCTGATCAGACCGAGTTGATCTCCATGGGGTTGTGGTGTTCTTTTTGTCCAGAAGAAGGTTGGCACGGACCGACTTTGTGTCGACTACTGCCCATTGAACAACAAGACAATAAAGAACAAGTATCCACTTCCCAACATCAATGAGCTATTCGAGCAACTTAAAGGTGCCAAAGTATTTTGCAAACTTGACCTCTGTATGGGTTATCATCATATTCGCATTCGTGAAGAAGATATCCTCAAGACAGCATTTAGAACAATCTATGGTTCTTATGAATATACTGTCATGTCTTTCGGCCTTGTCAATGCTCCTCCAACATTCTCTCGCATGGTGAACTTCATCTTCAACCCTTACACAAATGATTTCATCCTGGTGTATCTCGATGATATCTTGGTATTTTCCAAGAATAAGGAGGATCATGCCAAGCATTTGAGATTGGTACTCAACAAACTCAGAGAGCATCAATTCTATGCGAAGTTTGCCAAGTGTGAGTTCTGGCTTGACGAAGTTCTTTACTGTTGTGATCTACGGTAGGGTGCATCGACTGCAAATTAAAATTTCCTACCCGCGGAACAACCAAGAACATGCTACGAGAGATGGATCACAGTTCGTTACCACTAGACGCGCAGTGCCGTGCAGCAGAAGAAGAGTTGGGGCAGCGTGTCTGCGTGGATCGTCTCCTCCTCGTCCGATCTCCCTCGTACAGCCGGTAGTCGGTTTCCACGTACAGGTTCGTTGGAGCAGCGCAAGTGCATCGCCTCTAACGGTATCCGCGCGTGCAGGAGGAACGTCGTGCGGCGGACTGCTAGGTCCGATCACACAACCGGCGGCGAGTGGAGGTGTCTATTCGCAACACATGGAAACCCTAGTGACAGCGCCGAAGCGATCATTCTTGAGTGTGCCGCACCTCCACTATATATATAGGAGTCCGTCGCGGGCTCAACACTTGGGCCTCGCACAGACCCTAAAGCCAATAAGTCTACTCGGCCACAATCTGAATACAGTTCGGATCACATCCGACCAGTGTCCTCGGATCCGACCTCGTAGGTTCCTTCCCTTAAGCGCATGACCCCTTAGGTTCAAGTCGGCTTGGTCGCAGTCCAGATCACCTCCGAACTTCACGGTTGGTAGCGGCCTCTAGCAAGGCATGCCGAACACCAAGCAGACTATGAAGCTGGTTAGCGAACATGTACATCACACTTCCATTCCTTTTGCCACACGATATATGTTGTCGAGCTCAAGGCGAGTCTGTCATCCTTGTGCTAGCCAGACCTCTTTCTCATTCCAGTGATGCCGAATACAAACCGGATTATCTCATAATCCTTGTCCAAATATATAGGTGCATTAAGATAACAAGATAATATAATGATATCCCAAAAATAAACAATGTTCCAACAAGGAACGATCTCCAATCTTCACCTGCAACTAGCAACGCTATAAGAGGGCTGAGCAAAGCGGTAACATAGCCAATCAACGGTTTTCTAGGACATGGTGGGTTAGAGGTTTGACATGGCAATTTGGGAGGCATGATAATCAAGGGGTAGGCATCGTAGCATAGGCATAGCAAAAGAGCGAGTATCTAGCAAGCAAACATAGAAGTGATTTCGAGGGTATGATCATCTTGCCTGCAAAGTTGTCAGAGTTGACTTGATCCTCGTAAGCAAACTCAACGGGCTCCTCGTTAGCGAACTCGTCTCCCGGCTCTACCCAAACAAGACAAACAAGCAAAAGGAACACAATCAACCACGTGCAAAGCTCGAACAACATGATGCAAACATGGTATGCTATGCGGGATGCGATATGTGATGCATATGCAAGATTTGACAAGGAATGATTTAACCTGGCCTCAACATGGAAATCCAAGAGTGCCACTGGAAAGGTGAGGTGATTTCAGTTGAAATCGATATAAAGATCACCGGAATCGGATGCACGGTTTGGAAATGGCAAGCAAAACAAATATGGCACCGATCTGCGATAATTAGCAAGTAGCCATCTAAATGCTACAATATGAACATGCTAAAGCACTCAAACATGGCAACAAAATACATGGCAGGGATCCATTCATGATGCTTAACAAAAGATGAACACTGAGCTACAGCCAATTCATCCATTAACAGGTTCAAACAAGCATGGCAAAAATGCATTTGGTAAACAGATCTCAGACTTAGTGAAATTAACACTTGTCTGGAATCTCAGATCAGGTAGCACACTTTGGAGCATGAAAACTATATGATATAGGGCCTGAACATGGCAAAGTAAAGCATGGCATGGAGCTACTCAAATAGCTTAACAAAAGTCCCTTAGTGACCTTGAGCCAAAAGGGATCAGAAAATACTTTTGCAAGCATGTGAACATGGCAAAAACATAATCAGATCACAGACTTAGTGAAAAACTGGAGCTTGCAAAATCAGATATCAAGTAGGCATGTTTACGAGCTCGATGTACTCACAACAGAGCAAGTCATGACAATCTAAGCATACACCCATCAATAATACACATTATACAAGCTAGACATGGCAAGAACAATAGCATAGCATGCACGGATCATCTACAACATCCTCGGCAAAATCGCTAACAAGTAGACAATCTGCCCAGATTCACGAAATAGCAAAAGTAGAGCTCGATTGACTCAAGCTAGGATGCTCCATAATTGCCAACAAATACATGGATGGATATAGCACTACAAGATTAACAAATCACCCTTACTGACCATCCTCAAAAGAGGCACGGATCACTAGGAAACAACATGAACATATGGCATATTGAGATAAACAACTAGGAAATGCTAAGTCCCTGAAATCAGCATTAACGAATGCTCCACTTTGCAACCTTGTCCTAGTCACCACCCACATCACAAAAATACATGGGTTGCAACTCTGGATAGATGGCAAAACATATAACAAAACACATGTAGAGCTTAGGGGCATATCATGCACACAATAATCATGGCAAAAATGACAAATATCTAATTGGAGCAGCAGATCTGACAATTATCTCAAATAGCATTCTTCCAACAGCATTTAGGGCATCAAGATGAACTCAAATGAAAATGATGCAATGAGATGAAATGATGTGCTCTCTGAGGCGAACATTTTGATATACTAAACATCCAAAACGGAGCTACGGAGAGAGAGTTATGATGCTTATCCTGGTCGGATCACACGAGGGGCCCAGAGTATATCTCTCCTGGTCGTCGGGGCAAATCCCATCTTCCTCAACCACGTCTCGCAGCATGGTTTTGGACAAACCCAAAACCTACCTTTGTAACTACCCAGTTATGGAGTAGCATTTGGTCGGCCCAAAGCAAGTCTGTCACCATCTCGAGTACATGCGTCAGCTCAGGTCTTAGGACATTGAACATATGTTGTACTAGAGAATCACAGATGACATATCGTTGCATCTCATAGTTGGGTCTGTCCGACTCGAACCTTATCTCGACTTGGATCCGACTACATCGAATCCGACCAGATCCTTCCAAGTCCATATTATCCGGTTAGCATCCAATGCTCCATGGCTAGTGAGACCAAGCCATCGACCATGTCATATGCTAGTCTAGTTAGTTGCGCGTCCACACAGCCCTTTCGACTAGGGACCTTTTAGGACAGTCATCATACAATGCATAGTCCCACAAACAAGTCATGTACTTGCTGATACACATCATTGATAATGTCCAAGGACTATCTTTATTCATAAACACATAGGAAATATCATCATACATGATTGCCTCTAGGGCATATCTCCAACATTTACCGTGGTCATATCATCTTCGCCAAAGGCATCGCTGTTAATCCGGAGAAGGTGTCTGCAATTGTGAATTGGGAACCTCCTCAGAATGTCAAGCAGCTCCGCAGTTTTCTTGGTCTTGCAAGCTATTGTCGAAGATTCGTTGAGAATTTCTCTAAGATTGCAAAGCCTCTTTCCAACCTCCTCCAGAAGCATGTCAAGTATGTCTGGACGCCTGGATGTGACGTTGCTATCAACACCCTCAAAGAGAAGCTGGTCACAGCTCCTGTCTTGACTCATCCTGATGAATCCAAGCCATTTGAAGTTTTCTGTGATGCCTCCTTACAAGGTCTTGGTGCTCTGTTAATGCAAGAGAAGAAAGTTGTGGCTTATATGTAGCGCCCCATGACCGATGTGCCAGGTGTCTTCCAGTTATTTGTTGTTGTTGCCTTGTCTTCGCTTGCGTTTTGCATCTTGCCATGTCATCATGTGCATTGCATCATCATATTTTCAAACTTGCATCTGTCCCGGCCTCCCCGTTCCTTCCGTTGTCCGTTCTGAGTCCAGACACCCTTGCACGCGCCCGCGGCACGTCCGAAATATTATTTTATAAGTGGCCGAAAATTGTTCTCGAATTGGGTTGAAAGTTGGCGTGTGGTCTTATTATAGTGTAGATAGACCACCTGTCAAGTTTCATCGCATTCGGAGTTCGTTTGATAGCCCAACCGTTAAACTATAGCGGCATTATAGCCGGTCAAACGTCGGACATTTTCGGTCTCCGGAAACAGTCGCCGGGTCTCTCTCTCTTCTCTTCTCTTAGCCTGAGGCCTTCTGAACAGTCCACTACCTACCGCCAGGCCTAGCCTAAGATCTCTCGTCAGTCCACGGCCCTCCTCGCGCGCGCGTCCGAGAGTTGTCCCGGACCCGAACCGGGCAGTCGTCACCGTTGGATCCGGATCAACCCCAAACATCTACAAAAAGTCTCCATTTTGTTAATTGGACTTCCTAACATACATTTTTTCCCATCCGTCCGATTACGATCGGAGGGACGAGATAGCCCCTAACCTAACCTACTCACTATATAACTAGTCTAACCCTAGATCCTAGGAGGGCTGTCCCATCCAATCCTCCTCCCCGCCGCCACTCCTCTCCCACCTTGGGATCCTCCCGATGCATCCATCCACCGGCCAGCCGCTCCTGATCTTCCTCTCCTTCCGTGCCCCACCAACCAGCACACAGCCTCCCGCTCCTCTCGTTCCCGAGAGCGAGGAGTTCCTCAGCCCCGATCCAGCGCCTGATCCCCGCCTCCTCTGTACGCTAGCTTGCCAGAGCAATTTTCCTATCTACCACGCGCCCCTCCTCTTTTTCCTTTGCCCCGTTGCGGTCTACTCCCTCTCATGATCTCTCCCTCTCTGTCTTCAGGGACTCGAACCAGCGAGCCGCCAGGGGCACCCGAAGCATGGACCTCCGATGCCGAGCCGCCGACCAGCCGCTCACCCAGAGCGACCAACAACCCCGCCGTCGTCAGGAACTGCCAGCACCGCCCATGGTCTCGTCTCCGGCCAGAACGGGCCGTCCCCGACCTCCACCGCCCGGATCCACCGCCGTGCCGTCCCGCAGTCCCGCACCAAGTCCTCGTTCGCCTTGAATAAAAATCCTCCAGCAATGCCCAACATTGGTTTTACCATTCGCCACCTAGCCTCTTTTTCCCTTGGGTTTCACGGACTCAAGGGTCATCTTTATTTTAACCCCCCCCCCAGGCCAGTGCTTCTCTAAGTGTTGGTCCAACTGAGCGATGTCCGGGGCTACCAGGGGCAACTCTGGGCTGGCCTACCCGACGTCTGGCTCATCTGAGTGTGCCCTGAGAACAAGATATGTGCAGCTCCTATCGGGATTTGTCGGCACATTCGGGTGGCTTTGCTGGTTTAGTTTTACCATTGTCGAGATGTCTCGTAACCGGGATTCCGAGTCTGATCCAATTGTCTTGGGAGAAGGAATATCCTTCGTTGACCGTGAGAGCTTGTGATGGGCTAAGTTGGGACACCCCTGCAGGGATTTGATCTTTCGAAAGTCGTGCCCACGGTTATGGGCAGATGGGAATTTGTTAATGTTCAGTTGTAGAAAACCTTAAACATAACTTAATTAAAATGAATAAACAGAGTGTGTGGCCGTGATGGTATCTTTTCGACGGAGTACGGGAAGAGAACACGGTCTCGTGTTATTCTTGATCGTAGGTTGTTCTAGGATCACTTCTTGATCATAGTTTCTCGACCGTGCCTTTGCCTTCTCTTCTCGCTCCCATTTGCGTATGTTAGCCACCATTTATGCTAGTCGCTTGCTGCAGCTCCACATCATACCTTTTACCCTTCCTATAAGCTTAAATAGTCTTGAACGCGAGGGTGTGAGATTGCTGAGTCCCCGTGGCTCACAGATTACTTCCAAAACCAGATGCAGGGACCGATGATACCGCTCTAGGTGATTCAACTGAGCTCAAGTGGGAGTTCGATGAGGACTCGGGACGATACTACATTTCCTTTCCAGATGATCAGTAGTGGTGCCCAGTTGGGGCGATTGGGGACTTTGTCGCATTTGGGGTTGTTCTTTATTTTGGTTCCGTAGTCGGACCTTGATTGTATCTGGATGAATGTAATGATATTTATGCTATTTTTGTGACGTGGCGAGTGTAAGCCAACTATGTACCTTTTCCCTTATTCATTACATGGGCTGTTGTGAATATTACCTCACTTGCGACATTGCTTACAATGCGGTTATGCCTCTAAGTCGTGCTTCGACAAGTGGGAGCTATAGCCGCATCGTGGACGTTACAAGTTGGTAATCAGAGCCTTACCCGACCTTAGGAGCCCCCTGCTTGATCGAATCGTTGGCGTTGTTGAGTCTAGAAAAATGTTTTTAGTCATTTAGGATTATATATATCGGAGAGTAGGATTCTTTTTACTCCTCGGTCCCTTCGTCGCTCTGGTGAGGCATCCTGACGTAGAGTTTGACTCTTCTCTTCTCAAATTTCACTAAAAAAATTAGGATCACGCGGGTATCTTGGAATCGTTCTGATGGTTTTGTGATGAGAACATTGTTCTTGGTGCCTCCTGACATTTAGGGGTTGTGGCAGTGTCCCGGGTAGTTGAGCTCCGAGGTGTTGTCGTTACAATTTTATCGTTGCAATTCTGGAATACCTGAGTTTCGCCAACATCGAAAATCTCTTTTATGCAGTTGTTGGTGAGATAACCTCGATGCCACCCAGTACTAGGGCAGGAGTTCGAGAGTATTGCCATAACTCGTATAACGGATGCTTTTCGAAGGTTGAGGTAAATGATTTCCGAAGATTTCTTGGTTATGTGTTGAAGGATGGATACAATTGGATGTAGGATTTGCTAGCTTTGGGTGATATATTATGCTTCCCCTGTATCCCCAAAACCTGATTGCATAACCGGAAAGGTTCGGGAGTTTCATAGGTGGGAATTCTTGTAGCTCTAGTATTTCTTCCGCGGATATTTGGTTGGTGATTGGGTAATCCTCACCAAGTATTTGTTCTTGTCCGTACCTTGTTGTTTTATTCTTCTACCTCTATCTAAGTGGCTTCTCAATTTATGGAAGTGTGACCATTACAATTGGAATTCATTCGTTCATTTTGTTCGGATGTTAAGACTATATGTTGCAATTTTCGATCCATTGGATTCAGCTTGAATATATGTCTGTCAAGATGCTAACGGATGTCACCCTCTTCAGGATGGCTCCTCCAACGCGTTCGAATCCTGATCTGCCACCACCACCTCCACCTCCGGAGGCATGGCAAGCTGTGATGGCCGCTACCAATGCAAACACGCAGCTGATCATGCAACTCTTGCAAGAGCGCAACCAAGGGAATCAAGGCCATGGCAACAATCAGAATCAGTTTGCTACACTCAACCAGTTCCTCGCTAACCAGCCAAAGACCTTCAGCAACTGTGTTGAGGCAACAGACGCTGATGATTGGCTCATGGATATCTGCAAGCATTTCGAGTGCAGCAATGTCAGGCCTGAGGACTTTGTCAAGTTTGCTTCATTCCAACTCAAAGACCAAGCTGCCGAATGGTTTCAGCAATACAAAGATTCCAGAGGAGGCCGTGTGATTACCTGGGATGAATTCCGTCAAGACTTCAAAGCTCACCACATTCCTCATAGTGTTGTTGAGAGCAAGCGTGAGGAGTTCCGCAACCTGAAGCAAGGCAGCTTGTCTGTTTACCAGTATAACATCATGTTCCAGAAGCTCGCTCATTTCACCAAGCAGGACGTCCCTGACGAGAACAGCATGATTTATCAGTTCAGAGGTGGCCTCAAAGAAGATCTTCAACTAGCTCTCGTTCTTTTTGAGCTGCAGAAGTACGATGAGTTTTACAACATGGCACTGAAACAAGAGGCTGCTCAACTCAAGTGCGATGCTTCCAAGAAGCGAGTCAGAGATGCAACTCCTTGTTCCTCAACTCAAGTGGCAACTAAGCAGCAAAAGTATTGGTTGCCTCCTCCTCCTCCGTTCCATCAGCCTTATCAGCAGAAGAGCAAAGGTGGCAATGGATCTTCCCACCCACCCAACCCAGGCTTTCAGAACAAGACTTCGTCTCATGCTCCAAGATCAAGTGCTCCGTATCACCGTGCGCTCTCGGAGGTCACGTGCAACAAGTGTCAGTAGAAGGGTCACTATGCCAACAAATGCTTCAATCAGAGGCGTCTTCCTCCTCCTCCTGTGAGATCTGCTAGCACTGCAGTGGTCAAGCATAATCCCAAGTATGCCAAGGTTAACATGATGAACGCAGCTCAGGCAGAGGACTCGTCAGATGTGATTATGGGTAACCTTCCTGTTAACAATATTCCTGCAAAAGTTCTTTTTGACACTGGTGCATCACATTGTTTCATCTCGAGACCATTTGCATCTAAGCATGAGTTGGCTTTCCAAGTTTTGCCTAGACCGATAGCAGTTGTCTCTCCGGGTAAACGCATGAATGCTAACTCCATGGTTCTGGATGTTACCACCACGATGGGTGACTACAAGTTTCTGTCTTCTCCTACTGTTCTTGGTAACTCGGATATTGATCTTATTCTCGGAATGGATTGGCTTTCTAAGCACAAGGCTCGGCTTGACTGTGCTGCCAGGCAGATTCAATTGACACATTCGTCTGAGGATGTTATCGTCTTTGCCGCTCGTGATGATACCATTCGACTATTTTCTCTCAATGAGAAGGGCGAGCTAGATGCCATCTCTCAGATTCCAGTAGTTTGTGAGAATCAAGACGTCTTTCCAAAAGAGCTTCGAGGAATGCCTCCGCACTGGCCAGTTAAAATTCGTCATCGATCTTGAGCCTGGCACGGAACCTATTTGCAAACGTCCCTACAAGCTTGGACCTGAAGAGTTGAAGGAGCTGAAGAAGCAACTCGATATTCAAGAGCGTATGGGTCTCATCCGACCAAGTTCTTCTCCATGGGGTTGTGGTGTTCTTTTCGTCATGAAGAAGGATGGAACGGACCGACTCTGTGTTGACTACCATCCATTGAACAAGAAGACCATAAAGAACAAGTACCCACTTCCCAACATCAATGAGCTTTTCGAACAACTCAAAGGTGCTCAAGTATTATCCAAGCTTGATCTCTGTATGGGCTATCATCAGATTCACATTCGTGAAGAAGATATCCCCAAGACAGCATTCAGAACAAGCTATGGTTCATATGAATACACTGTCATATCTTTCGGCCTTTTCAATGCTCCTCCAACATTCTCTCGCATGATGAACTTCATCTTCAACGCCTACACAAATGAATTCATCTTGGTCTACCTCATTGACATATTGGTCTTTTCCAAGAACAAGGAGGATCATGCCAAGCACTTGAGATTGGTGCTGGATAAACTCAGAGAACATCAGTTCTATGTGAAGTTTTCAAAGTGCGAGTTTTGGCTCGATGAGGTTCTCTACCTTGGGCATATCATCTCCGCCAAGGGCATAGCTGTTAATCCTGAGAAGGTGTCTGCAATTGTGAATTGGGAACCACCTCAGAATATGAAGCAACTCTGCAGCTTCCTTGGGCTCGCAAGCTATTGTCGAAGGTTCGTTGAGAACTTCTCTAAGATCGCGAAACCTCTTTCCAACCTTCTCCAGAAGCATGTGAAGTACGTCTATTCGCGAGAATGTGACGGCGCTTTCAACACCCTGAAAGAGAAGTTAGTCACTGCTCCAGTTTTGACTCCTCCTAATGAATCCAAACCGTTTGAGGTCTTTTGTGATGCTTCCCTTCAAGGTCTTGGTGCAGTGTTGATGCAAGAGAAGAAAGTTGTGGCCTATACCTCTCGCCAGTTGAAGCCCAACAAAAAGAACTACCCCACTCATGACCTCGAGTTGGCGGCAGTTGTCCATGCTCTTTTAACTTGGAGACATCTCTTATTGGGAAGAAAAGTGGACATCTTCACCGATCAAAAGAGTCTCAAGTATATCTTCACTCAGCCAAACCTCAACCTCAGGCAGACTCGTTGGGTCGAAATGATTCAAGAGTATAATCCGAGTATCGAATATACTCCAGGCAAGGCCAATGTAGTTGCTGACGCATTGAGCAGGAAGGCTTACTGCAATAGTCTGATTATCAAGCCTTATCAACCAGAGCTTTGTGAAGCTTTCCGCAAACTTAATATTCAAGTTGTTCCTCAAGGATTTCTTGCCAACCTCCAAGTCTCTCCTACTTTGGAAGATCAGATTCGTGAGGCTCAACTTCTTGATGCTATGGTGAAGAAGGTGAAGATTGGGATTGCCAAGAGTCAACCCAAGTACAAGTGTTATCCTCTTGATGACAAGGATACTCTATTCTTCAAGGATCGCATTGTTGTGCCTAAAGGTGACCTTCGTAAAGTCATTATGAACGAGGCTCACAATTCACTCCTCTCTATCCACCCTGGAAGTACAAAGATGTACCAGGACCTCAAGCAGTCGTATTGGTGGACTCGAATGAAGCGCGAGATTGCTCAGTTCGTGAATGAATGTGATGTTTGCAGAAGAGTGAAAGAAGAACACCAACGACCAGGTGGTCTCCTCCAACCTCTTGACATTCCAGAATGGAAGTTTGACCATATTGAGATGGACTTCGTGACTGGATTTCCAAAGTCCAAGTGTGGCAATGATGCTATCTTTGTTGTCATCGACAAGCTCACCAAAGTGGCTCATTCTCTTCCCATCAAAGAATCTATCACAGCAGCTCAGTTGGCAGAGCTATATACCTCCAGGATTGTCTCTCTACATGGCATTCCGCAGTTGATATCTTCAGATCGTGGCAGCATCTTCACCTCCAAGTTCTGGGATTCTTTTCAGAAGTCCATGGGCACCAACATTCGCTTCAGCACAGCTTTTCATCCTCAAACTAGTGCCCAAGTCGAGCGAGTAAATCAGATTCTTGAAGATATGCTCAGGGCTTGTGTCATCTCTTTTGGTATGAAGTGGGAAGATTGTCTTCCATATGCCGAATTCTCCTACAACAACAGCTTTCAAGCGAGTTCGGGCAAGGCCCCATTCGAGTTTCTCTATGGCAGGAAGTGTCGTACTCCTCTTAACTGGTCAGAGACTGGTGAACGCCAACTCCTTGGCAATGACTTGATCACAGAGGCTGAAGAAATGTGCAAAGTCATTCTTGAAAATCTGAAAGCCGCGCAATCACGCCAGAAGAGTTACTATGATAGCAAGCATCGTGACTTCCGCGTCTCTCCAATGAAAGGTACTCGTCGCTTCGGGATCGAACGGAACCTTGCCCCTAGATATGTGGGTCCTTTCAAGATCATCAGCAAAAGAGGCGATCTCACCTATCAACTTGAGCTTCCGTCCAACTTTGCAAACATGCATGATGTTTTTCATGTCTCTTAACTCCGCAAGTGTTTCAAGACTCCTGACCGCACCGTCAACTTCGAAGAGATTGATCTCCAAGAAGACATGTCTTATCATGAGCACCCAGTTGCTATTCTTGAAGAAACTGAGTGCAAGACTCGCAACAAGTCTATCAAATTCCTGAAAGTCAAGTGGTCACATCATTCCGACCATGAAGCCACCTGGGAACATGAGGACCACCTCCGTTCGGAGTACCCGGAGTTTTTCCAGTCCTAGATCTCGGGACGAGATCCTTTCGTAGTGGTGGAGTGTTGTAACACCCGTATGTAACCTGCCATATTTGTATTCCAACTCTTGCCTTTTCCGGCACTAAGTTATGTTATTTCCTCGTTGTCGGGTTTTTGCCTTCGTGTTGTTTTGTCTTTGTCTTGCATCTCATATCATGTCATCATGTGCATTGCATTTGCATATGTGTTCGTCTCATGCATCCGAGCATTTTCCCTGTTGTCTGTTTTGCATTCCGGCGCTCCTATGTCCTCCGGTGCCCCTTTCTACCTCTTTTCGTGTGTGGGTATTAAACATTCTCGGATTGGACCGAGACTTGCCAAGCGGCCTTGGTTTACTACCGGTAGACCGCCTGTCAAGTTTCGTACCATTTGGACTTCGTTTGATACTCCAACGGTTAACCGAGGAACAGAGAAGGCCTCGTGTGTGTTGCAGCCCAACACCTCCCCAAAGTGGCCCAAAACCCACCTAAACCCTCTCCATCATCTCGATCGTTCGATCACGATCGCGTGGCCGGACACCGTGCTCAATTTGGAGCCTCCTAGATCCCTATGCCTATATATATGTGCTTCCCCGTCAAAATCCGGACGAACCCCTAGACCCCTCCCTCTCCACGCGCCGCCGGACAAAATCCAGACGGCCGGACACGTCCGCCCGCTCCGCCGGATGAACTAGCGCGTGACAAATGTCCAGCGGGCGAGGCCCACTTCGCCGCCGCCGCGCGGGCCCGCCAGGCCCAGCGCTGGCCCTCCCCGCCGCCGGCCGGGACGTAGCCGCGCGCCACCCGCGCCCGCTTCTTCCTCCTCGCGCCCACCGCCGCCTTTCAGCAGATCCGCGCTACCCGGTCCTCCCTTGCGCCGCCGCCCGCCATTTCAGCGCCGGTCTTCCTCGACGTCGGCGACCGCCGACGAGGCCACGCCCCACTCCGCCCGAGGCTGCTGCGCCCCACTCCGCCCGAGGTCGCCGCCGCCATCGCCGCCTTCCACCGGTCCGACTCCCCTCCCCTATCCGGCCAAGTCCGACTCAACCTCCGGCGAACAGGAACTCCGGCGAACCTCAAAAATCATGCCTAATTTCGCCCTGTTTCAGTAATTTTTTTGCATTCTTCATCAGATCATGTCTCCATATCCGTAGCTCCGTTTTGCACATGTAGCATATCAAAATGTTCGTCTCGACGAGTACTTCATTTCATCTCATTGCATCATGTTCATTTGAGCTCATCTTGATGCCCTAAATGCTGTTGGAAGAGTGCTAGTTTCTGTTAGTTCCAGATCCATATCAGTAATTGGACATTTGTCATTTTTGCCATGATTGATGTGTGCCTCCTATGAACTTGAGCCCTACATGAGTTTTGTAGTATGCCATGCCATCTTTACATGGGTGTATGCCATGTATTTTTGTGATCTCTGTGGTGACTAGCACAAGCATGCAAAGTAGCCCTCTCAATGTTGCTGATTTCAGGGACTTAAAAAATATTCTAAGTCTTTTCCCTGTCATTATTTTTATGCCATCTGTTCATGTTGATACAGAGTGATCCATGCCTATTTTGAGCATGATCAGTAAGGATGTTTTGTAGATATTGTGGTGCTCTATCCATCCATGTCTTTGTTTGCATTTATGGAGCACCCTAGCTTGAGTCAATCGAGCTCTACTTTTGCTATAAAATGTTCCTGGCAGATTGTTAACATGTTTAGCAATTTTGCCGAGGTTGTTGTAGTTGATCCATGCATGCTATGTTGTTGTTCTTGCCATGTTTAGCTTCTATGCCATGTCTACTTGCTGGGTGTAAGCTTAGTTTATCATGCAATGCTTTGTGGTGAGTGCATCGAGCTCGTAAACATGCCTACTTAATATTTGTTTTGTCATGTTCCAGTTTTCTACTAAGTCTGAATCTGTTAACGATAATTTCTATGTTCACATGGTTGCTATTGTATTTTTTGATCCCTTTTGGCTTATGGTCAGTAAGGGACTTTTGTTGTATGCTTTGAGTAGCTTCATGACATGCCTTGCTTTGCCATGATATGTTCCTGTAGCATGTTGATTTCGTTCTCTAAACATTGCTTCCTGATGTTAAATTCCTGACTTGTTATTTTCTCTAAGTCTGTAACCTGTTATCTTTTGCACTTTTACCATGCTTGTTTGAACCTGCTATTGAGTGAATTAGCCGTAGCTCAGTGTTCCTATTTTGTCAAGCATCTTCAGTGGATCCCTGCCATGTATTTTGTTGCTATGTTAGAGTGCTATAGCATGTTGTTCTTGATGCATTTAGATGGCCTCGTGCTGTTAATCACAGAACGGTGCCATATTTGTTTTGCTTGTCATTTCCAAACCGTGCATCTGATTGCTGCAGCTCCACATCATACCTTTTACCCTTCCTATAAGCTTAAATAGTCTTGATCGCGAGGGTGTGAGATTGCTGAGTCCCCGTGGCTCATAGATTACTTCCAAAACCAGATGCAGGGACCGATGATACCGCTCCAGGTGATTTAATTGAGCTCAAGTGGGAGTTCGATGAGGACTCGGGACGATACTACGTTTCCTTTCCAGACGATCAGTAGTGGTGCCCAGTTGGGGCGATCGGGGACTTTGTCGCATTTGGGGTTGTTCTTTATTTTGGTTCCGTAGTCGGACCTTGATTGTATCTGGATGAATGTAATGATATTTATGCTATTTGTGTGACGTGGCGAGTGTAAGCCAACTATGTACCTTTTCCCTTATTCATTACATGGGTTGTTGTGAAGATTACCTCACTTGCGACATTGCTTACAATGCGGTTATGCCTCTAAGTCGTGCTTCGACAAGTGGGAGCTATAGCCGCATCGTGGGCGTTAGAGGCGCGCCCTAGGGGGGCGCCCTCCACCCTCGTGACCGCCTCGTAGCTTTCTTGACGGAGGGTCCAGGTCTCCTGGGTCTTATCTGATGAGAAAATCGCGTTCCTGAAGGTTTCATTCCGTTTGGACTCCGTTTGATATTCTGTTTCTCTGAAGCATTGAAATAGGCAAAAAACAGCAATTCTGGGCTGGGCCTCCGGTTAATAGGTTAGTCCCAAAAATAATATAAAAGTGGAAAATAAAGCCCAATATAGTCCAAAACAGTAGTTATATAGCATGGAGCAATCAAAAATTATAGATACGTTGGAGACGTATCAGTGGGCGAAAACTACACCTCATTTGGACACTCCAAACTCCCTCTACCTATAAATATGTGCCCCTCCCCCGAATTTCAGGTCCAAAACCCTAGCTAATTAACATCCCCCGCTGCCACCGTACACGTCCGTCCACACCGGACAAAGTCGCTCGCCGCCGCCGGCCCGCCAGGCCCGCGGTGGGCCCTCCGGGCCCGCGCCGCCCGGCTCCGCCTCCCTGCGCAGCCACCTGGGATCCACGCCTCCACCCGAATTTGCGTCGCGTCGTCGTCCAGTCGCCGGAGGAGAGCCGCGCCGCCGCGCCTCCAGCCCCGCCGCAACCTCGTCGGCCCTCCTCCGCCTCGCCGAGCGCCTCGTCGCCACCGCCCTCCTTCCTCTTTGGCCAACTCCCTCCTCACCGGCCTTCTCCTTCCTCAACTCCGGCGAGCTCCCCGGTCAACCTCGGTTCGCATGCCTGAACCCTAGATATGGGTTTTCGCAGGGTAATTTTCACCAAGTCCCGAACCCCCCTGTAATTTTTATGCCCTGTTCATCATGATGTATCTCGGTGATCGTGACTCCGATTCATGCATATGATATGTCGATTTGTTCACCTCGTTGAGCTCTCCCTGGTAGAAGCTTTTCCATGTATGTTCATGTTCATTATGATGCCATTTCATAGATGCAAGAGTGCTATAAAATGTTAACTGCTGCTACTTATCAATTTATGAGGTTTTATCATTTTTGTTGCATTTGATGTGTGCATCATATGGGCATGAGGTATACATGTCTTTTGAACTACATCATGACATTTTTACAGAGGTGCTTCTCTTGTATTTTTGTGATCTATGTGGTGACTAGAATAAGCATGCAAAGTAGGCTCCACAATGTTGTTGTTTTCAGGGACTTAGGATTTTGCTAAGTCTTTTCCTGCTGTTATTTTGATGCCATGTAAACTTGATGATATAGTGAGATACATGCTTATTGTGAGATACTTCAGTAAGGATGTTTTGAACATGTGATCATGCTCTATCCATCCATGCCCCTATTTGCAATTATGGAGTTGTCTAGCATGTCATTTGCTTGCTCTACTTTTGCTATAAAATGTTCCTGGCAGAATGTTAACATGTTCATCGATTTTGCCACGGTTGTTGCTAGTGATCCATGCATCCTATGAACTTGCTCTTGCCATGGTTAGCTTCCTGAACAAGTAATCTTGTTGTTGATATGCTTCTATTGTCATGCAATGCTTTGTGGTGAGTGGTTTGAGCTCGCAAAGTTGCTATCATAAATCTGTTTATGACATGCTTTGTTTTTCCGCTAAGTCGAAACTGTTAATAAACGTTGCTTCCTGATGTTGTTTTTGACATGTTAGTAATTTCTCTAAGTATGTGAAGCTGATATCTTTTGCACTTTTGCCATGCTTGTTTGAACCTGTTCTAGTGTGATTTAGCCGTAGCTCAGTGTTCATGTTCTGTCAACCATCTCTTGTACATCACTGCCATATGCTTTGTTGTTAAGTTGGGGTGCAGTAGCTTAGTTTCTTGCTGCATTCTAAGTAGCATCGTCATGTTAATCATAGAATAGCACCATCCTTGTTTTGCTTGCCATTTGCAAACCGTACATCCGTTTCCAGTGATCTTTATATCGATTTCAACCGAAATCATCTCATCTTTCCAGCGGCATACTTGGTTTGCCAAGTTGATGCCTTGATCATTCTTTTCCTTCTGGAGCACGCATATGCATTGCATATCATGTCTTACATATCATGCCATGTATTGCATCATGTTGCTTGTGCATTGCACCGTGATTGATTGTTGGTCATTTGCTTGTGGTCTTGCTTTGGGTGGATCCGGGCGACGAGTACGTGACCGAGGAACCTGTTGAGTACACTTACGAGGATCAAGCTTTTGACAACTCTGAGAACATTGCAGGCAAGATGACCATACCCTCGCTATCACTTCTATCTTTGCTTGCTAGTTGTTCGCTCTATTGCTATGTCGCGCTACCTACCACTTGCTTATCATGCCTCCCATATTGCCATGTCAAGCCTCTAACCCACATTCCTAGCAAACCATTGTTTGGCTATGTTACCACTTTTGCTCAACCCCTCTTATAGCGTTGCTAGTTGGAGGTGAAGATGAAGTTTGTTCCATGTTGGAACATGGCTTTTGTTGGGATATCGTTATTATATCTTATTTACTTTATTGAGTCTATATACTTGGTAAAGGGTGGAACGCTCGGCCTTATGCCTGGTGCTTTGTTCCACTCTTGCCGCCCTAGTTTCCGTCATATCGGTGTTATGTTCCTTGATTTTGCGTTCCTTACGCGGTTGGGTGTTATGGGAACCCCTTGACAGTTCGCCTTGAATAAAACTCCTCCAGCAAGGCCCAACCTTAGTTTTACCATTTGCCTACCTACCACCATATACATTTCCCTTGGGTTCTGCAAACTCAAGGGTCATCTTTATTTTAACCCCCCCCCCCCGGGGGGGGGGGGGGGGTAGTGCTCCTCTAATTGTTGGTCCGAACCGAGCTTCCTGCGGGGCCACCTCGGGGAAACTTGAGGGTTGGTTTTACTCGTAGCTAGTCTCATCCGGTGTGCCCTCAGAATGAGATATGTGCGACTCCTATCAGGATTTGTCAACACATTGGGCGGCTTTGCTGGTCTTGTTTTACCATTGTCGAAATGTCTTGTAACCGGGATTCCGAGACTGATCGGGTCTTCCCAGGAGAAGGGATATCCTTTGTTGACCGTGAGAGCTTGTGATGGGCTAAGTTGGGACACCCCTGCAGGGTATAAACTTTCGAGAGCCATGCCCGCGGTTATGTGGCAGATGGGAATTTGTTAATATCCGGTTGTAGAGAACTTGACACTTAACTTAATTAAAATGAATCAACCGCGTGTGTAGCCATGATGGTCTCTTTTCGGCGGAGTCCGGGAAGAGAACACGGTCTCGTGTTATGCTTGAACGTAAGTAGTTTCAGGACCACTTCTTGATCACTTCTAGCTTCTCGACCATGCGCTGCTTCTCTTCTCGCTCTCTTTTGTGTATGATAGCCACCATATATGCTTAGTGCTTGTTGTAGCTCCACCTCACTACCTTTTTCCTACCCATAAGCTTAAATAGTCTTGATCTCGCGGGTGTGAGATTGCTAAGTCCTCGTGACTCACGGATACTTCCAAATAGTTGCAAGTGCCGAGGATACCAATGCAGGTGACGATACCGAACTCAAGTGGGAGTTCGACGAGGATTCGGGCTGTTACTATGTTTCTTTTCCTGATGATCAGTAGTGGAGCCCAGTTGGGACGATTGGGGATCTACCATTTGGGGTTGTCTTCCTTTATTTTGGTTCCGTAGTCGAACCTTGTTTGTACCTTGGATGATGTATGGATTATTTATGTATTGTGTGAAGTGGCGATTGTAAGCCAACTCTTTATCCCTTTCTTATTCAGTACATGGGATGTCTGAAGATTACCCCTCTTGCGACAAGCCTACCATGAGGTTATGCCTCTAAGTCATGCCCCGACACGTGGGAGATATAGCCGCATTGTGGGTGTTACACTTTAAGAGGGGAAAGACATGCTAATGTATGGTTGTTTTCTTCTCTGATTTTCTCTTACACTACCTTCTCCCATTATCCAATATCAGATTCAAGGGGGAGAAAGAGCTCATATCTAAGGGAAGAAAATCTTTGGAATTCATTGCATATCTTTAATCTTTGGGTACATGTCCATATCCAAATAGAGTACTAAGTACTCATTCATTACATGTCATCCCAGTCTTGGTTCTCTTGTGGTCTCCTAAAACTTGCTTTATTTAGAGTGTTCTTGTGCTATCTAACCTTGTTTTCCCAAACTCGTCTCTTCCAAAGCTAGCTCAAGACCACAAGGTAAGTATATGCATCACACTCATGTGCATGATGGTCTCTTGCTGTTGTACATATTGTTTGCAAGTAGGACTCATGAACATGAAGGTACACTTCCTATATCTACATCATTTGCTCTGATGCATATAGCCAAGATACATGTAACTCATTGCTTGCTCTGACATGCTTATGCATTCACATGGTCTTACATACTATCTTTACATGACTGCATACATGTAGGGGGAGCCTATGCATGTTACATGTCTCTCCAAAGCTTTACTTTTTACTCTTCATATCTTTATATAATGTATGTTGTAATCAATTACCAAAAAGGGGGAGATTGAAAGCACAAGTGCTCCCTTGGTGATTTGGTAATTAATGACAACATATCTCTTGTTGGACTAATATATTTATCTAGCATATTTCAGAAAGTTCAACAATGGCGTGGCATGGACAAGAGGATGTGGAACCCCTTCAAAATGCTAAGGAAAAAGATTGGCTAAAGCTCAAGACTCTTCATTTCTATTTTAGTGATCCGAGATCACATTGAGTCCATAGGAAAGACAATACTATTAAAAGGGGATGAGGTGTTGCTTAATGGTCTACTTGCTCAAAGTTCTTAGTGATATTGCTCCATAACCCTTAACCACTTTCTCATTTCCAAATATGACCAAAACCCAAAGTCAAACTCGACCCCACCAGTTCGATCTATCTGGCGCCACTGAGTTCCTTTTGACATAGCCACAACCAGAAACCCTAGACAATTCGGTCTCACCGATACAGATCTTGGTCTCACCGAGATGGCCTTGCAAACTCTCTGTTGCCTATTGCAATTGTTTCGGTCCCACCGAAATGTGCAATCGGTCCCACCGAGTTTGCTTGACAAATTCTCTGTTAACTCATTGCGAAAATCGGTCTCACCGAGTTCATGCAGTCGGTCACACCAAGATGAGGTTTTTCCCTAGCCATAGCACATCGGTCCCACCGAGTTGATCATGTCGGTCCCACTGAGATTCCTAACATTCACATTTTGACCTGAATCGGTCTCACCGAGTTCTTCTATTCAGTCTGACTGAGTTGGGTCAATTGTGTGTAATGGTTGGATTTTGTGTGGGGCTGTATATACCCCTCCACCCCCTTCTCTATTCAAGAGAGAGCCATCAGAACGTGCCTACACTTCCACTACTCATTTTCTGAAAGAGAACCACCTACTCTTGTGTTGAAACCAAGACATTCCAATCCAACCACAAGAATCTTGATCTATAGCCTTCCCCAAGTTGCTTTCCACTCAAATCATCTTTCCACCATAGCCAAATCGATGAGAGAGAGTTGATTGTTGGGGAGACTATCATTTGAAGCACAAGATCAAGGAGTTCATCATCAACACACCATCTATTACCTTTGGGAGAGTGGTGTCTCCTAGATTGGTTAGGTGTCACTTGCGAGCCTCCGACAAGATTTTGGAGTTGAATGAAGGAGTTTGTAAGGGCAAGGAGATCGCCTACTTCATGAAGATCTACCTGAGTGAGGCAAGTCCTTCGTGGGCGATAGCCATGGTGGGATAGACAAGGTTGCTTCTTCATGGACCCTTCGTGGGTGGAGCCCTCTGTTGAGTCGTGCAACCGTTACCCTTCGTGGGTTGAAGTCTCCATCAACACAGACGTATGATAGCACCAACTATCGGAGCCACGCCAAAAACCTTCGTGTCTTCATTGCGTTTGCACACTCCAATCCCGTCCCTTTACTTTCTTGAAAATAGCATGCTTTACTCTTTCCATTGCCTATCCTCTTGCAGTGCTTGCTTGAAATGTATTGTGAACACTTAAACTTGTGCTAAAACTCCACCTCAACTTGAAGAACTTAAAAACTGCTACTTTTCCTTATTGAGGGTCTAATCACCCCCCCCCCTCTAGACACCTCTTCTCGATCCTTTCAGAGTTATATAATAAAGAGTAGTTTTGAGTGGAGGGCTTTGTTTTTTTTTGCCTTGATCTTGGAAAAGAAAAGAAAAGCATAAAAGAAGTAAAAATATTATATAATGATCTTATGGAGAGTGATGACTTCACATATAAAGAGTATGACGAATAAAATTTGTCGAGAGTTGACAAACATAGTGTTGGTAATTGTTGCAACTAATAGGAATTAATAAAGAAAGAGAGGTTTCACATATAAATACACTATCTTGGACATCTTTTATGAGTGTGACCACTCATTAAATATTATATGCTAATAATTTGATGTTGGACAAGGAAGACAACACAATGGGGTATGTTTTCTTATATCCTAATAGAAGTTATATTGTCATGGGTCCTCCAACGAGCTTGCTTCTCATCCTATGCTAGCCAAATCTTTTGCACCAAGTAGTGATACTACTTGTGCATCCAACATCCATTAAACCAGTTTTGCCATGAGAGTCCACTATATATACCTATGGATTGAGTAAGATCCTTCAAGTAAGTTGTCATCGGTGCTAGAAATAAAAATTGCTCTCTAAATATGTATGATGTTTTGGTGTGAAGAAAATAAACTTTATATGAACTTGTGATATAGAAGAAATAAAAGCGACAGACTGCATAATATAGTTCTTTATCACAAGCGGTAATATAAAGTAACATCCTTTTGCATTAAGATTTCGTCCATCCAACCATAAAAGCACATGAAAACCTATGCTTCCCTCTACGAAGGGCCTATCTTTTACTTTTACCTTCTACCTATATACAAGAGTCATGGTGATCTTCACCTTTCCCTTTTATACTTTTTTTCTTTTTGGCAAGCACTATGTGTTGGGGAAAGATCCAAACATGTATATCCACTCGGATGTAGGTGATCATAAACTATTAGTGTTGACATTACCCTTGAGGTAAAAGGTTGGGAGGCGAAACTATAAGCCCCTATCTTTCTCTATGTATGATTGAGGTTTTGATCTCATAAGTATCACATGAGTGTTAGCAATTATGAAAGACTAAAAGATGGTTGATTATGTGGATTTGCTACATAAGATCACTTATATTGACTCTTTTCCGATATTATGATAAATTGCAATTGCTTCAATGACCGAGATCATAGTTTTTTAGTTTTTAATAAAGTTTTTGTTTCATACTTTACCTTGTGAACGATTTATCACTTTAGCATGAGAAGTTATATGACAATATGTTGTTGTTCTAAAGATGATCATGATGCCCTCATGTTCGTATTTTATTTTTATCGACACCTCTATCTCTAAACATGTGGTCATGATTATCGATTTCGACTTTCGCTTGAGGACAAACGAGGTCTAAGCTTGGGGGAGTTGATACGTCCATTTTGCATAATGCTTTTATGTTAATATTTATTGCATTATGGGCTGTTATTTCACATTATGGTACAATACTTATGGCTTTTCTCTCTTATTTTACAAGATTTACATGAAGAGGGAGAATGCCGGCAGTTGGAATTCTGGACCGGAAAGGAGCAAATCCGACAGACCTATTCTGCACAACTCCAAATGTCCTCAAACTTCATGGAGAATTATTTTGGAATGTATAAAAAATATCAGGCAAAGAAGTTACAGAAGGGGACCCACCAGGAGCCACAAGCCTGGGGATCGCGCCCTACCCCCTGAGGGTACGCCCCCAGGGCTTGTGGCCTCCCTGGCCATCGTCTGGTGCCCATCTTTTGCTATATGGAGGGGTTGGACCTAGAAAAAAGAAGAAGAGAGATTTCGGGACAAACTGCCACCGTCTCGAGGTGGAACCTGGGTGTGGGAGTCCTAGATTAG
Organism: Triticum urartu; assembly: GCF_003073215.2. Classification (NCBI taxonomy): domain Eukaryota; kingdom Viridiplantae; phylum Streptophyta; class Magnoliopsida; order Poales; family Poaceae; genus Triticum; species Triticum urartu. Next base: position 312,622,861 of record NC_053027.1, read on the forward strand.
GGGGTCCTCGGGTGTCCGGATTATTTGACATGGGCCGGACTGATGAGCCGTGAAGATAAAAGAAGAAGACTTTCCCTCGTGTCCAGGTAGGACTCCTATATGCGTGGAAGGCAAGTTTGGTGTCCGGATATGTTATTTCCTTCCTTTACAAACTGACTCTGTACAACCCTAGGCCTCTCCGGTGTATATATAAACCGGAGAGGTTAGTCCATAGAGATCATCAGAATTCTCATAGGCTAGATAGCTAGGGTTTATCCATTACGATCTCGAGGTAGATCAACTCTTGTAACCCCTATACTCATTGAATACAATCAAGCAGTACATAGTGTTTTACCTCCTTTAAGAGGGCCCGAACCTGAGTAATCATCATGTCCCCATCATCCCTTGTTACTATCGATCCTCAGACACACAGTTCGGGACTCCCTACCCAAGATCTGCCGGTTTTGACACCAACATTGGTGCTTTCATTGAGAGTTCCACTGTGTCACCGACAAAAGGATCGATGGATCGACTTGTCATCGGCGACGATGTTGTTTCCGAGGAGACTTTTCTCCCTGGTCAACTCTTTGTGTTTGGCGGCTTTGCTCTGCGTGCCAATTCAAGTGGTCACCTCGAGCAGATCGACAACTACGCCTCTGGTCACCAGATCAGGTTTGGAAGCTTGAACTACAACACTGATATCCAAGGAGATTTGGTCTTCGAGGGGTTCTCGGCCTTAGTCGCCGCTCATCATCTGCATGAAGGAAGCCCATCGGACCCACCATCAGATTCTGCTCAAGGATCAACTCTCGTGCTTGCCCTGGCCATAGATCCGAGGCGGACCACTCTGTCCGAAGACGGGGGGAAAAACCCTACCAGACTCTCTCCCATTACGGAGCTCCCTGCGGGAGACCCAGAGGTGACCATGCCATCAGCAGACCCGGAGTCAAACTTGACTCTTCCTGTCATCGGGAAGTCAGACTCGCCTCTAGACATCAACTCCAAACTCTCGAGGTCTGTGTTCATCGGGCTTGTTCAAGTGCTTATTACCGAACCTAGCTCCGCAGATCCTCATACGCCCGTCCAGCTTTCGCTCTTAAATGAGACACTGGACCTAATGCGATCTCTCGCCATCATGGAAGTATCACCTCCGAACTACGCCCAGCCTAAACTGGGACTGAGAGCAGGGAATTTTACATCCCACCCACCACCCATTTAATAGCCACTGTCGTGGACCTAACCGACATGCTATATTATGCCTTCGAAGACATCGATGGTATGGACGACGATGTCGTAGCCGAACCAGGCCAAAACACACCTATCACCAGGCATTGGACGGCCACTTCTACATACGACATGTACATGGTGGATACTCCCGAGAAGATGGACGACGATGGCACTCAAGATCCGATTGAGGACAAGCCCGTCGAGGCACCACCAAAACACCGACGTCAGCGGCGCCGCTCAGGATCGCATCAGGAAAAGGAAAGCAATACCGGCACCAGAGATAATAACACTCCGGACAACGCCGAAGACTTCGACCACCCCGTCGAGCCTGCGTTCGAGCAGGATGAGAGGGAAGAGGGACAAGTCAACCCCGACGAACTCGTCGATCATGAGGATTTAGAAGATAGTAACTATCTACTGGCCTCCGAGGAGGATGTTAGCCTGGGAAATGAAGATTTCATCGTGCCAGAGGAACCCCTCGAACAAGAACGCTTCAAGCGAGAGCTCATCGCCACTGCGAGGAGCCTGAAAAAGAAACAACAACAATAGCTTTAAGCCGAACAGGACACACTCAATGACAGATGGACCAAGGTCCTGGCTGTTGAAGAATACGGCCTTGAGCGCCCGACAAAGAGCTACCCAAAACACAGGCTACTACCACAATTCAACGATGAGGCCTTGAGCCAACACCGTCAAAATACAATCATGATGATCAATCGGACCGACCACCACATGGACGAGACAAAGCGGCTAATTATGCCAAACACTAGCCCGTGCCACCTCGCCGTAGAGGCAAAGAGACAGCGGCTCCGGGCTACACGTACGACTTACGTCAGGACCTGGACAATAGAGTTGGCCAGACCAGATCAATCTACGGATCAAGGGGATGTGCTCCAACACGAGACGACGGCCATCACGCCTAGCACGACAAGCATAATCAAGTTCGGGCCGAGAATCAAACACGGATATCATCCGAACTCCATCGTGATGTTGCCCGATATAGAGGCGCCGCACACCCCATGTGCTTTACTGATGAGGTAATGCAGCACCAGTTTCCGGAAGTGTTCAGACCCGTAAACATTGAGGCATACGATGGAATGACAGATCCCGCTATATGGATTGAAGATTTTCTTCTCCACATTCACATGGCTCGCGGCGATGATCTCCACGCCATTAAATACCTTCCTTTAAAGCTAAAAGGGCCAGGACGACACTGGTTGAATAGCCTCCCAGAGAACTCCATTGGCAGCTGGGAGGACTTAGAGGATGCCTTCCGGGACAACTTTCAGGGCACTTATGTTCGACCACCGGATGCTGATGACCTAAGTCACATAGCCCAGCAGCCCGAAGAGTCAGCCCGCAAACTGTGGACTCGTTTCTTAATTAAAAAGAACCAAATCATCGACTGTTCGGACGCTGAAGCCTTAGCGGCATTTAAACACAGTGTCCGTGACGAATGGCTCGCCCGACACCTTGGTCAGGAAAAGTCGAAAACTATGTCATCTCTTACTGCACTTATGACCCGCTTCTGTGCGGGCGAAGATAGCTGGTTAGCTCATAGAAGCAACAGCACCAGTGGCCCCGGCACCTCTGAAGTCAGGGATGGCAATGGAAGGCCACGACGTAGCAAATAAGCGTCGGAACAACAACAAAGAAACTGAGGATGCAGCAGTAAACTCCGAATTTAGCGGCTCCAAACCCGATCAGCGGAAGAAGTTGTTCAAAGGAAATAGAGACGGTCCATCCAATTTGGACAAAATACTAGATAGGCGCCTTTCCAGATTCATGGCACCCTTGGCAAGCCCCCAACCACACCAACAGAAACTGCTGGATTTTTAAACAGGCCGGTAAATTAAATATCGAACATAAGGGGAAAGGACCTCAAAGCGAGGAAGATGATGAGCCCCGCCCTCCCAACATAGGGGGACAGAAGAAGTTTCCCCCTGAAGTGAAAACAGTGAACATGATATATGTCACACACATCCCCAAGAGGGAGCGCAAGCACGCACTAAGGGACGTCTACGCCGTAGAGCCTGCCGCCCCAAAATTCAACACATGGTCGGCTCTTCCAATCACCTTCGATCGCAGGGACCACCCAACTAGTATCCATCATGGAGATTCGGCGGCCCTGGTACTCGATCCCATAATCAACAGATACAATCTCACTAGAGTCCTTATGGACTGCGGCAGCAGTCTCAACTTGATTTACCAAGACACTGTCCGTAAGATGGGTATTGACCCATCAAGAATCAAGCCTAGTAACACTACCTTTAAATGAGGGATACCTGGCATAGAGGCCCGCTGCACGGGCTCCTTAACACTGGAAGTAGTATTCGGCTCTCCAGATAACTTTCGAAGTGAAGAATTGATCTTCGATATCGTCCCTTTCCGCAGTGGTTATCATGCACTGCTTGGACGAACTTCTTTCGTCCGCTTCAATGCAGTCCCACATTATGCTTATTTAAAGCTCAAAATGCCCGGACCATGCGGCATCATCATAGTCAATGGAAATATGGAGCGCTCCCTCCGTACTGAGGAGCACACCGCGGCCCTAGCAGCCGAGGTATAGAATTTTTTTTGACCATGAAAACAGCAAGAGAAACTCCTACTATTAATTTTATTAAATGTTAACCGAAGGTTACCGAGGTATAAAATGGCCTCATCAAGCCGAACAACTCATCGGTCATTAAGGCCCATGACACTGCTAAGCGAGTCCGATCCACATTACAGCACGACAGCTCGGCGGATCCAAAGCTTGAATAGCAGTTCAGCCTCCGCCGACCGCCCCATAAGGTTGCGGCATACGTACCGTGCGTGCATAATTATGCACTTAAAATACCTTGGGCAGTGCCAGAGGCATACTGCGGAAAAGGTCTATAGTACGGCTTGACCCTATTCGGACCTTAGCCTTTTTTCTCTTTTTTCTTTTTTTTTTTACTACAAGTTCATTAAAAACCTACCTACCCTACGGTCGTATAAGGGCTCTTTTCCATGCTACCCTTTCTTATAGACGACCATCGACTTCTCCTCTCAAAGGATTTCTCACCAAGGAGAAACGGCATAGACGTGCGGCAGGGCACCACTGGAATCTTCAAAACCACTGCTTTTAGGCCATGTGTAAAACTTTCCCCTGTGTAAACTCTCGGCATGTAAAATAGCTTTGATATTCATGGCATTATCTGTAATAGCATGTCTCGGCGTATTAACCAGGATATAAAGGAAACGATTGCTCACCACTTTCATTTGGTACTGATCTATTTTGACATCTATATTCCCTCCTTACTTCAGATTGCCACACGTGCTTTAGTCCGGCCTTAACACCGGGAGTTGTATTTGGCTCCGCACGTTTTCAAGTCCGAACACCTATAGGGTACTCTTCCGCGTCCCGAATGTTGCAATATATGCATCAGCTCCGAATCATGTCTTTGGTCTATAGTTGGGTTGCCTGGCTCCTGTGCTTACACCTTACGTTCCACTCGTTCGGCTAAGGTAGTAAAGGGAGAACTACTGCAATTGTATTTCTGGTTCCTTCAGTCAAATACCTCAGTAGAGAAAGCCAAAAACTAACTGTCATGATAAAGTGAGAGCTGGTTGGCGATTTGGTGACTTACTGAAAATCATTAGTGATTTACTCTATGTTATACGAGGGGCTAGTCTTCGTCCAGCCGCGTGGAAAAGGCACTTTATTCCGAATAGCCGCACATGCACCAGGGGTTAGTATTTAGCGCCGCCGTCAAACTCCTTTGGCTAAGTAAAAGTAATAAAGCTGCATTCTGATTGCCTGGTTCATCTCGTGAACACTTCCTTTATGGACCAAGACGTTGGATAAAGTGTGGTCACGCGTCACGATGAACACCCCCGTAGCATCTACGTGGGGGCTGAAGCCGGCGACTGGCAACTTTTATAAGTAAAAACGGTCGCACAGGAGGTAAACATCGCTTGAAACAAAAGGCACACCACATAGATATATTACAAGAATGGGTTCATAACATAGTTTTTACAACTCGAAAACATTTACTCAAATATGACGTCCTTTGAGCATTGGCCCTCTACTATCCGGGCACCATCTAGGACATCACCGAAGTATCTCTCCGGCTTCCGATGATCTTTGCCTTCGGGGGGCCCTGCGGTCACCATGTCGGTGGCCTTCATCTTTGCCCATTACATCTCGACGCAGGCGAAGGCCATCTGGGCACCTTCTATGCAGGCCGAGCGCTTCACAGCATCAATCCTAGGTAGCGTGTCGACGAGCCGCCTCACCAAAACAAAGTAGCTACTGGGAATGAGTTCGGCCGGCCAAAGATGGACTATTAGATCCTTCATGGCCAAACCGGCCACCCTATGCAGCTCCATTAGCTGCTTCAGCTGGTCGTTCAGGGGCGTCGGGTGCTCCGGCACAAGAAACTGCGACCAGAATAGCTTCTCGGCCGAGTTCCCCTCCTAGGCTTGGAAGAATTATGCGGCATCGGTGGCACTCCTCGGAAGATCCGAAATGCGTCTAGAGAACTCCACACTCGAGTGAGCAAATGATACGTCTCCAACGTATCTATACTTTTTGATTGTCCCATGCTATTATATTATCATTCTTGTATGTTTTATAATCATTTTATAGGCATTTTATATCATTTTTTGGTACTAATCTATTGACATAGTGCCAAGTACCACTTCCTGTTTTTGCATGTTTTTTACATCGTGGGTAATCAATATCAAACGAAGTCCAAACACAACGAAACTTTTTGTGGATTTTTTTGGACCAGAAGACATCCAATGGGCCGGAGAAGCGCCTGGGGGTGCTCCGAGGGGAGCACAACCCACTAGGGCGCGCCTGCAGACCTAGGCGTGACCTGGTGGGTTGTGCCCACCTCGGGTGCCCCACGGACCTCCTCTTTGCTCTATAAATACCCCAATATTACAGAAACCCTAGGGGAGTCGACGAAAATCATTTCCAGCCGCCGTAGAGTCCATAACCACCAGATCCAATCTAGACACCATCACGGAGGGGTTCACCACTTCCATTAGTGCCTCTCTGATGATGCGTGAGTAGTTCTTTGTAGACCTTCGGGTCCGTAGCTAGTAACTACATGGCTTCCTCTCTCTCATTTGATTCTCAATACAATGGTCTCTTGGAGATCCATATGATGTAATTCTTTTGCGATGTGTTTGTTGGGATCCGATGAACTTTGAGTTTATGAGCAGATCTATCTCTTTTTATCCATGAAAGTTATTTGAGTTTCTTTGATCTCTTATATGCATGATTGCTTATAGCCTTGTATTTCTTCTCTGATATTTGGGTTTTGTTTGGCCAACTTGATCTATTTATCTTGCAATGGGAAGAGGTGCTTCGTAGTGGGTTCAAAATTACGATGCTTGATCCCAGTGGTAGAAGGGGAACCGACACGTATGTATCGTTGCTACTAAGGATAAAATGATGGGGTATATTTCTACATAAAAAGATCTTGTCTACATCATGACATCATTCTTATTGCATTACTCTGTTTCTCCATGAACTTAATACACTAGATGCAGGCACGAGTCAGTCTACTAATCTTGGACGTGATGCCTATATAATAATCATTGCCTGGATATCATCATGATTATTTGAAGTTCAATCAATTGCCTAACAGTAAATTTTTACCCACCATTTGTTATTTTTCTTGAGAGAAGCCACTAGCGAAACCTACGGCACCCGGTTCTCTTTCTCATATTATTTGCCTTTGTGATCTATTTTATTTGCCTTTTATTTTTAGATATATTAAAATGAAAATACAAAATACCTTGCTGCAATTTATTTTATTTGACGTTCGATCTATCAATATTTACAACTCTCTCACGTCTGTTTGCCAATTTCTGGCGTCGTTACCCGAAAGTGATTGACAACCCCTTTTACACGTCGGGTTGCGAGTACTTCTTATTTGTGCGCAGGTGTTGTTTACGTAGTGTTGCTTGGTTCTCCTACTGGTTCAATAACCTTGATCTCATCACTAAGGGAAATACCTACCGTCATTGTGCTACATCATCCTTCCTCTTTGGGGAAATACCGACGTAGTTCTAGCAGACATCAAAAGGAATTTCTGGCGCCGTTGCCGGGGAGGATCATCTACATCTACCAGGTTCCTAATCACAAATTTCATCTCCTCGCAATTTACATTATTTGCCATTTGCCTCTCATTTTCCTCTCCCCCACTTCACAAAAATTTGCCATTTTATTCGCTTTTTTACGTTCGTCGTTTTCTTGCCGGATCTACTTTTGAGTGCAATCTTGTTGCGTAGTCACCATAACTCAAGAGAACACCAAGTTGTGTAATTTCTCAAATACCAACAACAATGATTTTATTGGCACTCCGCTTGCCCCTCCCGCCACTAGTGTGGAGTCTTGTGATATTAATACTGCTTTGCTGAATCTTGTTATGAAAGATCAATTTTCCAGTACTCCTAATGAGGATGTCGCGTTCCATCTTAATACCTTTGTGGAATTATGCGATATGCAAAAGAACAAAGATGTGGACAATTATGTTGTAAAGATGAAATTGTTTCCGTTTTCTTTGTGTGATTCTGCAAAAAATTGGTTCTCTACTTTGCCTCGTAATAGTATTGATTCTTGGAATAAGTGTAAAGATGCTTCTATCACTAAGTATTTTCCGCCCGCAAAAATTATCTCCCTTAGAACCCAGATCATGAAGTTCAAGCAACTTGAACATGAGCATGTTGCACAATCTTGGGAAAGGATGAAAATGATGCTAAGGAATTTCCCAACTCATGGGTTAAATCTTTGGATGATCATACAAAAAATTTATGTGGGGTTTGAAATTTGTTTCTCGTAATCTTTTAGATTCCGCCACAGGTGGGAATTTTATGGAAGTTACTTTGGGTGAATCCACCAAATTGCTTGATAATATTATGGAAAATTATTCACAATGGCATACCGAAAGAGCTCCTACTAGTAAAAAAGTTAATTCGGTTGAAATTTCTTCTTTGAGTGAAAATTTTGATGCTCTTATGAGATTGGTTGCTAGTAAAAGTGCTCCTATCGATTTCAATGATATGCCTTTTTCTACTTTGATTGAGAAAAATGGTGATGCCATAGATGTGAATTTTATCTCGCAAAATAATTTCAATAACAATGCTTATAGAGGTAATTTTAATCCTAGGTCTTTTCCTAGTAATTCCTCTAATAATTATGGTAATTCCTATGGAAATCCTTCTTATAATAATAGGAACACCTCTGATCTTGAGAATAATTTTATCAACATGCAAAAAGTTTTCAACACTACCATAGAAGAGAAGTTGAATAAGATTGATGATTTGTCTAGAAGTGTTGATAGAATTTCTCATGATGTGGAAAATCTCAGGATGAAATTTTTTTGTGCCTAAAGTTGAGGAATCAATTAAAGCTCTTTGTGTTTCTATGGATGAAAGTAAGAAAAGAACCTCTATGCTTAGAGCTAGAAGAGAATTTTTAGAAAAAACTATTTTCTAGTCATTACTTTCGTAAAAGTGATGAAGATCTTAAAATGATTGGTGTTTCTTCTATTGATCCCTTGTTTAGTAAAGTTAAGATTGATGAAAAAGGGACTGGAGAAGAGTCAACTTTAGCTAGAAGGCGTCCCGATAATTCAGAGGGTGAAAATCTTGTTGAGAAAATTGATAAAAGTGGGTTTGGAGAGGTTAAAACTTTAGCTACTGATGTACCCACTCTTTAGGATTACAAGGACTTTAATTATGATAGTTGCTATTTGATTGATTTTATTTCTTTGTTGCAATCCATGATAAATTGACCCCATTCTTATGAACAAAATAAAGCTTTTACTAAACATATTGTTGATGCTATGATGAAAACTTTGGAAGAAAAGTTGGAATTAGAAGTTTCAATTCCTAGAAAATTGCATGATGAATGGGAACCTACTATCAAAGTCAAGATTAAAAATTATGAGTGTTTTGCTTTGTGTGACTTGGGTGCTAGTGTTTCTACAATTCTGAAATCTTTATGTGATGTGCTTGGTCTAACCGATATTGAAGAGTATTCTTTAAATTTGCACTTGGCGGATTCTACTATTAAAAATCCTATGGGAAGAATTAATGATGTTCTTGTTCTTGCAAATAGGAATTATGTGCCCATAGATTTTATTGCTCTTGATATTGATTGCAATACGTCTTCTCCAATTATTCTTGGTAGACCATTTTTACACACTATTGGTGTTGTTTGATATGAAAGAAGTCAATATTAAGTTCAAATTTCCACTAAGGAAGGGTATGGAACATTTCCCTAGAACAATAATTAGGCCACCATATGAATCAATCATGAGGGCATCCTATGGATCTCAAAACAAAGATGACAAAACTTAGATCCTTGCTTTATGCCTAGCTAAGGGAATAAAACGATATCACTTGTTGGGAGGCAACCAAATGAATAAAATTTATTTTTGATTTTTGATTTCTTTTCTTGAGTGTTAGCACAATTATGCTACTGTTATTATTGTGTTTTTTTATTTTTTAATTAGTGTTTGTGCCAAGTAAATCCTTTAGTATCTTCTTGGGTGATAGTTGTTTGATCTTGCTGAAAAACAGAAACTCTTGCGCTCACAAAAATAATTTTCACTTTTAATCAGAGAGTGATAAAATACAAATTCTTGTTGCAGAAGACTAATATACAAATATATCAGGAATTCCTAATTTTTTAGAGTTTTTGGAATTACAGAAGTATTCGAAATACCCGGATTGCTAAAGACTACTCTGTTTTTGACAGATTTTGTTTTCTTTGCGTTGTGTGCTTGTTTTGATGATTATATGGTTCTCTTTGATGAGTGTTTGCCATATGAACGTTGGAATACAGTAGATATAATGCAAGAATAAAATATGAATTGGTTTGCAACAGCACTTATAGTAGTGATTTATTTTCTTATACTAACACTCACGAAGGCTTTGTTGAGTTTTGTGTGATTGAAGTTTTCAAGTTTTGGGTTATCTTACGATGGATGAAGGAATAAGGAGTAAGAAGAGCCTAAGCTTGGGGATGCCCATGGCACCCCAAGTTATTATCCACAGAGAGCACGCAACTAAGCTTGGGGATGCCCCGAGTGGCATCCCCTCTTTCTTCTAACAACCATCGGTATTTTACTCGAAACTATATTTTTATTCGTCACATACTATGTGTTTTGCTTGGCGCGTCTTGTATGATATGAGTCTTTGCTTGTTTTGCTTTGTGTTTTTAGTCTTTATCCCTTGCTGGACACACCTATTTTAGAGAGCCAAAATTATGGCATGACTTGTTAGAATTGTTCTCTATGCTTCACTTAAATTTTTATGAGCTATGGATTTGCTCTAGTGCTTCACTTATATCTTTTTGAGCACGGTGTGCTTTAGTATTTTTAAAGAAATGCTCACTTGCTTCACTTAGATTTATTTGAGAGTTATTAAAATTTTCAAGAAATTCTCTCTTGCTTCACTTAAATTAGTTTGAGAGAAAGAAATACTATGCTCATGATCTTCACTTATATTTGTTTGATCTTATCAAAAGCAACACATGAAAATTATTCCCAAAGTGATAGATATCCAAGAAGGATATAATAAAAACTTGCATGAAGATCATTGGAAAAAATAAACTTGATTCTTAGTAATAGTTTTGAGATATGATGATGTGATATGTGAGTCATGTCGATGAGTAATTGTGCTTTAGTAAGAATATTGGTGTTAATGTTTGTGATTCCCTATGCAAGCACGAAAGTCAATAGTCATGCAATGAGATTACATCCTACATGTGGTGCATTATTCGGTGTTAATTATGCTCAATGCTCACTTATGAGATTATTCGTTTCTTGGTTGGTCACTTCTCAATCTTTTCCTAGCCTTCATTTTGCACTAAGTATGATCACTACTTGTGTATCCAAAATCCTTTAAACCAGTTTGGCCATATGAGTCCACTATACCTACCTATATGCGGTATTCTTTTGCCGTTCTAAGAAAATTTGTATGCGCCATCTCTAATATTCAAAATAAACTTCCCTTTTGTGTGCTCGTACCACTCGCGGGACGGTGAGGGGTGGCTAATATTTTCCATGCTAGATGTGTTATTCTCACGATGAGTGTTTATTCACTTGTCATTGCACGAGAGTAAAGCAAAGGTATTAGGGATGCCCAGTCCCGAAATGAAAAATTAATTTACTTTATGTTGTCAAATAATAAATTCCTTGGGAAGTGTTGGTATGGAAGGCACCCGTGGATACGGTTAGCCATGGAAAGTGAAAGTATGGTGGAAAAAGGAATAAACTTTGTTTTTTGTTTGGGAACCACCTATGATATATCTAGCATGGAAAGTGTTGGGAACTCTAAGTCGTTTTCGTTGGTGGGAAAAGTATGCCTCTCAAAATGTTTTTATCTCTCAATTTTCGCTTTGAGCTCTGGCACCTCTACAAATCCCTACTTCCCTCTGCGAAGGTCCTTTCTTTTACTTTATGAAAATTTTATTTTTAATTTGAGTCTCCATACTCTCTTATAAAAGCACCAACTAGGGGGTGTCGGTGTCAAAACCGGCAGATCTCGGGTAGGGGGTCCCGAACCGTGTGTCTAAGGATCGAAGGTAACATGAGACAGGGGACACAATGTTTTAGCCAGGTTCGGGCCCTATTGATGGAGGTAATACCCTACGTCCTGCTTGATTGACTTTGATGAGTATAGGGGTTACAAGAGTTGATCTACCACGAGATCATAATGGCTAAACCCTAGATGTCTAGCCTGTATGATTATGATTGCCTCTACGGACTAAACCCTCTGGTTTATATAGACACCGAAGGGGGATAGGGTTTGTACAGAGTAGGTTTAAAGCTTGCCTTCCACGCCAAGGAGAGTCCCACCCGGACACGGGGGAAAGTCTTCTGTCTTGTATCTCCACGGCCCATTAGTCCGGCCCATGTTGCATAGCCCGGACGCCCGAGGACCCCATAATCTAGGACTCCCTCAGTAGCCCCCGAACCATTCTTCAATGATGACGTGTCCGGCATGCAAATTGTCTTCAGCATTGCAAGGCGGGTTCCTCCTCCGCAGATCTCCAAGCATCTGAACCAAAGGACTGTATTCGGATTTACATCTTCGGTCTTTGGTCTTCGGCTTTACATTAAATGTTATATCCTTCGGCTTCTGCACCATCGCCACTTCAGCTCCCACGTGTCAGACAAATACAAAGGGTCTAAGCATTTTTACACAAAACACCTGGGCCGTGTAAGGAAGGCGTCTATTTAAGGAGATTGAATCTCAGATGCCATTCCACACCAGGCGGAAAATCCTTAGAGCTTGTCACAAGAAACCGCGCAAACATGGCCAGCGCTCCCAGTTCTTCTTCCCGCCCCCATGGTCTGCAAAGAGACGATTGGGAGAGCTGTTCTGTATCCCACACCCAGCTAACCAAGCTCTAGATGCAGGGATATCTCCCCCTGCGGATCTAGTCCCCGTTCGGGTGGGATTAACCTCTTCTACTGGCGAAGCCTTGGCAGAAAATTTCCCTAATCCTTTAGAAGGGGAGCGAGTGTGCTTCGTTTCCTTTTTATTAAGAGGCGTTGGATTTCCAATCCATCCCTTACTCCAAGGTCTCCTGGAGTACTATGGCCTCCAACTGCACAACCTTATGCTAGGCTCCATTCTGCACATCACGGGCTTCGTCGCTCTTTGCGAGCTGTTCCTAGGCTGTGAGGCCCATTTTGAATTATGGAGGAAGCTTTTCTGCCTCATCCCTCGCTCCCAAAAGGGATCCATATTCGAGGTGGGCGGCACCGAAGTGTGGCGTATAGCCGGGACAGAATACCTATTCGACACTCCAAAGAAGGCATCCGAAGAGTGGCCCTCGGAGTGGTTTTATATTGAAGATGTCGTACTATCTGACCCAATCCGATGTGGCCTACCCGCGTTTTCCAATGCTCCGTTAAAGAAGCGCCACAGCTGGCACCCCCGAAGCCTCGAGGAGGAAGATAGTGTGGAGGTTCAGAAGCTAATGGACAAGATAAAGACACTCGCCCAATCCGGACTGTCCATAATTGAGGTAATGGCGATTTCAATAATGTGGGGCGTTCAGCCACTCCAATCCAGAGGACTCCCCATGTGGCATTACAACAGAGAAGACGACGCATCACGATGCGGACATAAGGGTCCAGACAACTTCGCCGCCTTGGCCGCCATGCTAGCTGATCTTTAAGGGGGAGAAAGAGGAATTCACTCGCCTTAAGTGTCGAGATGGCTTTCCATGTACAATCCTCCCAGCTGGGTAAGCCTTCGCTCAGTAATTTTACTTAATACTCCTCCTGAGTCGTACCTAGCTGGACTTAACCCCACCATTTCTTGACAGGAATGGAGGAAAGTTGTCGCGGAGATCTATAGCCCCGCCCCGCAGCCGGAGGACCATAATCGGGACCTGGATCCCGGATTCGAAGATGATCCGGATATATCCGTAGAGCTCAAGGAGGGGGTTTTCTATCAAGCGAGTTATGATGGCATGGAAGTGGCCATTATCCGATTACCCCGGCCTTCTCCCTTCCTCCCACTTAAGTACCCTGAAGATGTCTCCTCAAAAAGAGTTTTTTCACTGCGCTTCACCCACTGCAATGTCTTGTGTTTTAAAAGAGGCGGCGCTCGTCTCGCCACGCCGCATCGGGATCGTCCATTAAGAAGGGTACGCCGACACAAGGCGGATCTTCAAAAAGAAAGGCGGACGGCAATTCTTCCAAGCTCTGACCATCATCAAAAAGGTACAGCTTTTGATGCACCCTGCAGCAAACATGCTGAACTGTGACATTTTTCTCCTCCCCCATATTCCAGGAAGAGCACTCACCGGACTATATCCGGAGACCTCGCTGGACATACGTCCATCAATCCGACCACAGACCCTGCCTCTAGGGCGAGAGCCGATACGGGTGCCAAGCCGGATTGTTCTCTCTCCGATGATTCGGATAATGTATCCGTTACCAAGTCCGAGGTGGAGAGTGCCATGAACCATCGGCACCGGAGGGCAGCTATGCACTATCCTAATTTTACTGAAGAGGCATTCAATGCCTTCAGTTCGGCAGATGCATATATCCGAGCTGCTCGATATGGGCTTGCCGGGGCCACTCACTAGCTTTCAAACGATATGCTGGTAAGATCATTTTGTGTAGATTAAATAGCCATATACCAGTAGCCCCCGAGACTTAAAAACAGGTGAAGCAACTGATTTTAAGGATCGATGTATAACCAGATACTTACGGAGAAGAACAGCATGCTATCTCGGGAGCTGGAGCAGTGTCGGACCCAGCTGACTGCTGTTACTGCCGAACTGGACAAGTCCAAGGAAGCACCGACTGGTAATGTTTCCTTCTGTCCAGAAAAATAATCATGTGCCAGTCATGTTTATGCAAATGAACACCGTTGCGTTTTACAATGGCAGCATCGGTGGCGCAACTGGAAGAGAAACTGAAAGCTGCGCAGGCGGACAAAGAACATGCCGAAAGGCAAGAGGCCACTGGTCATCGTGTACTGACACGAACCAGGGACGAGATGAACAAGCTGTAGGATGCCAACACCCAGCTCGGCGAAGAGCTGAAAGATGTGCGAGCCCAACTAGCAGACGCCTTGAAGGAGAACAAAAAGCTAAGAGGCGGCACATTCAGTATGCCTTTTAACTTATTGTCCTTATAGTTCATTGTTGCGAATCCTAACAAGTTTCAGGGAGGTGTCCAGGTTTCAGGGCGACCTGCTACAAGAGTTGTCCAAGGTGGATGAGCGAGCGCAGAAGGCAATGAGGAACATTGCTAAGGCTTTATGGCCAGCCGATTCTCATCCAGGAAGTATGGAGGACCTCATGAATTTATTCAAGGGAGCTCGGCGCCGTTTTGGGCTATGGAAGATATCGGCATGCCGAGAAGGTTCTCGGGAAGCCTGGGCCATGGTAAAAACATGGTACACCGGACTTGATCCCAATCATATGGCCCGGGTCGGACCTCGAGGATCCGAAGGACACGAAATTCCGGTCAGCCTGGTGTGTAACCAAGTCAAGGTGGCCGCCAAGTTCTCCCAACAAGATTGTAAACTAGATAGCCTGTTAGAGGGTCTAGAGGAAGAAGAAGTTTTTGAGTCTAAGTAGCAATGTACTTTTGTGAAAAAACTTGTCTCCAGCCGAATTTGTAAAACGATTGTCATGGCAGACTTTCTGCTTCGACCTCCGAAAACCCTAGGTTATGAGTGTTTCCAAATACTATACCATAGGTAAACACCAAAGTATGTTTGGAAACTAGGCAGTCCTGTCATCATTGCTTGAACAGACAAGTTGTATTCGGGGAGTTATGTTATATTACATTTGATTGTAAGAAACATCTTCCAGAGAGAATAGTTCCGTTAAGGGTTCCTTTCCCAGGACTAGTATGCGGTTCTTTGTGCATACCGAAGCTGTGACGCTGAAAAATCACAGTACGTGTTTATACTCTAGGGTTTTGTAGTGCCACGAGGGTAGTTCATCTTTTGCTCACCGACCAATCATTCCCTTAAGAATGCTAGCTTTCGGCTTCACCCGTCTGAGGTACATGTCCGGATGACCCAGCTCTAACAGTCACAGAGGTGCTCCCTTTATGCCCTAGCCGAACAAGCGGGAACATAGGGCATAAGCACAGGAGCCAGGCAACACAGCTTGGCAAAAACTTAAGTCATAAAGGTGCATATAATGGTGAAGAAAATACATATATGGATAGATGACACATATATACGGTGAGCTTGATGCTCGAAAAATAATAACAAGAATAAGCTTCTTGTGAAAAGAAGCCCCCGGGTATTGTGGGGTATGTACATTTGAGGATGTCTATCCTTCAGGTGTGCGGTTTATCCGAACACGAGCTAGAATTCATATAGAAATGAGGTAAAAAGGGAAAACTGTAAATGGGAGAAAAGGGAGAACGAGAAAAAAAGGAATATGTGTGGACTTAGGTGTAGAATCTTCGGAGCCTTGCAGCATTCCATGGGTTTGGCTCCAAGCGATTGTCCGAAGCATTACGAAGACGATAGCCTCCTCCAGTGAGAACTTCATATATAATGAAGGGACCCTCCCATTTGGGCTTGAGCTTGTCCTTTTTCTTTTCTGGTAGGCGTAAAACTAGTTCACCGACAGTGTAGGTCTTTGCCTGTACTTCTCTGCTTTGGTATCGCCGAGCCTGCTGTTGATAGAATGCGGAACAGGCCTTTGCAACATCGCGCTCCTCCTCCAGGCCGTCTAGGTCATCCTGCTGATCAAGCTCGGCTTCTCTCTTCATACATGCGCACTCGAGGTGAGTCATGAATAATGTCGCAAGGCAAGACTGCCTCCGCACCATACACCATGAAAAAGGGTGTATATCTAGTCGTGCGATTGGGCATGGTCCGCAGCCCCCAGAGTACAGAATCGAGTTCCTCGAGCCAGTGTTTGTCTGATTCTTGCAGAGATTGCACTAGTCCGGGTTTAATGTCGCTCATTATCATGCCATTAGCCCGTTCGACCTGAACGTTTGTCTGAGGGTGGTATACATAGGCGTAATCAAGCTTGATGCCCAAGTTGGCGCACCAAGTTTTCACCTTGTCGGCTGTAAAGTTAGAGCCGTTGTCAGTAATAATACTGTGCATGACACCGTAATAGTGTACGACACCGGATATGAAGTCTATCACCGGTCCAGCTTTGTCCGTTTTAACTGGTTTGGCTCCTATCCACTTAGTGAACTTGTCAACCATTACCAACAAGTATTTCTTCTTATGGCTTCCCCCTTTAAGAGGTCCGACCATCTCGAGCCCCCAGACCACAAAGGGCCAAGTAATGGGGATTGTTCGGAGGGCAGTAGGTGGCATATGGCTTTGGTTAGCGAAAAGCTGGCATCAAACACAGTGCTGCACGAGGTCTTGTGCATCTGCCCGGGCTGTGGGCCAAAAGAAACCCGTGCAGAAGGCTTCACTTACAAGGGCCCGGGCTGTGGCATGATGGCCGCCAAGACCACGTGTATTTCAGCCAAGAGCTGTCATCCCTCGTCTTTAGAGATACATCATTTTTTTACCTTGAAGACTACAAGGCTTACACCCCATAGGATTTTATTAAAACCTCGCCAACAAAGAATACAAGAGGTTCCTCAAGTAGAGGAACAGAAACAAAAACAAAATACTATACAAAGCAGGCTATACTAAACAAACCTGGAAAAGAAAATAAAAGTACATCTACAAGTACATCAAGGGGGTAAGAAATCAATCCACTTTAGCAAAGCCTATTTGTATCTTATCTTAATCCTGTGAGAGAGGAGGGTAATATCATGTATAAAACCAATCCTCCATTGCCTAAAAGAAGGCCTGATGTGCCTAAAAGCCTTATCATTCCTGACTTTCCAAAGGTTCTACCATGCTAGAAAGACCACTTCTGAAAAGAAAGGTTTATTAAAATCCTTCCTGGCATGTAAGGCAATTTCCACCATGTCATTGCTATCCAGCAAAGTGATTTGAAGATAATTCCAAATACGGATACTAAAGTTGCATTGGAAGAAGAGATGATTTCTATCTTCAAGCACTCTAGTCAGACACAGAACACACTTCGGCCCATCATTAATTTTCCAATGCCTACGCTGAATCATATCCTTGGTGTTAACTCTGTCCATTATGACTATCCAGGCAAACATTTTAATTGTCATGGTGCAACAACTCTTCCATACCCAATTGAGTATAGGGTTAGCCAGAACTAGTTGGTGCACAAAATCATAAAACTTCTTGGCCGAATATTCAGACTTTTTCCCATGTCTCCAAGCCCAGGTGTCCTTGCCTTCATTGTCCAAAGAGATCTCTCCTAGCATAGATGAAAGCTGGTTGAGCTCTTGAAAAGCCAATTTAGACAGAGGCAAAGAAAACATCTGCTGCAAATTGCCAGCCTAAAACATTTCCATAACTGAAAGATTCTTATGCAAGCATAATGAAAACAGCCTTGGAAATATATCTTGAAGAGGGGTGCAAGAATTTCCAATCTCCCAATGGTCTGACCAAAAACACCGTGTCTCCTCTTCTGACTGTGTGTAACGCCCCGACATCGATGTGCCAGGTGTCTTCCAGTTATTCACCGGCGTTGCCATGTCATTTGCTTGCGTGTTGCATCTTTTCATGTCATCATATGCATTGCATCATCATGTTTTCAAAACCTGCATCCGTCCGGGTTCCCCCAGTTCCTTCTGTTGTCTGTTCTGAGCCCAGCCACACTTGCACGCGACCGCGACATGTCCGAAATATTATTTTATAAGTAGCCAGAAAATGTTCTCGTAATGGGATGAGAGTTGACGTGTGGTCTTATTATAGTGTAGATAGACCGCCTGTCAAGTTTCATCGCATTCGGAGTTCGTTTGATAGCCCAACCGGTAAACTATAGCGGCAATAGTAGCCGGTCTAACGTCGGACGTTTTTGGTCTCCGGAAACAGATGTCGGGCCCTCTCTCTCTCTCTTCTCCCCCTCGCAGTCTCGCCACAGCCCACCTAATCCATCCTCCTTCCCCCCTTCGATTCCGGAGTTGTCCGATGCGACCGCACGGTCCGAAACCCTCTCTGCTCAGTGCATCAAACCCCTCACGTGCGCGTCCGAAATAGTCCCGGACCCGACCCGGGCAGTCGTCACCGTTGGATCCGGATCATCCCCAAACGTCTACAAAACGTCTTCGTTTTCTTATTTGGGCTCCCTAACCTTTTATCCGGGTCCGTCCGATTAAAATCTAAGGGATCAAATGCCCCTATCACAAATCTACTTGTTTTATATAAGACCACCACCTACCGATTCAACCTAACCCTAAAATCTAGGAGCCTTGTCCCTCGCGCCGCGCCACACTCTTTCTCAAGATCCCTCCCGATCCAAACCACCAGCCTCCGTCTCGGATCCACCGCCGCCTCCCACTTCTCCTTGTTTTTCGGCAGCAAGTCAACGTGTCCTTGCTCGATCCCCTGCTCATGCCCGAGGCCACCTCCTCTGCTCGATCCTGAGGGGGTCACGAGCAGTTCGTCCCCGTTTCCTCGATCTCCAGAGAGCACCAGGCCGAGCCTCTGTCTCTCCATCTCTATTTCCTCTCCCCGCCGCTCAGGTCTCTGGTTCTTCCCTCACCCCGTATCTCTCTTTTCTCTGTATCAGGAGACTGCCATGGCTGCCTCGAAGATCCACAACCGCTCGGCCACTAGGAGCCCAAGACGCTGCCTCCCAGTCGCCCTTGTTTTTCCCTCGCCCGGAAGCCGCTGCAGCCTCCTCGACCCGGATCCATGCCGACACCACCGAACCACCCCGCCTCCAGCTTGGCGATCGCCATACCGAGAGCCCTGCTCGCGTCGCCCTGCCGTCAAGCGCCGCCCCTCCCAGAGACCGGCTCCGTTGCCGTGCCAAGCCCCTCGTAGAGCCGCCGCCCGGGGCCTTCTTCTCCCTCGATTCAGTTCCGTCCTTCGCCGCCCGCAACTCTGCGTCGCGCAGAGGACGAACGCCACAGCCGCCTCGCGTTGACCCGCCAGCGCCAAGACCCAGCCTGCGCCTCGGCTGCCTCTCCTCCAGCCGCGCGCGAAGCCCAGCTCCCAGCCGGCCTGCTGCTGGCAAGGAGGCCTGCCTTGGCCTCTCCCTCTCCGCAAACTGGGCCTGGCCCATGGGTGAGGCACACCCCAGCGCCCCTGTTACTAACCTCCTGTTGGGCCAGATCTTAGATGCGGCCCGAATCTTGGTTTTTTTTCCCGTGGAACGAATTTAGCTATTATTCCTGAGACGGTTGTTTTGCAGAAAAGTCCCTAGAGTTCATGCATTTAATAACTCATGAACCGTGCTTCGGATTAAAATGGTTTAAATATGTAAAATGCTTAGAATTTCATATAGTTTCATAATATCTCATTTTCATCCATGTTTAAAATATTTAAAATGATGTTTGGTTAAATTTACTCCTATGCCATGTTAAAATGCTTTAATTCGTAACTAAATAACCGTAACTCAGAATTTAATAAACTTTATATGTATATGGGGTAGAATTTTGCCTAGTTTAACATGGTGACATCATTTTGCATGTTTACCAACTATAAAATATGGCTTAGGGCAGAACCGCACCAAATCTAAAATATGCATATGGGGATTTACCGAAATTGTTATTCGTTTCTTCCGGCCTCATTTAAACTTGACTAGATAGGTAGTTTTTCTTTGCTTCACCCTCTTGCCATGTTCGACAACATTTAATATTGTTGGGTACATAAACAAGATTGAAACTAAATAACTTGAATGTGCTGTTTCGTCAATATGCAACTTGCTGCATATTGAGCTCCACTTAATTTGTAGGATTGTTTTTTGCATTTTGCCATGCCATGTTTCATTAAACCGGACATGCATCATACTTGTTTGCGCATCATGCCATGTTATGTGATGGTTGTTTACTTCTTTCCGGCGTGCTTCTTCAGGTTGTTTTCGGTAACGTCGTGTTGTGAGGATCCGTTCGACTATGCCCGTTTGTCTTCTTCATGGACTCGTTCTTCTTCCTTGCGGGATTTCAGGAAAGATGATCATACCCTCGAAATCACTTCTATCTTTGCTTGCTAGTTGCTCGCTCTTTTGCTATGCCTATGCTGCGATACCTACCACTTGCTTATCATGCCTCCCATATTGTTGAACCAAGCCTCTAACCCACCTTGTCCTAGCAAACCGTTGTTTGGCTATGTTACCGCTTTGCTCAGCCCCTCTTATAGCGTTGTTAGTTGCAGGTGAAGATTGGACTTGTTCCATGTTTGGAACATGGATATTTTGTTGGGATATCACAATATCTCTTATTTAATTAATGCATCTATATGCTTGGTAAAGGGTGGAAGGCTCGGCCTTATGCCTAGTGTTTTGTTCCACTCTTGCCGCCCTAGTTTCCGTCATATCGGTGTTATGTTCCCGGATTTTGCGTTCCTTACGCGGTTGGATAATAATGGGAACCCCTTGACAGTTTGCCTTGAGTAAAGCTCTTCCAGCAATGCCCAACATTGGTTTTACCATTCGCCACCTAGCCTTTTTTCCCTTGGGTTCTGCAGACTCAAGGGTCGTCATTATTTTAACCCCCCCGGGCCAGTGCTCCTCTGAGTGTTGGTCCAACCTGTCAGCTGCCGGTGGCCACCAGGGGCAACTCTGGGCTGGCCTACCCGTACCTAAGAAAATCTGAGTGTGCCCTGAGAAAGAGATATGTGCAGCTCCTATCGGGATTTGTCGGCACATTTGGGCGGTGTTGCTGGTTTAGTTTTACCTTGTCGAAATGTCTTGTAACCGGGATTCCGAGTCTGATCGGGTCTTCCCGCTAGAAGGAATATCCTTCGTTGACCGTGTGAGCTTGTGATGGGCTAAGTTGGGACACCCCTGCAGGGATTTGAACTTTCGAAAGCCGTGCCCGCGGTTATGGGCAGATGGGAATTTGTTAACGTCCGGTTGTAGAAAACCTAAACTTGACCTTAATTAAAATGAATCAACAGCGTGTGTTACCGTGATGGTCTCTTTCCGGCGGAGTCCGGGAAGTGAACACGGTGTTGGAGTTATGCTTGACTTAGGTTGTTTAGGATCACTTCTTGATCATACTTTCTCGAACGTGCTTTGCCTTCTCTTCTCGCTCTCATTTGCGTATGCTAGCCACCATATATGCTAGTCGCTTGCTGCAGCTCCACCTCATACCTTTTACCTTACCCATAAGCTTAAATAGTCTTGATCGCGAGGGTGCGAGATTGCTGAGTCCCTGTGGCTCACGGATACTTCCAAAACCAGCTTGCAGGTGCCGATGAGTCCGTGCAGATGACGCAACCAAGCTCAGGAGGAGCTCGATGAAGATCTTGTCCTTTGTGTTGTTCCGTTCTAGTTGATCAGTAGTGGAGCCCAGTTGGGGTCGATCGGGGACCTTGTCACTTTTGGGGTTCTTCTTTTATTTTGGCTCCGTAGTCGGACCTTGATTGTAATCGTGTGAAGTGGCGATTGTAAGCCAACTATGTATCTTTTACCCTATTGTATTACATGGGTTGTTTGCGAAGATTACCTCACTTGCGACATTGCTTTCAATGCGGTTATGCCTCTAAGTCATGCTTCAACACGTGGGAGATATAGCCGCATCGAGGGCGTTACAAGTTGGTATCAGAGCCTTCCCCGACCTTAGGAGCCCCCACTGATTGATCGTTTTTAGCAGCCTTTGTTGAGTCTAGTAAAATGTTTTGAGTCATTTAGGATTATATATATCGGAGAGTTAGGACTTCTTTTTACTCCCCAGTCCCTTCGTCGCTCTGGTGAGGCATCCTGACGTAGAGTTTTGACTCTTCTCTTCTCAAATTTCACTAAATTTTTTTTAGGATCACGCGGGTATCTTGGAATCGTTCCGATGGTTTTGTGACGAGAACATTGCTCTTGGTGCCTCCTGTCATTTAGGGGTTGTGGCAGTGTCCCGGGGAGTTGAGCTCCGAGGTGTTGTCGTCACAATTTTATCGTTGCAGTTCTGGAATACCTGAGTTTAGTTCGCCGACATCGAAAATCTCTTTTATGCAGTTGTTGGTGAGATAACCTCGACGCCACCCAGTACTGGGGCGGGAGTTCGGGAGTATTGCCATAACTTGTATAACGGATGCTTTTCGAAGGTTGAGGTAGATGATTTCCGAAGGTTTCTTGGTTATGTGTTGAAGGATGGATACAGCTGGATGTAGGATTTGCTAGTTTTGGGTGAGATATTATGCTTCCCCTGTATCCCCAACACCTGTTTGCATAACCGGAAAGTTTCGGGAGTTTATAAGTGGGAATTCAAGTAGCTCTTAGGATATCTTTCTGATAGATGTATGATATGAAATTGGAGTTCGACGTCTAGTGGTCCGCCTATTCACGGTTGGTTTTACAGTGGTCTTGTTGTGTCTTAAAGAGTCCTTGGCTATGCCGACTCGGGGACGCTTCGTATGTCATGTCCACTGCCTTGTACATGATGGTGCTGTACGATCGAGCCCGTGTAGGCCCCACCACGAAAACTTCGGGCGAAATCTCTATCATATGTTTGTTCCGGCTTATTCTGCAAGCCAATCCTTTGTTTTGTTTTGAGTTGTGGTATTCGAGTTGCTTCAATGTCAAATGTTGATTCCATACCTTCCTCAAATGGTGTTCTCATACTCCAATGTGAATACTAATCCTTCTCGATAATCGAGATTGTCATATCACTCCTTTTCACCGGCGTGTTTCTCTTCAAGTGGATCCAATCATCTTCAACATTCGCAAGATCAATTATCAGTTCTTCTCAATGTTGTTTGTTTCATTCATCTCCAAGTTGCCTTTGTTTTTCCCGCCCTCCCTCCCTTGTTTTTCTTCAAGGACTCAGATTTCTTTATCAAGTATCCATTTTATTCATGTGAAGTCTCTCCATTCCTTTCCGTTAACGTTCTTACCCGGTGATTCTCATGAAGATTCTAACGGGCCTCAAGTTCATCATTCTTCATTCTTTTCTTCTTCGGTGGTTTCAAGTCAAGCTTTGTTGATCATATCCTTTCCTCGTTTCAATGCTTTCTCATGCCGGTGCAATTCTTAATCATTCACTTCTCGCTATTCAATTGTTTCGGAGTGCTCAAGATATTTCGAAGATTCATGTTACCACTCTGCTTTCGTTCAAACTCTTTTGAGGATGTTATATCATTTAAGACTTTTAATTCAACCGGTGCAATCTCTCTTTTCAAGTAATCGTTCAACGGTGTATCTTTTGAGTGGGCCCTAACCCACAGGTCTTTTCCCAGGATCTTACCTGACTCTTCTTATTCTCCCGGAGTTAGTCTCAAATTCATTTCAAAGTTTGACGTAAGAATGAATTGTCATCAGTCAAATGCCTTTCTCAAAGATCTTTCATTTCTTTTCATCGTTGGCTCAACCTTTCTAATTTTTCATTCCGGAGTGCCTCAACAATTCATGGTGATGCTTCTCGTCATCATTCTTGGATTTTGAAGACCGAAGAAGATATTTCTCTCAATCTTGTTCCATTCTCTTCAAGATTCATGGCTCTAGCTTTGTGCTATCCTCTCATAATTGTTTCGGTTGTGAGAATTCTTTTTACCCATCTGGAGCAATTCAGGAGTCTTTTCGGTTTGATTCTCCAGATCCCATCATTTCAGAAGATTTATTCATTCTCAGCTTTCAGTTCTCGTTCTCCAAATTTTACCGATGCTTCATTCAAGTTTTATCTAAGCAGTTCTTGATCTCTTCGTCCACTTGTATCTAAATACCCTCAAGTATCTTCATTCGTTCTTCATATTCTTCCCGGTGAATTGTGCCTTTGCTTCGTTCATTTCACAATTCTTACCGGTGATTCATCCTTTTACTTCATTTGTTGTTCAATTCTTACAATGGTTCTTCCAGGATTCTCTTCCGATGTTATCATATCAATTCATTCGTTGTTCCAATCATTCCGGTGGTTCGTTGAAGACCTTCCCAAGTTTATGTTATGTCTCTCTTAATCTTTTTCTACGAGAATAAGCAGTGTGCCAAATTTGTTGTTTGTCATCAATTTAAATTGGTGAAAGATAAGCATAATGTAATTCTTATTCTTGTTTCATCGAGTAAAATCAATTCCGTATTACAGAGGTTCATCAAATTCTCGTTTTCAATTGTTTCATCTTCTCTTTCCGCAATTCCAAGCTCTCTCAATTATATCATCACGAGGATCCATCTAAGTCATTACAAGGATTCACCTTGTGTTTTCAACTTCTCTTTCCTTCTGTTTGATCATTCTTTTGTTTAACGGAGTTCTTCATGAAGGTTCTACATGATGGTTCATTAAGAATTTAATTCCTTCTTGAAGTGTTCATCAACATTCTTTTTAGAGGAGCTCAAGCTTTCTTCATATTGTAATCCGGAGTGAAATTCTTTCTTCCGTATCATTGGAGATGGTATTTTGTCATTCTTGATAATTTCCCTTCGTGCTTCGTGTTTCACAAGTTATCAAGATGAGGTAGTTTAAATCCATTAATCTCTTCGTTGGAGTTGTCTTGTGTCATATTTTCACCTAAAGCCTTCCCGAAGGATTGTTGCTATCTATGGTGCTTATAATGACCCAAGTTCTTAATTTATCCTCCCGGTGAAATAAGTTTCTCGTCTCCTTGTTCTTTCCAATCAAATCTATTCCGTGAGTGGCAAGTTGTCACCTCATAATTTTGGGGTATCTTCTATAAGTCCATATCAAGTTTATCCTTTACATTGTTGTTTTTCCAACAACTCCGTTCGACCCTTCTCCTAAGGATGCCTTTTTCAAGCTCATTCGAGATAAAAGATATTGTTCTCTCCTCCGTTCATCCCATTCCATTCTCCCTTTTTCTTCCGGAGGTATTGTGATGTTGCTCTCTTCAACCCTCCTTCTTGTTCTTGTCAGGACCTTGTTCTTTTCATGCTTATCCAGTTAACCGGAGTGTTGTGCCCTCTGCTCAAGTTCTTTTCATCTTATCAAGCTTCATATCACTTTTCAACCAGAGTGGTTTCAATTTCCTTCTTGTCCTTTGCGCTCATCATTCTTAGCTTTGCAATCTCAAGGTTTCCGTAATGTTCCTTGTTCCTCTTTTCCAACGGAGTGTTTTAAACTTTGTTCATCTTCGTGGCATTCCTCCTTTCTTTTGTTCAACCTCGCAAGGTTCTTTGGTTTCACTCATTCGTCAAAGAAGCAACTTAGTTTTACCTCTTCTTTATCTCTTCCGTTCTCCCTCCGGTGCCATTCTAGATCTCAGGACGAGATCCGCTCGTAGTGGTGGAGTGTTGGCCCCGACACCGATGTGCCAGGTGTCTTCCAGTTATTCGCCGGTGTTGCCATGTCATTTGCTTGCGTGTTGCATCTTGTCATGTCATCATATGCATTGCATCATCATGTTTTCAAAACCTGCATCTGTCCGGGTTCCCCCAGTTCCTTCTGTTGTCTGTTCTGAGCCCAGCCACACTTGCACGCGCCCGCGGCATGTCCGAAATATTATTTTATAAGTGGCCGGAAAATGTTCTCGGAATGGGATGAGAGTTTCCGTGTGGTCTTATTATAGTGTAGATAGACCGCCTGTCAAGTTTCATCGCATTCGGAGTTCGTTTGATAGCCCAACCATTAAACTATAGCGGCAATAGTAGCCGGTCTAACGTCGGACGTTTTCGGTCTCCGGAAACAGATGCCGGGCCCTCTCTCTCTCTCTTCTCCCCCTCGCAGTCTCGCCACAACCCACCTAGTCCATCCTCCTTCCCCCCTTTGATTCCGGAGTTGTCCGATGTGACCGCACGGTCCGAAACCCTCTCTGCTCAGTGCATCAAACCCCTCACGTGCGTGTCCGAAATTGTCCCGGACCCGACCCGGGCAGTCGTCACCGTTGGATCCGGATCATCCCCAAACGTCTACAAAACGTCTCCGTTTTCTTATTTGGGCTCCCTAACCTTTTATCCGGGTCCGTCCGATTAAAATCTAAGGGATCAAATGCCCCTATCACAAATCTACTTGTTTTATATAAGACCACCACCTACCGATTCAACCTAACCCTAAAATCTAGGAGCCTTGTCCCTCGTGCCGCCGCCACACTCTTTCTCGGGATCCCTCCCGATCCAAACCACCAGCCTCCATCTCGGATCCACCGCCGCCTCCCACTTCTCCTCGTTTTTCGGCAGCAAGTCAACGTGTCCTCGCTCGATCCCCTGCTCATGCCCGAGGCCACCTCCTCTGCTCGATCATGAGGGGATCACGAGCAGCTCGTCCCCGTTTCCTCGATCTCCAGCGAGCACCAGGCCGAGCCCCTGTCTCTCCATCTTTATTTCCTCTCCCTGCCGCTCAGGTCTCTGGTTCTTCCCTCACCCCGTATCTCTCTTTTCTCTGTATCAGGAGACTGCCATGGCTGCCTCGAAGATCCACAACCGCTCGGCCACTAGGAGCCCAAGACGCTGCCTCCCCGTCGCCCTTGTTTTTCCCTCGCCCGGAAGCCGCTGCAGCCTCCTCGACCCGGATCCATGCCGACGCCACCGAACCACCCCGCCTCCAGCTTGGCGATCGCCATACCGAGAGCCCTACTCGCGTCGCCCTGCCGTCAAGCGCCGCCCCTCCCGGAGACCGGCTCCGTTGTCGTGCCAAGCCCCTCGCAGAGCCGCCGCCCGGGGCCTTCTTCTGCCTCGATTCAGTTCCGTCCTTCGCCGCCCGCAGCTCTGGGTCGCGCAGAGGACGAACGCCATAGCCGCCTCGCGTTGACCCGCCAGCGCCAAGACCCAGCGCGTGCCTGGGCTGCCTCTCCTCCAGCCGCGCGCGAAGCCCAGCTCCTAGCCGGCCTGCTGCTGGCAAGGAGGCCTGCCTTGGCCTCTCCCTCTCTGCAAACTGGGCCTGGCCCATGGGTGAGGCACACCCCAGCGCCCCTGTTACTAACCTCTTGTTGGGCCAGATCTTAGATGCGGCCCGAATCTTGGTTTTTTTCCCGTGGAACGAATTTAGCTATTATTCCTGAGACGGTTGTTTTGTAGAAAAGTCCCTAGAGTTCATGCATTTAATAACTCATGAACAGTGCTTCGGATTAAAATGGTTTAAATATGTAAAATGCTTAGAATTTCATATAGTTTCATAATATCTCATTTTCATCCATGTTTAAAATATTTAAAATGATGTTTGGTTAAATTTACTCCTATGCCATGTTAAAATGCTTTAATTCGTAACTAAATAACCGTAACTCAGAATTTAATAAACTTTATATGTATATGGGGTAGAATTTTGCCTAGTTTAACATGGTGACATCATTTTGCATGTTTACCAACTATAAAATATGGCTTAGGGCAGAACCGCACCAAATCTAAAATATGCATATGGGGATTTACCGAAATTGTTATTCGTTTCTTCCGGCCTCATTTAAACTTGACTAGATAGGTAGTTTTTCTTTGCTTCACCCTCTTGCCATGTTCGACAACATTTAATATTGTTGGGTACATAAACAAGATTGAAACTAAATAACTTGAATGTGCTGTTTCGTCAATATGCAACTTGCTGCATATTGAGCTCCACTTAATTTGTAGGATTGTTTTTTGCATTTTGCCATGCCATGTTTCATTAAACCGGACATGCATCATACTTGTTTGCGCATCATGCCATGTTATGTGATGGTTGTTTACTTCTTTCCGGCGTGCTTCTTCAGGTTGTTTTCGGTAACGTCGTGTTGTGAGGATCCGTTCGACTATGCCCGTTTGTCTTCTTCATGGACTCGTTCTTCTTCCTTGCGGGATTTCAGGAAAGATGATCATACCCTCGAAATCACTTCTATCTTTGCTTGCTAGTTGCTCGCTCTTTTGCTATGCCTATGCTGCGATACCTACCACTTGCTTATCATGCCTCCCATATTGTTGAACCAAGCCTCTAACCCACCTTGTCCTAGCAAACCGTTGTTTGGCTATGTTACCGCTTTGCTCAGCCCCTCTTATAGCGTTGTTAGTTGCAGGTGAAGATTGGACTTGTTCCATGTTTGGAACATGGATATTTTGTTGGGATATCACAATATCTCTTATTTAATTAATGCATCTATATGCTTGGTAAAGGGTGGAAGGCTCGGCCTTATGCCTAGTGTTTTGTTCCACTCTTGCCGCCCTAGTTTCCGTCATATCGGTGTTATGTTCCCGGATTTTGCGTTCCTTACGCGGTTGGATAATAATGGGAACCCCTTGACAGTTTGCCTTGAGTAAAGCTCTTCCAGCAATGCCCAACATTGGTTTTACCATTCGCCACCTAGCCTTTTTTCCCTTGGGTTCTGCAGACTCAAGGGTCGTCATTATTTTAACCCCCCCGGGCCAGTGCTCCTCTGAGTGTTGGTCCAACCTGTCAGCTGCCGGTGGCCACCAGGGGCAACTCTGGGCTGGCCTACCCGTACCTAAGAAAATCTGAGTGTGCCCTGAGAAAGAGATATGTGCAGCTCCTATCGGGATTTGTCGGCACATTTGGGCGGTGTTGCTGGTTTAGTTTTACCTTGTCGAAATGTCTTGTAACCGGGATTCCGAGTCTGATCGGGTCTTCCCGCTAGAAGGAATATCCTTCGTTGACCGTGTGAGCTTGTGATGGGCTAAGTTGGGACACCCCTGCAGGGATTTGAACTTTCGAAAGCCGTGCCCGCGGTTATGGGCAGATGGGAATTTGTTAACGTCCGGTTGTAGAAAACCTAAACTTGACCTTAATTAAAATGAATCAACAGCGTGTGTTACCGTGATGGTCTCTTTCCGGCGGAGTCCGGGAAGTGAACACGGTGTTGGAGTTATGCTTGACTTAGGTTGTTTAGGATCACTTCTTGATCATACTTTCTCGAACGTGCTTTGCCTTCTCTTCTCGCTCTCATTTGCGTATGCTAGCCACCATATATGCTAGTCGCTTGCTGCAGCTCCACCTCATACCTTTTACCTTACCCATAAGCTTAAATAGTCTTGATCGCGAGGGTGCGAGATTGCTGAGTCCCTGTGGCTCACGGATACTTCCAAAACCAGCTTGCAGGTGCCGATGAGTCCGTGCAGATGACGCAACCAAGCTCAGGAGGAGCTCGATGAAGATCTTGTCCTTTGTGTTGTTCCGTTCTAGTTGATCAGTAGTGGAGCCCAGTTGGGGTCGATCGGGGACCTTGTCGCTTTTGGGGTTCTTCTTTTATTTTGGCTCCGTAGTCGGACCTTGATTGTAATCGTGTGAAGTGGCGATTGTAAGCCAACTATGTATCTTTTACCCTATTGTATTACATGGGTTGTTTGCGAAGATTACCTCACTTGCGACATTGCTTTCAATGCGGTTATGCCTCTAAGTCGTGCTTCGACACGTGGGAGATATAGCCGCATCGAGGGCGTTACACTGTGACAGAGGTAACAGGCCTATATTTATCATTGTCCAAAGAGATCTCTCCCGGCATAGATGAAAGCTGGTTGAGCTCTTGAAAAGCCAACTTAGACAGAGGCAAAGAAAACATCTATTGCAAACTGCCAGCCTAAAACATTTCCATAACTGAAAGATTCTTATGCAAGCAGAATGAAAACAGCCTTGGAAATATATCTTGAAGAGGGGTGCAAGAATTTCCAATCTCCCAATGGTCTGACCAAAAAACACCGTGTCTCCTCTTCTGACTGTGACAGAGGTAACAGACCTATATTTATCCATTAGCTTGCAAATGTCTCTCCACCAAAAGGAACCACAGATTGTGGTGTCATGAGGGACACTCTGAAAATAGTAAGAGTCCCAAACCAAGTGGACCCAGGGTACATTTGCTCTGTTGTAGAATTTGTTCAGATGTTTGAGAAGCAGAGCTTCATTTTGCAGCCCCAGATTCAAAATTCCAAGTCCTCCCTTAAGTTTGGGCCTACAAACCAGAGGCCAAGCAGCCAAGGAATGACCCTTCTCCTGACCATACTTCCTCCATAGGCATTGTCTCTGAATTCTTTCCAATTGCTTCAGAATACCCTGTGGTATCGACAGACTACAAAGGAAGTATATAGGCAATGATGATATAGCATAGTTAACCAGTTGCAACCTACTACCTTGTGGTAGCAACCAAGAACTAGCAGTAAGCCTTCTCTCCATGCAATCCACTAAACGTAGTAGATCAATGATTTTAGGCTGAGTGGTACCCACAGGTAAACCCAAGTATGTGAAAGGCATTGTGCCTAACTGACAGCCAAGAAGGGCGGCAAGGTCTGAAGCAACAGTGGCCTCCACATTAATTGGGTACATTGAAGACTTGTGGAAGTTAATTTGCAAACCAGTGGCTGGTGAAAAGGAGTGCAACACAGTTTTAAGAACCTCCAACTGAGAGCTATCAGCATTCACAAAAAGCAATGTATCATCTGCATACTGCACCACTGGATAATCAGGGCCATGTATTGGCAGAGGCAAGCTAAGGAAGCCATGTCGCAGGAGATTATTAATCATAGTCTGCAAGAGGTCAGCAGCAATCAAAAATAGCAAGGGAGAGATAGGATCTCCTTGATTTACACCACACTTGCACTTAAAGTGTTTACCAGGTACTCCATTCAGCAAAATAGAAGAAGTGCCAGATGACAACAGCTGCTGAATCCAAGTGATCCATTTCCTATCAAAACCTTTGGCCAGAAGAATTTTTATAATTGCCTCATGCTGCATAGAATCAAAAGCCTTTTCAAAGTCAAGCTTTAGCAAAATGATTGGCTTCTTAGATTGATTACACTGATGAATATATTCAAAAGTCCAAGCAAAGCAATCCTGAATTGTTCTTGACTTAATAAATCCGTATTGATTCTTATGAACACATTTGGTGATTTCTTCATGAAACCTATTAGCTGCAAGTTTAGTGAGGAACTTCAGACCCACACTGGTCAGAGATATTGGCCTGAAATCTCCCACAATATCAAGTGTGTGCTTTTTAGGGATTAGTGTAATGAAGGCATCATTGAGGTTCTCCAGCTGAGCAGTCCCTGCATGAAATTCCTGCACCAACCTAATGAAATTACTGGAAATAATATGCCAACACCTCTTCATAAAAAGCCCATTAAAACCATGAGGCCCAGGTGCCTTATCAATGGGCAAGTCTTGAATCACTTGCTCAATTTATTTCACCTCAAACTGTTTTGTGAGGACCTCCAGCCCATGCACTTTAGGAATTAAAGAAATATTGTCCTCTCCCAACATAATTGGTTTGAAGGTGTCCAAAAATTCCTTGGCCATTTCCTCATGATCTGAAGAAACTGTACCATCAGACAGCAGCAAACTAGCAATGGAATTCCTCTTGTACCTATCAGTTGCCATTGCCTGGAAAAACTTTGAATTTTCCTCTCCTACTTTGATATATCTAATGGTACATCTCTTCTTCCAGTAAAGAAACTAAAGGTGCAAGAGATGCTCATGATGCAACTTTACCACCTTCCTGAAATTGAATTCAGCTTTGTACAAAGGCCTCATATCCTCCAAGTTATCTAACCAAAGGATTACCCAATTACACTTCTCAATCAGTCCTTTAATGTGAGATAGCCCTTTCTGCCATTTCTTGAGAGCAAACCTCAAAGCTTTCAATTTGTCCATAATAATTGCAGAAATATGGGTTTTGTGAGAAGTTCTGCCCCAAACCTCTTGCACACAGTCCATGAAACCAGGCTGATGCACCAAATAGTTTTCAAATCTGGAAATATGAGCTTTTGGAATAGAGGTGCTGATAGAGATTAAACAAGGTACATGATCAGAGGCAGTTTTTGCAAGAGGTGTGACTTGTGTCATAGGGTATTGGTTGATCCAACTAGCAGATGTAAAAACCCAATCAAGTTGTTCAAGGAGAGGGAAGTCTTGCATATTCGACCAGGTGAATCTTCTGCCTTTTAATGGAATTTCTAGCAGTCCCAAATGGCCTATGATCTCATTGAAAATGGAAATCTCTTAACATCTCCACCAGGAAGATTTCTGTTTTCCATGGATCTTATAAAATTGAAGTCTCCCATTAACAGCCATTTCTGATCAGGTTCCACCTGAAGATTATAAAGCCGGCTAACAAAATTGTCACTCAATTCACCTTGACACGACCCATAAACATTTACCAAAGACCATTGGTCATTATTATGCATCGAAGTAAGGCTAATCACAATACC
The DNA here is from genome assembly GCF_003073215.2 of Triticum urartu. Taxonomy (NCBI): domain Eukaryota; kingdom Viridiplantae; phylum Streptophyta; class Magnoliopsida; order Poales; family Poaceae; genus Triticum; species Triticum urartu. Next base: position 312,655,601 of record NC_053027.1, read on the forward strand.
AAATGGTTGCACATCCAACAAAATGCCCTTAAAAACATCTGAATGCCACACAGTTAGTCTACCTCCAGATGCTCCTCTTGAGGGAGATTCAATGAATTGATCAAAACCCACATGGAAAATGCTCTTAATTAAAGTGTGAGGGCAAACAGAGAGCTTACTTTCCTGTAAGCAAACAATTGCACACTAACTTTCAGTCACTTTCTCTCTGACAGAATGTTGCTGTGCGTCAGAATTCAAACCTCTGACATTCCAACAAAGGATTTTCCAGTTATGGGTATGCATTCGATTCATGGTAGAACAAATAAAGATGTAGCAAAAACAGCATGACATACAATGCCATACATCCCAGATCACAGCATAGAGAACACACCCAGTCTTCAACACATGCCACAAGTTCCAGGATAACATAAAGAGTAGCAAATTTAACCAGCTCACTACACCTAATTCCAGGATACATCGTTGAAGGACCCCGGTAGTACTTTTCTTGTATAGTTCTCCTTCATGAACTTTGTAGGCTTTCGAACATCAAATGATGCGACGGGCCTCAGTTTGATCCTCAAGGAGCTCATTCCTAGTGAGGTAGGCAAGGAAAGGCTCGGTCCATGGGGCAATTACATCCATAATTTCGTGGGTCGATGGTGTTATTTCGGTGCCTGAGCCCCCGATGATATCGGGACTGTGTTCGGAATCGGGGGTATGATCGGCTCCAGGTCAGTGCTCCCGTTCTTGTCCTGCCACACCACGGATGGCTTGAAGAGCCTTTCCATAAAGGTGTTAGGTGGGACGGGGTCACGTTTAGCACCCATGGGAGCAAGGATGTTCGCGGCTTGATTACTCTCTCTAGCCACATGATGAAACTCGAGACCATCGAACCGAGCTGATATTTGGAGTACGGCACTGCGGTAAGCCGCCACCTTCGGATCTTTTGCATCGAAGTCTCTGTTTATTTGGGATATTGCGAGGTTGGAATCCCCGCGCACCTCAAGGCGTTGTATGCCCATGGAGACAGCCATCCGGAGACCATGCAATAGGGCCTCGTATTCGGCTGCATTGTTAGAGTCTGTATACAGTATTTGGAGCACGTAACGAACTGTGTCTCCTGTGGGGGATGTCAAGACAAAACCAGCCCCAGTCCGGCTAACATTTTAGAGCCGTCAAAGTGCATCACCTAGTTGGAATACGTGTCGTACTCTTTAGGGAGTTCGGCCTCTGTCCATTCGGCGATGAAGTCAGCCAACACCTGAGATTTAATGGCTCGGCGTGGTTTGTGCGTTATTTCAAATGGTAGGAGCTCAATGGCCCATTTAGCAATCCTGCCGGTGGCATCCCGGTTGTTTATAATATCATTCAGTGGTACTTCGGAAGCCACCGTGATTGAGCACTCTTGGAAGTAGTGATGTAGCTTGTGGGATGCCATAAAGACCGCATATGCTATCTTCTGATAATGCGGGTATCGGGATTTGCATGGTGTAAGGACCGTCGATACGTAATATACTGGTTTTTGGAGTGGGAATTTATGTCCCTCCTCTTCTTGTTCGACGACGAGCACCGCACTCACCACCTGGTGAGTTGTTGATATGTAAAGCAGCATTGGTTCGCCGACATTTGGCGCGGCCGGGATGGGGTTGCTTGCTTGCAAAGTTTTTATTTCCTCCAGTCCGGCTGTTGCCTCGTCCGTCCACACAAAGTGGTCGGTGCGTCGGAGTAGGCCATATAGTGGCAGTGCCTTTTCTCCTAGTATGGAGATAAAACGGCTCAAGGCTGCCACGCACCCGGCTAATTTTTGGAGCTGTTTGAGTTCAGTTGGTGTTGCCAATTGTGATAGGGCTCGGATTTTGGCTGGGTTTGCTTCCATTCCTATATTGGAGACAATAAAACCGAGCAGTTTGCTGGTGGGAACACCGAAAATGCACTTTTTCAGATTGAGCCTTATGTCATATGTTCGAAGGTTGTCGAATGTGAGGCGTAAGTCGTCCACCAATGATTCAACATGCTTTTTTTTTATGACTACGTCATCTACATATGCCTCCATAGTCTTGCCGATTTGCTTTTCCAGGCATGTTTGAATCATGCGCTGGTAAGTGGCGCCGGTGTTCTTGAGGCCGAAAGGCATAGTGTTGAAGCAGAAAGGCCCGTACGGGTGATGAATGCCGTTGTGGCTTGGTCGGATTCCTTCATCTTGATTTGTTGGTATCCGGAGTATGTGACGAGGAAACACAGCGAATCGTGTCCCATGGTTGCATCGATAATCTGGTCGATGCGAGGTAGTGGGAAGGGGTCTTTAGGGCAGTCCTTGTTAAGGTCTTTGAAATCGACACACAGGCGCCAGGATTTATCCTTGTTTGGTACCATGACCAGGTTCGCTAGCTAGTCTGGATGTTTGATCTCTCTGATAAACCTAGCTTCGAGTAGCTTGGCTAGCTCCTCCCCCATAGCCTGTCGTTTGGGTTCAGAAAATTGCCGGAGCGTTTGCTTGACCGGCTTGTATCCCTTTAGTATGTTGAGACTATGTTCGGCCAGCACGCGTGGAATTCCTGGCATATCCGAGGGGTGCCATGCGAATATGTCCCAGTTTTCATGCAAGAACGCGTGTAATGCGGCATCGACCATCGAGTCCAGCTACGCCCCAATGGAAGCTGTTTTCTTGGGATCCGTTGGGTGGACTTGGAATTTGACTATTTCGTCTGCTGGCTTGAAAGAGGTGGATTTGGACCTTTCACCAAGGATTACGTCATCCCTATCCACTGTGGAACACAGTGCGGTGAGTTCCTCGGCCGCTAGGGCTTCAGATAGTGCCTCAAGGGCCAGGGATGCGGTTTTATTTTCAGCGCGGAGTGCTATGTCCGGATCACTGGAAATAGTGATAACACCATTGGGCCTAGGCATTTTGACCTTCATATACCTGTAATTAGGTATAGCTTGAAAGCGTGTGAATGTGTCTCGCCCTAATAGGGCATGATATCCGCTGTTCAAAGGAGCCACCTGGAAGATTATCTCTTCGGACCTATAGTTTTCTGGTGTGCCGGATACCACATCTAGCTTAATTTTTCCCGAGCATCTTGCTTCCCTATTGAGAATGATTCCCCTAAAGGATGTGTTGCTCTGCTCAATGCGACTCCTATCCATTTGCATTTTATTGAGTGTGTCCACATAGATGAGGTTCAGTCCACTGCCGCCGTCCATTAGCACTTTGGTGAGCTAAAAACCGACCACAATTGGGTTGAGGACTAGAGAGGATGGTGCTCGGACTGAGCGGGATCTTGGTTCATCATCGGCATTGAAAGTAATTATCGTATCGTTCAAAGGATTCGTTGCTGCTACATGGCAGACTTCGGCAAGTTCGCGAAGCGCCCGTTTGCGCCGATTATTTGATGAGAAGGTCTCGAAGACTTTGAGTACTTCGGAATCGTGTTTTGAAAAGTAATTTTCTGGTGTAGTGTTGGTGAGGATACCCTCACCGCTCTTGGCCACCTGTCGGAGTATCCAACATGCCCATAGGTTGTGCATTGGTTCGGTATTCGGCGTCATGTGTATTTGACAAGGCCTGTTGAGCCATTCTTCGAAGACAGTTTCGTGTCCCGTAAAGGGCTTGAATTTCTTGTCCGCGGGATGATGATTAGGTGCTCCACGAGGGTGCACCCTTTTTGCCTGCCCGGGAAATGGCTTAAAGGCCTGCAGTTCCTAGCGGGTTGTCTGAGTTTTCCAGGCGCTTTCCATTGCGCAATACTTCTATACTATGTGTGCCAAATCTGCGAAGTGCAGGACATGGCGGCGATTGAGGGTTTTAAGGATTCCCTCGTCCATACAGTTGTTGCGAAATACTGAAATTGCGTCGTCGTTGTAGTAGTCTTTTATCTTGTTTTTAACAAGGAGGAATCTAACCCAAAAGTGATGGACTGTCTCCCGAGGCTGCTGCCGCACATACATTAGGTCGCATATGTCGGGAGGGCCGGAGTTTATTGGAGAATATTGCTTGTGGTGGGTGGGCGGTCTCGAATTCGCACCCTGGCCCATCATGGAATCCGGAGTTTGAAGAGTTTCCAAGGTTACCGGCCTAGGCTCCGAAGTGTTCGGGGAATTCTCAGGCTTAACGTCGGATCTTGTGTTCGGAGGACAGGGAGTGTCCTCTCGACGGCTGGTATCTGGTTCTCCAGGTTCGGAAATCCGAACATAGTTGGTTCTCAACATAGGAGAGGAGTTATTGTCAGCATGTTCCTCCACAGCCACTACCTGATGGGTGATCAGCGGAGATTTAATTTCTCTCTGATCGGCTTTAAGCCCGATCCGATCATAGTCGGTTGAAACTCCCAGGGCGGCGATGCAATCTAGCAGCTTGTTCAAAGACGATAGATCTGCCGGATCCATATTGTCGGAATATTCGGGGCTGATATGAAGGGGATTTTCGGCAACTTGGGGGGTTGTCTTTGGCTTAATGGCCGGACGGGCACCCACAGTGAAGTCGCCGAGCCGGAGGGTTTGCCCTGGAATTAGGGCTCCTTCAAAACTGATACTATCATTGATGACAAGGCGAGCCATCAGTCCTTCAGTTGACGCCACAAAGGAACTCTCAATGGAAGCACCAATGTCAGTGTCAAACCGGTAGATCTTGGGTAGGGGGTCCCGAACTGTGTGTCTAAGGATCAAAGGTAATAGGAGACATGGGACACGATGTTTTACCCAGGTTCGGGCCCTCTTGATGGAGGTAATACCCTGCGTCCTGCTTGATTGACTTTGATGAGTATAGGGGTTACAAGAGTTGATCTACCACGAGATCGTAATGGCTAAACCCTAGATGTCTAGCCTGTATGATTATGATTGCCTCTACGGACTAAACCCTCCGGTTTATATAGACACCGGAGGGGGCTAGGGTTTGTACAGAGTTGGTTTACAGAGAAAGGAATCTTCATATCCGCAAGCTAAGCTTGCCTTCCACGCCAAGGAGAGTCCCACCCGGACACGGGGGAAAGTCTTCCGTCTTGTATCTCCACGGCCCATTAGTCTGGCCCATATTGCATAGCCCGAACGCTCGAGGACCCCGTAATCTAGGACTCCCTCAAGGAGCACTATGATCATACTTGAGCATTGAGTGTAGTTAATATGTGAGTGTGTTTCATGAATGGCTCAATGATTGAGCATGATGGGCTAGGGTTAACTTATTTTAGCGTTCATATTTTGAAAGACATGGTTGCTTGTTGGTATGCTTGAGTATCTAAATTATCATGTCAAAACTAGACTATTGCTTTGAACAATATAAAAGTCCAAATGACCATGCTATAAAGAAAAGAATATGAGATGACATGTTAGGCGGCATTCCACATCAAAAATTCTGTTTTTATCATTTACCTACTCAAGGACGAGCAAGAATTAAGCTTGGGGATGCTGATACGTCTCCAACATATCTATAATTTTTTATTGTTCCATGCTGTTATATTATCATTCTTGGATGTTTTATAATCATTTTATAGGCATTTTATATCATTTTTGGTACTAACCTATTGACATAGTGCCAAGTGCCAGTTGTTGTTTTTTGCATGTTTTTTACATCGCAGGTAATCAATATCAAACTGAGTCCAAACATAGCAACACTTTTTGTGGATTTTTTTGGACCAGAAGACATCCAATGGGCCGGAGAAGCGCCTGGGGGTGCTCCGAGGGGAGCACAACCCACCAGGGCGCGCCTGGACGCCCAGGCGTGCCCTGGTGGGTTGTGCCCACCTCGGGTGCCCCCAGACCGCCTCTTTGCTCTATAAATACCCCAATATTCCAGAAACCCTAGGGGAGTCGACGAAAACCAATTCTAGCCGCCGTAGAATCCAGAACCACCAGATCCAATCTAGACACCATCACGGAGGGGTTCACCACTTCCATTGATGCCTCTCCGAAGATGTGAGAGTAGTTCTTTGTAGACCTTTTGGTACGTAGTTAGTAGCTAGATGGCTTCCTCTCTCTTGTTTGATTCTCAATACAATGGTCTCTTGGAGATCCATATGATGTAATTCTTTTGCGGTCTGTTTGTTGCGATCCGATGAACTTTGAGTTTATGATCAGATCTATCTCCTTTTATCCATGAAAGTTATTTGAGTTTCTTTGATATCTTATATGCATGATTGCTTATAGCCTCGTATTTCTTCTCCAATATTTGGGTTTTGGTTGGCCAACTTGATCTATTTATCTTGCAATGGGAAGAGGTGCTTTGTAGTGGGTTCGATCTTACGGTGCTTGATTCCAGTGACAGAAGGGGAACTGACACGTATGTATCGTTGACATACAAATTTACTTGGAATGGCAGGTAGATGCCGTATATAGGAAGGTATGGTGGACTCATATGGAATAACTTTTGGGGTTTATGGAATTGGATGCACAAGCAGTATTCCCGCTTAGTACAAGTGAAGGCTAGAAAGAGACTGGGAAGAGACTGGGAAGCGACCAGCTAGAGAGCGACAATAGTCATGAACATGCATTAAAATTAATCAACACTGAATGCAAGCATGAGTAGGATATAATTCACCATGAACATAAGTATCATGGAGGCTATGTTGATTTTGTTTCAACTACATGTGTGAACATGTGCCAAGTCAAGCCACTCAAATCGTTCAAAGGAGGATACCACCCTATCATACCACATCACAACCATTTTAATAGCATGTTGGCACGCAAGGTCCATTATAAACTCCTAGCAAATTAAGCATGGCATGAGCAACTATAATCTCTAATTGTCATTGCAAACATGTTTCATTCATAATAGGCTGAATCAGGAATGATGAACTAATCATATTTACAAAAACAAGAGAGGCCGAGTTCATATCAGCTTCTCTCATCTCAATCAGTCCATCATATATCGTCATTATTGCCTTTCACTTGCACAACCGAATAGTGTGGATAATGATAATAGTGCATGTGCATTGGACTAAGCTGGAATCTGCAAGCATTCAATTCAAGGGAGAAGACAAGGTAATATGGGCTCTTTGTTAGATCAACAATAATGCATATGAGAGCCCCAACATTTTCATCATGGTCTTCTCCTCTCGACCCCCAAAGAACAAGAAATAAATAAAACTATTTACACAGGAAAGCTCCCAACAAGCAAAAGAAGAACGAGAAATCTTTTTGGGTTTTCTTTTTAATTACTACTACTACAATCATGGAAAGTAAAAAAGCTAAAAGCTACAACTAATTTTTTTTTGGTTTTTCTTAAGGTTTTTCAAACACACAAGAAGAAAGCTTAAACCAGAAAATAAACTAGCGTTGATTATACAATGAAAAAGTATGAGCACCGACAACTGGCATGAGTGTGTGAACATGAATGTAATGTCGGTGAGAAATATGTACTCCCCCAAGCTTAGGCTTTTGGCCTAAGTTGGTCTATGCCCATGGATCATAGTTGTAGCTGGGGTCGTGCTGGGATGCAGCGGCAATTGCCTCATGAGCTGCAGCTTGGAGGCAGGCTGCCTCTGTCCTCCTCTCGTACTCGTTCGCCTCCTCCCTGGTTATAACATATCTTCCTTTTGTCTGAAAATCAAAGAAAGCAGGAGCAGGGAGAGCAACATGGACGGTGCGCCGTCTGTCAAAGATTAGTCGGTACTGGAGGAACTGATCGTTCCTCTCAACAAACTGATGATGAACCATAGCATTATAATCTAGATAAGCAGAAGGCAACTCAATATCATCCCCACGTATGGGTATACCAAGGAAGTTAGCTACACGAGTTGCATAAATTCCACCAAACAAATCTCCAGTTAAACCATTAAGATGCAACCTACGTGCAACAATAGCCCCCAAATTGTATTGTTTATCTCCTAATATAGCATTCTTGAGAACACTAAGATCAGGAACACACATGTGGCATGCCTCATCCTTACCATTAATGCATCTACACACGAAGAGAGCAAAATAATGTATGGCAGGAAAATGAATGCTCCCTATGGTAGCTTGTGTTATTTATCTAGATTCCCCCACAGTGATACTAGCAAGAAATTCTTTAAATTAAGATTTGCGAGGTTCACTAGCACTACCCCACTGCGGGAGTTTACAAGCAGTATTAAAATCTTCTAAGTCCATGGTATAAGATTTATCATAAAGATCAAATAAGACATTGTGAGAATTGCGCGAGTATGTAAATTTAAACCTTCTCACGAATGAATCAGTCAAATAGAGGTATTGCCGGCACTTATCTGACTCGAAGCTCTCAAGATCAGTGTTACACACATATGCGTCAAATTCTTCCTTGATGCCTGCCTAGATCATGAAATCCTCTAACGGCCATTCACAAGGCCGCACTTGAGCCTCCCTTGGTAGTTCATTGTCCGACTTGCGTATTGCGGGCCTTGGGCCTTGCTTCCTTGAGGAACCACCTTCGTACATTCTCCTAAACATATTTCTTCCTCTGAAAAATTTCTAAAAATTTTAGTAACTTGAAATAAAAGTGAACCAAACTCAACAAAATTGATAGCAACTACTCCTACAAGTGCCTAGAGGCCATGTCATGCATTAGAACTACTTTTGACCACATAAATTTGACATGGAAGCTCAAGAACAGGGTCACCTAAGCAGCAAAAATTTGCAATAAATAAAGCACTAAAACAAAAACTAATTGGACCATTGGAGGAGTCACATACCAAAGAACAATCCCCCAAAGCAGTTTTGTGAATGGAGCTTTGAGCAAGGAGATCGAAAATGGCGGCAAGATGAGCTAGAACTCGGGTTTGAGCTGGTGGGTGATTTTTTTCTAGAGCAAGACGAAGTGTGTGGGTGCAAGGATAAGTGGAGGGGACCCACGTGGGGTCCATGAGGCAGGGGGCGCCCAGGGGGTGGGCGCGCCCTCCACCCTCGTGGGCACACGGTGAGGCCCCCTTGTGTGTTCTCAGTGCCAATAATTCTTAAATATTCTGGAAAAATCATATTTCATTTTCACAGCATTTGGCGATCTTTTATGTTTGGGGTATTTTTTTATTGCAAGGATAATTCAGAAAACAGACAGAAAATACTGTTTTTACTTTATTTAAGATAAATAACAGAAAGTAAAAAGAGGGTACAGAAGGTTGTGCTTTCTAACTTCACCCATCTCATGCTCATCAAAAGGAATCCACTAACAAGGTTGATCAAGTCTTGTTAACAAACTCATTTCGAATCGCATGAAACCGGAGAAATCTTGAATAACACTAGGTTACCTCAACCGGGATATGCATGTCCCCAACAATAAGAATATCATATTTCTTCTTGACAGTAGGAAGAGGAAATTCAAAACCTCCAATAGTAATTGTTGAAAAATTTCCAATAGAATTGATAATGTGGACTTTGAGGTTGTTTCCTCGGAAAGTGTACCATATGCTAATTACCATCAACATGAAAAGTAACATTGTCTTTGTTGCAATCAATAACAGACCCTGCAGTATTCAAAAATGGTCTACCAAGGATAATCAACATACTATCGTCCTCGGGAATATCAAGAATAACAAAGTCCGTTCAAATAGTAACGTTTGCAACCACAATAGGCACATCCTCACAAATACCGACAGGTATAGCAGTTGATTTATCAGCCATTTGCAAAGATATTTCAGTAGGTGTCAACTTATTCATATCAAGTATACGATATAAAGAGAGAGGCATAACACTAACACCGGCTCCAAGATCACATAAAGCAGTTTTAACATAGTTTCTTTTAATGGAGCATGGTATAGTTGGTACTCCTGGATCTCCTAGTTTCTTAGGTATTCCACCCTTAAAAAGTGTAATTAGCAAGCATGGTGGAAATTTTAGCTTCCGGTATCTTTCTTTTATTAGTAACAATATCTTTCATGTACTTAGCATAAGGGTTCATTTTAAGCATATCCGTCAAACGCATACGCAAAAAGATAGGCCTAATCATTTCAGCAAAGCACTCAAAATCCTCATCATCCTTCTTCTTGGATGGTTTAGGAGGAAAAGGCATGGGTTCCTCAACCATGGTTCTCTTTCTTTACCGTGCTTCCTAGCAACAAAGTCTCTCTTATCGTAACGTTGATTCTTTGATTGTGGGTTATCAAGATCAACCGCAAGTTCAATCTCTACATCATTGTCATTGCTAGGTTGAGCATCAACATGAACATCATCATTAACATTATCACTAGGTTCATGTTCATTGCGAGATTGTGTTTCAGCATCAGAAATAGAAATATCATTGGGATTCTCAGGGGTTTCAACAACAGGTTCACTAGAAGCATGCAAATTCCTATCATTTTTCTTCTTCTTCTTCTTAGAAAAACTAGGTGCATCAACATTAGTTCTCTGAGAATCTTGCTCAATTCTCTTGGGGTGGCCCTCGGGATACAAAGGTTCATAACTTTAACAGCATTATCATTTTTCTTATTTTTTAATTCATTGAGCAAATCATTCTGAGCCTTAAGTACTTGTTCTGCTTGAGTGGTAACTATAGAAGCATGTTTACTAATAAGTTTAAGTTCACCTTTACCTATAGACATATAATCAATCAAGTGTTCAAGCATATCAGCATTGCATTTCAATTGTCTACCAACATAAGAATTGAAGTTTTCTTGTTTAACAATAAAATTATCAAACTCATCTAAGCATTGGCTAGCAGACTTATAACGAGGAATATAACCTTCATCAAATTTATAGAGAGAATTTACCTTTACTACCTGTGTCGGGTTATCAAGACCATGTATTTCTTCAATAGGTGGTAAATTCTTAACGTCTTCAGCTTTAATACCTTTTTCTTTCATAGATTTCTTTGCTTCTTGCATATCTTCAGGACTGGGAAATAGAATACCCCTTTTCTTCGGAGTTGGCTTAGGAGTTGGTTCAGGAAGTGTCCAATCATTTTCATTACTCAACATATTATTCAATAGCAATTCAGCTTGATCAACAGCTCTATCCCTGAAAACACAACCAGCACAACTATCCAGGTAGTCTCTGGAAGCATCGGTTAGTCCATTATAAAAGATATCAAGTATTTCATTTTTCTTGAGAGGATGATCAGGCAAAGCATTTAGTAATTGGAGAAGCCTCCCCCAAGCTTCTGGGAGACTCTCTTCTTCAATTTTCACAAAATTATATATTTCCCTTAAGGCAGCTTGTCTCTTATGAGCGGGGAAATATTTAGCAGAGAAGTAATAAATCATATCCTGGGTACTACACACACAACCAGGATCAAGAGAATTAAACCATGTTTTAGCATCACCCTTTAATGAGAACGGAAACAACTTAAGGATAAAGTAATAGCGAGTTTTCTCATCATGAGTAAACAGGGTGGCTATATCATTTAATTTAGTAAGATGTGCCACAACAGTTTCAGATTCATAGCCATAAAAAGGATCAGATTCAACCAAAGTAATTAACTCAGGATCGACAGAGAAATCATAATCCTTATCAGTAATAAAGATAGGTGAAGTAGCAAAAGCGGGGTCATATTTCATTCTAGCATTCAAGGACTTTTCTTTCAGCTTAACTAATAACTTCTTAAGATTAGATCTATCATTGCAAGCTAAAAAGTCTCTAGCAGTTTCTTCATCCATAACATAACCCTCAGGCACAATAGGCAATTCATATCTAGAGGGAGAATCCTCATCATCACTTTCATCAATATTATCAGTTCCAATAATTTCATTCTCTCTAACCCTAGCAAGTTGTTCATCAAGAAATTCACCAAGTGGCACAGTATTATCGAGCATAGAAGTAGTTTCATCATAAGTATCATGCAAAGCAGAAGTGGCATCATCAATAACATGCGACATATTAGAATGAATAGCAGGAGTAGGTGTCGCAAGTTTACTCAAAACAAAAGGTGAATCAAATGCAGAGCTAGATGGCAGTTCCTTACCTCCCCTCGTAGTTGAGGGAAAAATCTTGGTTCTTTGATCTTTCAAGTTCTTCATAGTGATCAGTAGATATAAATCCCAAGTGACTCAGCTATGCTCCCCAGCAACGGCGCCATAAAATAGTCTTGATAACCCACATGTATAGGGGATCGCAACAGTTTTCGAGGGTAGAGTATTCAACCCAAATTTATTGATTCGACACAAGGGGAGCCAAAGAATATTCTCAAGTATTAGCGGCTGAGTTGTCAATTCAACCACACCTGGAAACTTAATATCTGCAGCAAAGTATTTAGTAGCAAAGTAATATGATAGTAGTGGTAACGGTGGCAAAAGTAACGGTAGCAGTTTTGGTTTTATAGTGATTGTAACAGTAGCAACGAAAAAGTAAATAAGCGAAGATCAATATGTGAGAATCTCATAGGCAATGGATCAATGATGGATAATTATGTCGGATGCGATTCCTCATGCAATAGTTATAACCTAGGGTGACACAGAATTAGCTACAGTTCATCAATGTAATGTAGGCATGTATTCCGAATATAGTCATACGTGCTTATGGAAAAGAACTTGCATAACATCTTTTGTCCTACCCTCCCGTGGCAGCGGGGTCCTATTGGAAACTAAGGGATATTAAGGCCTCATTTTAATAGAGTACCGGACCAAAGCATTAACACATAGTGAATACATGAAGTCCTCAAACTACGGTCATCACTGATAAGTATCCCGATTATTGTCACTTCGGGGTTAACAGATCATAACACATAATAGGTGACTATAGACTTGCAAGATAGGATCAACAACTCACATATATTGATGAAAACATAATAGGTTCAGATCTGAAATCATGGCACTCGGGCCCTAGTGACAAGCATTAAGCATAGCAAAGTCATAGCAACATCAATCTCAGAACATAATGGATACTAGGGATCAAACCCTAACAAAACTAACTCGATTACATGATAAATCTCATCCAACCCATCACCGTCCAGCAAGCCTATGATGGAATAACTCACGCACGGCGGTGAGCATCATGAAATTGGTGATGGAGGAAGGTTGATGATGACGATGGCGACGGATTCCCCTCTTCGGAGCCCCGAACGGACTCCAGATCAGCCCTCCCAAGAGATATTAGGGCTTGGCGGCGGCTCTGTATCGTAAAACGTGATGAATCCTTATCCCTTATTTTTTTTCTCCCTGAACGTGAATATATGGAGTTGGAGTTGAGGTCGGTGGAGCATCAGGGGGCCCACGAGGCAGGGGGCACCACAGGGGGGTAGGCGCGCCCCCACCCTCATGGACAGGGTGTGGGCCCCCTGGCGTGGATTCTTTTGCCAGTATTTTTTATATATTCCAAAAATAATCTCCGTTGATTTTCAGGTCATTCCGAGAACTTCTATTTCTACACAAAAATAACACCATGGCAATTCTGCTGAAAACAGCGTCAGTCCGGGTTAGTTCCATTCAAATCATGCAAGTTAGAGTCCAAAACAAGGGCAAAAGTATTTGGAAAAATAGATACGATGGAGATGTATCACGTTGCTACTAAGGATAAAATGATGGGGTCTATTTCTACATAAATAGATCTTGTCTACATCATGTCATCGTTCTTATTGCATTACCCCATTTCCCCATGAACTTAATACACTAGATGCATGCTGGATAGCGGTCGATGTGTGGAGTAATAGTAGTAGATGCAGGCGGGAATCGGTCTACTAATATTGGACGTCATGCCTATATAATGATCATTGCCTGGATATCGTCGTGATTATTTGAAGTTCTATCAATTTCCCAACGGTAATTTGTTTACCCACCATTTGCTATTTTTCTCGAGAGAAGCCATTAGTGAAACCTACGGCCCTCGGATCTCTTTCTCATATTATTTTCCTTTGCGATCTATTTTATTTGCCTTTTATTTTCAGATCTATTAAACCAAAAATACAAAAATACCTTGCTGAAATTTCTTTTATTTGGCATTCGATCTGTCAATATTTACAACTCTCTCACGTCCGTTTGCCAATTTCTGGCGCCGTTACCCGAAAGGGATTGACAACCCTTTTTACATGTCTGGTTGCAAGTATTTGTTATTTGTGCGCAGGTGTTGTTTACGTAGTGTTGCTTGGTTCTCCTACTGGTTCGATAACCTTGGTCTCATCATTGAGGAAAATACCTATCGTCGTTGTGCTGCATCATCCCTTCCTCTTTGGGGAAATACCTATGTAGTTCTAGCAGACATCAGCAAAGCATTTCTTTGACCTCCAAAAATACTCTGCAAAAAAAGCACTCCGGGACTCAACCCGCGCCTCTTTAGCCTCCTGGAGAGATTTGGCGAGTTCGGACGATTGGGCCGAAGTCTTCTCTTCCAAATCCTCGCATTTGACGATGGCATCCTTCAGCTCCTGCTCGACTTCGGCCACCCAAGCTTCATGTTGGCGGCGGGCGGCCTGCTCGGTCTTATGTTCTGCAGCCGCTTTGTCAGCAGCTGCCTTGCTTGCCTTCGCCTCTTCCTGGGCTTGGGCAAGGGCGCCTTTGAGGGTCTCAACCTCGGCTGCACCAACTATGCTCAAAATCAAAGCATTAAACAAGTTAACCTCTGAACATATGTATCATTTTCGATATGCAAGTAAAAAAATTCAAACATTTACCTTGCGTCTCGTCGAACCGCTTGTTAATGCGGTCCATTTCTTCATCGGCCACCCGAAGCTTCCGGTTAAGTTCGGACACTTCGGCGGCTTGGGCGGTCGCCGCCAACAGGGAACCTGTTACAATAACAGAGAAGTATGTTAACTTTCCCGAATTTTATGTGTATCCTCTGTCTGGTTTCTTTTAAGCCATACAGAGCCTCAGGGCCTACTGTCTACATACAGGTATATTCCTCTATATGAAATAAAAATGTTTAGGACATTATGTCGCATACCTCAAAGCCTGTTAGTAGGCTGGTGAAGGCTTCATTCAGTCCGCTTTTTGCGGACTGAACCTTCTCCACCACCGCACCCATCAAGGTGCGGTGCTCCTTCACAATGGAAGCACGTCGCAGTGCTTCTGCTAGAGCGTTCGGCACCTCCCGATTAGCAGAGGTCGCCACAAAGCTGACGCTCCTCCCCTCCTCTTTCGAAGGGGGCTGCTCACGTGATCCCGGAGCCGCATTGGTCTCCGGAATGGTGTCCGGCTGGGGCCCAGATTGTTGGGGGTCCCCGCCGTCGGTTGTCATAGGGGTCGCCTCCCCTATGTCTTCGACGATCGAGGTATTAAACTCGGGCGCTCAACAGCCTCATCCGCCCCTCCACGGCCAGGAGAGTTCCTTTGGGATAACACCTCGGTGTCATCCATGGTGATAGGCGATGGGGCACATGGCTGTGTCTCGCTCTCTGCCATCTCGGGAGGCAGAGAGTTCCCCTCCGATAATGGAGTGTTCGGGAGCTCTCTTGGAGGGCTGAAAGGCACACAGCAAAATGGCTTATATAATAGAAGGGGATAACTGAAGATAGACAGTAAGTATCTGAAATACTTATGATTCGGCCAGGGGCTTCACCCTGGGAGGCCTTTTGGGGACTAGTTCATCATCTGAGTCTGAACTGTCCTAGAGGATCACCTTCCCCCTCTTGGGCGTCTCCCCCTTCGGGTCTTTGGAGGTCGCCCCCTTCTTCTTCCTCCCCTTATGAGGGGAGTTGCTTTCCACAACCTCCTCCTCTTCTTCTTCCTCATCTCCCTCGTGGGAGGAGAGGGCTTCGGTCTCTCCGGACACTGTGTCCGAAGGACCCATGTGGCGGGGACCTCCCTTGGCCTCCTTGAACTTCTTCTTCTTCTTGGCCTTCTTCTCCGGTGCTTGATACAGCGCCGGGACCAGCATCTCCGTTAGCTGGGAGGTGGTCGGGCTCTCCGGCAGCGGCGCCGGACAGTTGATCCGCTCCGCCTTCGCCGTCCAACCTTGTGTGGAAAGAGGATAATGTAAATCTTCATCATCATCTGAAGCGTTAGCCTAATAAGTCTTCGGAAAGTTTATGCTTACCGCCGAGGCTGGGTTATCACTGTCGAGTCCGATGTCTTCGGTCTTCATCGACCAACTCTTTTGGGCCTTGAAAAGTTGCTTCCATATATCTTCGTGTGTGGTTCCGAAGAAGTGCTTCAAGGTCCGTGGATCTTCCGGATTGACCTCCCAGATGGGGGAGGCCCAGAGTTGGTAGGGGAGGACACGGTGGAAGAACATCACTTGGATCATGTTTGTGAGACTATTGTTTTTGCCCAACACATTGGAGATGCGCTTTTGCAGCATCATCACCTCCGGCTGGGACCCCCAGTCAAGGCCCTTGGCGGTCCACGAGGTCAGTCTCATAGGGGGTCCGGATCTGAACTCAGGTGTGGCCGCCCACTTGGCGTCGTGGGGTTCGGTGATGTAGAACCACTCTTGCTGCCACACCTTGACTGTCTCCATGAAAGCCCCCTTGGGCCAGACAGCGTTGGGAAGCTTGCTCTCCATGGCACCGCCGCAATCCGCATGCTGCCCATCGACCACATTCAGCTTCAGATTAAAGACCTTGAGCCATAGGCTGAAGTGTGGGGGAATGGAGAGTAAAGCCTCACATACGGTGATGAACGCCGATATGTGGAGAAAGGAATTCGGGGCTAGATCATGGAAATCTAGCCTGTAATAGAACATGAGGCCTCGGACGAAGGGATGCAGGGGGAACCCTAGCCCTCGGAGGAAATGAGGAATGAATACGACCCTCTCACCGGGCTCTGGAGTGGGGATGACTTGATCTTTGGCAGGGAGCCTGTGCGCGATATCCGCGAACAGATAACCCGCGGCCGGGAGCTCCTTGATGTCCTTCTCGGTGACGGAGGAGGCCTCCCACTTTCCCTTGGAGCCGGATCCAGACATGGTTGGGGAGGTTGGTGGCGGTAGGAAAGATTGAAGTTTTGGGCGCTGGAGCTCAGAGGTGGGAAGGCAGGAGATAGAAGAAGGTGTGGGGAAAAAGAAGGGATTTTTTACCCTCTTATAGGCGGTGAAATACCAAACGCCCCCCACTCAAGCCTTAAAACTCATTTGTTCCCAAAGAGTTCGTGTGAAAGGCACGGTTGGATTACCCAAAACCGTATTGATGGGAATCCCGCAATGGGTGGGCACGATCTCTGTTTTGACAAGACGTGCCAATGGAGGCTATGCCTCGAAATGCGAAACGAGAGGCGTGAAAACGGTTCGAAATGTTGAAGAGCCAAATGTGACGCTTCGTTGAAAAAGTTGTCAGTAAAAGACATTGTTTTATTTTGACATCCTGCCTTCGTGGCTAAGGGTTGTGTTAATGATACAGAGCCGGATACAGTTCCTTTGTGCAGGGAACTATCTTAAAAATGTTTAGGAGAAGCAACCCGCCTAGCAACGCTGAAGACAATCCGCGTGCCGAACATATCGTCATCAAAGACTATGTAACGCCCTCGATGCGGCTATATCTCCCACATGTCGAAGCACGACTTAGAGGCATAACTGCATTGAAAGCAATGTCGCAAGTGAGGTAATCTTCACACAACCCATGTAATACATAAGGGAAAGATACATAGTTGGCTTACAATCGCCACTTCACACAATTACATGAATAAAGCATTACATCATCCAAATACACTCAAGGTCCGACTACGGAACCAAAATAAAAGAAGACTACCCCAAATGCTACACAGATCCCCGATCGTCCCGACTGGGCTCCACTACTGATCAACTAGAACGAAACAACATAAAGGACAAGATCTTCCGCGAGCTCCTCCTTGAGCTTGGTTGCGTCATCCGCACGGACTCATTGGCACCTGCAAGCTGGTTTTTGGAAGTATCTATGAGCCACGGGGACTCAGCAATCTCGCACCCTCGCGATCAAGACTATTTAAGCATATGGGAAAGGTAAAGGTATGAGGTGGAGCTGCAGCAAGCGACTAGCATATATGGTGGCTAACCTATTCGCAAAAGAGAGCGAGAAGAGAATGCAAAAGCACGGTCGAACAACTATGATCAAGAAGTGATCCTAGAACAACCTACGTCAAGCATAACTCCAACACCGTGTTCACCTCCCGGACTCCGCCGGAAAAATACCATCACGGTTACACACGCAGTTGATGCATTTTAGTTAAGGTCAACTTTAGGTTTTCTACAACCAGACGTTAACAAATTCCCATCTGCCCATAACCGCGGGCACGGCTTTCGAAAGTTCAAATCCTTGCAGGGGTGTCCCAACTTAGCCCATCACAAGCTCTCACGGTCAACAAAGGATATTCCTTCTAGCGAGAAGACCCGATCAGACTCGGAATCCCGGTTACAAGACATTTCGACAATGGTAAAACTAAACCAGCAACACCGCCCGAATGTGCCGACAAATCCCGATAGGAGCTGCACATATCTCGTTCTCAGGGCACACTCAGATGAGCGCTCCATACAACTAAAACCAAACCTCGAGTTTCCCCGAGGGGGCGCTGCACAGGACTCTAGTTTGGACCAACACTCAGAGGAGCACTGGCCCGGGGGGGTAAAATAACGATGACCCTCAGGAGCGCGACTCCCAAGGGAAAAGAAAAGGCTAGGTGGCAAATGGTAAAACCAATGTTTGGCATTGCTGAAGGAGTTTTATTCAAGGGGAACTGTCAAGGGGTTCCCATTATTACCCAACCGCGTAAGGAACGCAAAATCTGGGAACATAACACCGATATGACGGAAACTAGGGCGACAAGAATGGAACAAAACACCAAGCATAAGGCCGAGCCTTCCACCCTTTACCCAGTATATAGATGCATTAATTAATAAGATATATTGTGATATCCCAACAAGTAAACATGTTCCAACATGGAACAAACTTCAATCTTCACCTGCAACTAACAACGCTATAAGAGGGGCTGAGCAAAGCGGTAACATAGCCAAACAACGGTTTGCTAGGACAATGTGGGTTAGAGGCTTGGTTTCAACAATATGGGAGGCATGATAAGCAAGTGGTAGGCATCGTAGCATAGGCATAGCGAAAGAGCGAGCATCTAGCAAGCAAAGATAGAAGTGATTTCGAGGGTATGATCATCTTGCCTGAAATCCCGAAAGGAAGAAGAACGAGTCCATGAAGAAGACAAACGGACGTTGTCGAACGGATCCTCACAAACGCAACGTTATCGGAACCAACCCGAAGAAGCAACACCAGAAAAGAGCAAACAACATAGTAAACAACCCCCACATAATCATGGCATGATGCACAATCAAGTATGATGCATGTCTGGTTTAATGAAGCATGGCATGGCAAAGTGCACAAACAACCCTACAAATTAAGTGGAGCTCAATATGCAACTCCGTTGCATATTGACGAAACACCACATTCAAGTTATTTAGTTCGCTCTCGTTTATGTACCCAACAATATTAAATTTTGTTAAACATGGCAAGAGGGTGAAGCAAAGTAACACTACCTATCTAGTCAAGGTTAAATGAGGCCGGAAGCAACGAACAACAATTCCGGAAAATCCCCATGTCCATATTTTAGATTTGGTACTGTTCTGTCCTAAAGCATATTTTAGAATTGTTAAACATGCAAAGTAAAGCCACCATGTTAAACTAGGCATTTTTCTACCCCATTTACATATAAATTTTATTACATTCCGAGTTACGGTTATTTAATTATGAATTAAAGCATTTTAGCATGACATTTAAGCAAATTAAAGCAAACATCATTTTAAACATGGGTGAAAATGACATATTATTAAACTAGATGAAATTCTAAGCATATTACATATACAGCATGTTTAATTTGGATGCAAGGATATTTAGTTATGAGCATTTTAAACTGATGGCATTTCTGTAAATAAGAATGCACTGGGAAATGTTAAAATGCACATACTGAAAAGAAAATATGCACAGGCCGGATTCAACGCACTGTGCAAGCCCGGTAGCAGATTTGGCCCGAAGTGGTTGTGTGCGTGCAAACGGTACAGGAAAAACAGAGCAAAAAATGGGGCCGGCTGGGACTTGATCCCACGACCTCCTGGATAGAGGAGCAGGGTGTTTAACACTGTGCTGCTGCTGCATGCTGTACAAAACAAGGGCGTCGCTCTACTTGAACAAAACCAGAGACCAGGCCTTCTTCTTCGTGGATCACCAAGGAACTGGGTGATGACGCCGGCGAGCAAGACGGCGACCGTCGCGACCACAGGCTAACGGCGGGGGTGCGGAAAACAGTGAGGATGCAGCTACAGGATGGGCGCGTTCAGCGGCTCGACCTCGAGCATCGTGCTCGACTCGGGCATGGCACGGCGGCTGTAGATGGAGCTCGGGCGCGGGGCACACCCATCCATGGCGACGCTGACGGAGGAGATGCAGGCGAGGAAATGTACGCGGGGGAGGCCGAGAAGGGGCAGTGGAGCATGCTCCCGTTTAGGTCCAGCCGGAAGCGAGGCGGGGCTGGAGGCAACGACGGTGGTGAACTAGTGCTTCGGCGATGGCGCTGGTTCACTGACAAAAAGAAACGAGATGAAGCGGATGGTCAGGGAAGAGCAGCGAGAGGAGGAAAGGAAAGAGAAGGCGCGGAGGGACGTCGACGTGACCTGGGCGTCTCGCCTGCCTTGCACAAACAAGAAGATGAAGGCATGACAGCTCGAGAGGTCGAGGAGGTAGGGGCTGGTTCGGGCGGCTTGAGGAAGAAGCAGAGGAGGAGCCCGGCTTGCTCCGATCTGGAGGCTGCGCTGGTTGGGTGGACGACGGGATCCAGGGAAGCACTGGTGAGGAGGAGGTGCTCGGGCGGCGGCTCGGGGTCGAGCTCCTCTCGATCTGGATCAAGGAGGGAGCGGGAGGCAGGGAGCTGTAGGAGACTCGCTCGATCGTTGGATCCTCGATCCGATGGTCGGGATGGAAGGGTGGCCTGGATCAGATCTGGTGGGCTGGTGGCTGAAAACGAGGACGAGACCAGGTGGGTGGCGGCATGGATCCCGAGAGAGTTGCAGCGGGGATGGGACAAGGGAGCTAGATTTAGGGTTGGACTGGGTGGACTGCTATATATACCAGCATGTAGTTAGGAAGCCCAATAAACAAAACGGAGATGTTTTGTAGACGTTCGGGGATGATCCGGACGCAACGGTGGCGACAGTCCGGGTTGGGTTCGGGACAACTTTCGGACGCGCGCGAGGAGGAGGTCCGTGGGCTGACGAGAGAGGTTAGGTTGGACCTGGCGGTAGGTAGAGAGCTGTGTAGACGGTCTAGGGAGGAAAGAGAGGGAAAGCTCGGCAATAGTTTTTGGAGACCGAAAACGTCCGACGTTAGACCGGCTATACTGCCGCTATAGTTAATCGTTGGGGCGTCAAACGAACTCCGAATGCGATGAAACTTGACAGGCGGTCTATCTACACTATAATAAGACCACACGTCTACTCTCATCCCATTCCGAGAACATTTTCCGGCCACTTATAAAATACTATTTCGGACATGCCGCGGGCGCGTGCAAGTGTGTCTGGGCTCAGAACGGATAACGGAGAGAACTGTGGGAACCCGGACGGATGCAAGTTTTGAAAACATGATGATGCAATGCACATGATGACATGACAAGATGCAACACGCAAGCGAATGACATGGCAACAATAGCGAATAACTGGACGACACCTGGCACATCGGTCACGGGGCGTCACAGACTGGTTCAGGGGCTACTATGGGATTCCTGGATTATGGGGTCCTCGGGTGTCCGGACTATTTGACATGGGTCGGACTAATGGGCCATGAAGATAAAAGCAGAAGACTTTCCCCCGTGTCCGGGTAGGACTCCTATATGCGTGAAAGGCAAGTTTGGTGTCCGGATATGTTATTTCCTGCCTTTACAAACTGACTCTGCACAACCCTTGGCCTCTCTGGTGTATATATAAAGAGGAGAGGTTAGTCCGTAGAGATCATCAGAATTCTCATAGGCTAGACAGCTAGGGTTTAGCCATTACGATCTCGAGGTAGATCAACTCTTGTAACCCCTATACTCATTGAATACAATCAAGCAGGACGTAGGGTTTTACCTCCTTTAAGAGGCCCGAACCTGGGTAAACATCGTGTCCCCATCGTCCCTTGTTACGATCGATCCTCAGACACACAGTTTGGGACCCCTACCCGAGATTTGCCGGTTTTGACACCGACACTGGGCAAAAGCAATCTAGGGCTCCGGCAGAGCTATTCTGCCAGGGAAACTTCCCTCTGGGAGGGGGAAATCGAAGCCATCGTCATCACCAACAATCTTCTCATCGAGGGAGGGTCAATCTTCATCAACATCTTCACCAGCACCATCTCCTCTCAAACCCTAGTTCATCTCTCGTATTCAATATTTGTCCCAAAACCTCAGATTGGTACATGTGGGTTGCTAGTAGTGTTGATTACTCTTTGTAGTTGATGCTAGTTGGTTTATTTGGCGGAAGATCATATGTTCAGATCCTTAATGATATTCAATACCCCTCTGATCTTGAACATGAACATGCTTTGTGAGGACATGGGAGAAGTCTTGTTATAAGTAATCATGTGAATTTGGTATTCATTCGTGTCGGTGTACAAAAGTAGGGGCTCTCCTTTTGCACCCCTTTACTTGTGCACGGGCAATCAGAGCCGCGCCCACGGCCGCACTGAGAAGGGCAGAGGAGGGATGCCGGAGCGCAAGATAGCCAGAGCAACGCCAAGACCAGGGACACAAAGCGAGCAAGAGGGCGAGGTGGACTCCCCTGGCAAGACTCTTGCCGGGGTGGCTTCCGCAGCCCCAGCAAGATCCTTGCCGGGACAACTTGCCTCATGCCAGCAGAGCGCACCGCCCTTGAGCCCAAGGGTTTCTGACGCCATCAGCCACATCAAAACCAAGGCTCGGGAGGCACCTCCATGGTGGCATGCAGATCTTTGTGGAGATCATAAATACACAAGATCAGATGAGAACCAGAAGGCGACGATCCTTGGCAAGATCCTTGCCAAGGAAATCCACGAGACCCCCGGCAAGATCCTTGCCGGGGATGACCGCGATGCCACGGCAAGAGCCTTGCCGGGCCCCCAGCAAAACCCTTGCCGAGGACATCTGCGGGGCCGCAGCCAGGCCCACGTCTGCCAAGACTCCATCGCCACTCCCATGCAGCTGCTAGCTCAACCAGTTGGGCAGGCGTCTGCGTGGCAGCGTGCGGCCTCCACACCGACTCAGCAAGCACCTGTGTGGTGGCATGCAAATCTTCATGAAGGCTCCGCCATCATGCCAGCCTAGCAGCCAGCCAACGTGGCGCTACAACGCCTCGTCAGCTCGGACGCGCGTCGGAGCCATGCGAGGCGGCGACAGCTGGGATGAGCTTCCTTGCCGTCCTTGATAAAGCAAGAGGGGCACGTCGGCAGCGCATTAAATGTGTTTGTCCAACGGTGCCAGAGGATAGACTCAGCCGCGATGTACCTTTCCACCTCTTGTGTGCCACTGTGGCAACCCCTTTTGTCTATAAAAGGAGGCCCGAGGCGTACTGGAAGGGGATTCAGATCTTTGGAACTAGAGAAACACCATAGCTAGTTCAAGAACTCAAGAACACTCAAATATACATCAAAGCAGGACTAGGGTATTACGCGTCTCTGCAACCCGAACCTGGGTAAACGATCCTTGTGCTGACCACCAGACCCGCTCTTTGCACAACCCCACGCCCGCCAACCGTAGAAGGGATCCCAGTGACCCCATAGGTGTCGTCTCCCACCGACATCTCTGGCGCATCAGGTTGGGGGGCGCAGTTGTAGAAATTCAGGTCTGGTTGATGTAGCGGCTTCATCGTGGTCGTCACTCCAAGGAAGAAGACGACCGAACAAGTGGCGTCCTCGGTGGACGCAGTGAACGCTCACACAGCGGCAGAAAAGCTAAGTCATGCAAAACTTTGAGTAATTCCTTTTTATATATAAGGTTATCGTCCTTGACGATCTTGCCCTGTGTATGGAAAACATGCACGCAATGGGGCCCTGCCACTATTGGCAACGCCCTCGTTCTGTTTCGAGTCCGCTCAATAGTTCGAGCGGCTGCGTCGAGAATGGCAGGGTGACCTTCTGCGATTGGCAACGCTCTCGTTCTATCTCGAGTCCGCTCGACAACTCGAGCGGCCGCATTAAGAGCAGTGAGGTGGTTTGCCCGGCAGCAAGCATACCCGGCAGGCCATTGGGGATCCGTTCTCAAGGCGCCGCATCCTAGGTTTCCGTGCCGGCAAACCTACCCGATTAACATAAGGTGGACATACAAAGGGAGATCGAACGGGAAAATAACATGCATCGTTTCAAAAGCACTACAGAGTTATATTACATCAATTGTTGATGTGGTTCTAACTAAAGATAAAAAAAATTCTTGGTTGTGAACCTGCAGCGGTGATAATAAATGGGGTGCCTAGTCCCGGCGCTGGCCTTCTATCCTCCGAACTCCGTCGATGCGGCTGATGACGGGATCGATACGCTCCTCGAGCGTCGTAGGGTCCACACCCTCCGGCAAGCTATCCAGCGCAGCTTTGAAGTCGAGGTCAGGGTTCCGGTACGCCACCTTGGTGAGGACCTTTGTCATGGCACCCCGGCAAAGCCTCCGGGCATCATCGGCTAGAGAGGCCGCCCTGTTGGAGCGGAATCGCTCCAGGGCCCCGAGAACACCCTCGAAGAACAGAGTCAGCCTGGCATTAGGACTCATGTTCGACTTCGGGACGTACCTCACGTTTGGCATCCCCATGGCAGCCAGCTGCGTGGTGATCCTGCCGGCAACATCGGCGAGGTAGCTGACCCAGAGATTCTCGCCCTCCACAAAATCTGCATGGTTGACAACGTCGTTCTTCCGCAGCTACCTCTCCTCCTCCAGATTTTTGGTCAGGGTCTCCTCCCGGTCCCTGACCTCCGAGAGCGTCCCCTCAAGACCCTCCAGCTTCAGCTTCAGGTCCTTGATGGACTCGTTTGCCGTGGAGAGTAGCTCGACCTTGTCAAGGACTGCGACCTGCGTGTCAGCCAAGGCGCGGTTGGCCGCGTCCCTCTCCCTCGTCAGCTCCTAGATCTGCTTCTTCAGCCCGTCCCGCTCCACCTCCAGCTCGTTCACCTTGCCGGCATGGACCTGGGCCTGAGCATTGAGGGCCTCCTCGTGTCTCTGCTCCAGTTCCTGGGTCCGCTTCACGACAAGCTCCTTGACCTCCTCGTCCTTGCCGTGGAGTGTCGCGGCGAGTTTATCCTCGCGAGCGGCAAGGTCCTCCTCCTGGGAGTTCAGCTCGGCTTGGTGCTAACGCCAAGCGGCCTCGTCCTTGGCAGCCTGTTGACTCGCCGCCTCCTGGGCCTTCTCGATATCAGTCTGCTTCATGACAAGCTGCAGCTTGCGCTTGGCCAGCATATCTTGGGCGGTCTTCAGTTCCTCACACGCCTGGTGGAACCAAGCCTACGTCTCGGCGACGCGCCCCTCGAGGTCCGCCTCTACCTTGTCCACCGCCGCCATCCTGGACTTGGCCTTGTCCAGGCGGGCACGGTGAAGCGTCTGAAGCTTGTGGAAGCTGCCGCTCATGATCTGGAGGAGCCGCTCTTCCTGGGAACCGCTGCCACTGACGTTCGGTTCGTCAACGACCTCAAGCCCAGCGGCGGCAAGCACCTCGTCGTCAAACACCTCCCCCTCGGCGGGCGCCTTGGTGCTCGCCGTCCATGGGAGGTGGACGAACAGGTCGTCGCTCACCTTCAGATATTTGCCCCAGCCAGAGGCGGCGGAGGAGGAAGGATGGTCATCAACCACCTCCTCCTCGGCAGCGGCCTTGCTGGCCTCCCCGGCAGGCCCCTTGTCAGCCTACTTGGCAGCGGCCTCGCTGGTCTCCCTGGCAGGCCCCTTGGCGGCGTCCAGAGCAACATCCTTGGCGGCCTCCTCAGCGGCGATCTCGTCGGCCTCGGCCGCGGCATCCCTGGCGACCTCCTCGATGACAGTATCCATGTCCTCCCGGTCCGCTGAGGAAGGATCTAAATACCGAGAAGGAGAATGAGGCGAAGTCAAGATCAAAATTCTAAAGAATAAAAACGAGCGGGGACATGAGGCAAAAAACTCACCCGTGCCAAGCTGGGACAAAGTAGCCCCTCCCCACCAACATCCGGTGCCGGGACGGAGCCGCCAGTGCCCGGGTTCACCTCCTCCTCCTCCGTGCGCATTGGCTCGATGCTTGGCGCCCTTGCCGGGGACGCCCCTCGGGCGGCGTGGTTGATGGGGGCGGCGTGTTGGGGGTGGCCCTTAGTGGCTCCTCCTGATGCCGTCCTCCTCATGCAACCACGGCAAGGTCAACACCAAGAAATCGTGTCCCAGCACACGTCGATGGGGAGCGAGTGATGAACGCACGCTGGGAGCTGCGCTGGGGGCTGCTATCCGGGCTGCTCTCCACCACCAGCGGCGTACTCGAGGTGCCCACCGGGGGCTGGCCGCCCGTCAAGGCCCTGGCCCTCTTCGCCACCCTCGGGGCCAGCGTCTCCATATCCCTACGAAGATGAAGACAAGTCAAGAAAAGCGGCACGGTCTGAGGGGACGGATATGACAAAAGACCAGATAGTTACTCATCCTCTGCCTCCTCTTCCGCTGCCTTCCTCTTCCTCCTCGGGCTAGGGGACCCGAGGTCAAAGATGACCTCTGTGTCGTCGTCTGCAGGAGGAGGGTAAGCGGGTGGAGTCCGACGACGCTTGGACGAAGAAGAGGCAGTCGCTTTCTTATTTTCCACCATAGCCTTCACCGCCTTCCCCGCCGCCGCGGCCCTCGTCTGATGCATGGACGCCTCCTGAGGTTGTTGCGGTTGTGCGGTCCTGCCGGGCCGGACCAGCTCACCAGAGCTGGCCCGCCGCAGGACACGTCTTCTCCCCATGGTTGGGGGCTCGACGGCCTCGTACTCCTCCCCGGAAATGGCGCCTCCCCTCTGGATCCAAGGATAGAAGTAGTGGCGGAAAAGCGCCGTGTTGGTATGCACTCCGGCGAAGCCCTCTCAGAGATGGGAGAAAAGGTCCATGCACGCCATGGCATTTGGAGTGAAATCTAGAAGGTGGAAGCCATAGGTGTGCATGACATCATTGAAGAAATCAGAGAAAGGGGGCAGAGGCCACAGGAAAAGTAGTCGACGAATAATGGGTACCGATTCGGGCCAGCCATGGCGAAATCAGCGGGGATAATGCGCGTGGCCGGATGCCCCGTCGTTTCTCCCCCCGTCTTGCACCCCCACAGGGGCTTGAAGTTCTCCCGGAGGTGGACCGTGTCAACCATCGAGGGAAAGTAGGCAATATGCGTCTGCTACGCCACCGACTCACTCTCCGGCGGCTCCGTCCCCCCGGCGTCCTTGGCCACTCCTTTGCCTTTGCTGGTTTTGGGTGCCATGGCGACTGCGAGAGGTGAAGGAGGAAGGGCAGCGAAAATGAGGTGGCGGCGAGCGAGAGTAAGAGCTTGAGGAGGAAGAAGGAGGGGACGGCGGTTCCGAGATTGGAGAGGGCACAAAGGGTAAATGAGCAGCGCGCCCGCGGTTATTCCTTTTTACGAGGAAGGCGCGGGCCGCCTCTTTACCATCTACTGCGATGTGACGCATGCGTGCGGAAACCGCCCCACGCGTGATCCCCACGTCACGCATGACCCCCCACGTCACACGTTCAACGCGGGTCGTGGGGAAGCACAGCAGACGGAAAAGTTACTGCAGTAAAAATCCGCCCCGCCTGCCCGCGCACCGTTCTGGGCCTAGCCCAACAACGCGTCGCGCTTATGTGTGGCCCAGGCCTGGGGGCTCCTGTCAGTGTACAAAAGTAGGGGCTCTCCTTTTGCACCCCTTTACTTGTGCACGGGCAGTCAGAGCCGCGCCCACGACCGCACTAAGCAGGGCAGAGGAGGGATGCCGGAGCGCAAGACAACCAGAGCAACACCAAGACCAGGGGCGCAAAAAGAGCAAGAGGGCGAGGTGGACTCCCCGGGCAAGACTCTTGCCGGGGTGGCTTCCGCAGCCCTGGCAAGATCCTTGCCGGGGCAACTTGCCTGACGCCAGTAAAGCGCGCCACCCTTGAGCCCAAGGGTTTCTGATGCCATCAGCCACATCAAAACCAAGGCTCGGGAGGCACCTCCATGGTGGCATGCAGATCTTTGTGGAGATCATAAATACACAAGATCAGATGAGAACCAGAAGACGATGATCCTTGGCGAGATCCTTGCCAAGGAAATCCACGAGACCCCCAGCAAGATCCATGCCAGGGACGAGCGCGGTGCCACGGCAACACCCTTGCCGGGCCCCCGGCAAGACCCTTGCTGAGGACATCTACGGGGCTGCAGCTAGGCCCACGTCTGCCAAGACTCCATCGCCGCTCCCATGCAGCTGCTAGATCAACCAGTTAGGCAGGCGTCTGCGTGGCAGCGTGCGGCCTCCACACCGACTCAGCAAGCACCTGCGTGGTGGCATGCAAATCTTCGTGAAGGCTCCGCCATCACGCCAGCCCAGCAGCCAGCCAACGTGGCGCTACAACGCCTCGTCAGCTCGGACGCGCATCGGAGCCAGGCGAGGCGATGACAGCTGGGACGAGCTTCCTTGTCGTCCCTGATAAAGCAAGAGGGGCACGTCGACAGCGCATTAAATGTGTTTGTTCGACGATGCCATGGATAGACTCAGCCACAATGCACCTTTACACCTCCTGTGTGCCACTGTGGCGACCCCTTTTGTCTATAAAAGGAGGCCCGAGGCGTACTGGAGGGGGATTCGGATCTTTGGAACTAGAGAGACACCGTAGCTAGTTCAAGAACTCAAGAACACTCAAATATACATCAAAGCAGGACTAGGGTATTACGCGTCTCCGCGGCCCGAACCTGGGTAAACGATCCTTGTGCTGACCGCCAGACCCGCTCTTTGCACAACCCCACGCCCGCCGACCGTAGAAGGGATCCAAGTGACCCATAGGTGACGTTTCCCACCGATAGTTTGATATATATTTTTTTACTAACATTCGTTTGATATTTTGATGCGATGTATGTTGTCTTTACTCTAGTGGTGTTATGTGAATGTCGACTACATGACACTTCACCATGATTTGGGCCTAGGGAAGGCATTGGGAAGTAATAAGTAGATGATGGGTTGCTAGAGTGATAGAATCTTAAATTCTAGTTTATGTGTTGCTTCGTAAGGGGCTGATTTGGATCCACATGTTTCATGCTATGGTTAGATTTATCTTAATTCTTCTTTCATAGTTGTGGATGCTTGCAAGAGAGGTTAATCATAAGTGGGAGGCTTGTCCAAGTTAGGACGGCACCCAAGCACCGGTCCACCCACATATCAAATTATCAAAGTAACGAACATGAATCATATGAGCATGATGAAAACTAACTTAACAATAATTCACATGTGTCCTCGGGAGCGCTTTGCTTTATATAAGAGTTCGTCCAGGCTTATCCTTTGCTATAAAAAGGATTGGACCACCTTGCTGCACCTTTTCTACACTTGTTACTTGTTACTCGTTACGAATTATCTTATCACAAAACTATCTGTTACCGATAATTTCAGTGCCTACAGAAAATACCTTGCTGAAAACCGCTTGTCATTTCCTTTTGCTCCTATTGGATTCGACACTCTTACTTATCGAAAGGACTATGATTGATCCCCTATACTTGTGGGTCATCAATCATGAACTTGTCTAATATTCCAACAATCGAAAAACCTAATTGTAGGCAATTTCCTGAGTTAACAATGCCTGGATTCGCTGATGCACTAACGCCGGATAAGTTTACCAATGTGCACTTTAAGAGGTGGAAGGTGAAGACCATGCTCTGGCTTACTGCTCTGGACGTTTTCCACGTTAGTGTTGGTGCTCCAGAGGGAATGTCTGACGAAGATCAGAGAAAGTTCTAGGAAGCCAATACTATGTTTGTGGGATGCATTCTTAGTGTTCTCGCTGACTGTCTGTGTGATATGTACATGCACATAGATGACGGAAAGACACTGTGGGATGCACTGAATGCAAAATTTAGTGCAACAAATGCAGGCAGTGAACTACACATCATGGAGAGTTTTCATGACTACAAGATGGTGAATAACCGTTATATGGTTGAACAAGCTCATGAGATACAATGCATTGTGAAGGAACTTGAACTCCTTAAGTGTGTTTTACCCGACAAATTCATGGCTGGGTGCATGATTGCAAAGTTACCTCCTTCATAGAGGAATTTCTCCACAACTCTTTTTTTTAGAAAAGGAGGATTACCCCGGGCCTCTGCATCTGGGCGATGCATGCAGCCATTTTATTAATTATTCACAAAGACCTTACAAAGTAGTACATCACTTTGTCCGAAGCCACCAACTTAGCAACAACTATCGCTATTCCTAACCACTTGATGAAGGGGTGTCGATAGTCCGAGCCTAATACCAAACAGACATCGCACCAAAGCCTAACATCTAAAGCCGGAGGCCCCAACTGAGCGACATACTGGGTTTGGGGTACAAACCGGTCCGATGCACTCTCATGTGTCATCTCCGCCATCTTCCACCAATCCATCTTCAGAGCAGAAACTAACACACCGACCTTGCCATGCCTCTTTGCCACCGACGCCACCCTGACGCTAGACAGCGTCCCACTCCTGCACGAGTCCATCTCCGCGCATCGGACACCGAGTCTCCACTGCGCCACACCACCGAGATCCACCACCATCAGTAAGTAAGATGAACCACCGTCCCACCAAAGAAGTCATCTACTGCTCCCTCGATCCTGTGTACACCTCCAAGAATGATGCCCCCAAGGGGGAAATGACACCAGAGCACTGTCGTCATCCGATCTACTGATCTAGGGTTTCCCGCGGAGGTAGTGGATAGAGTTCTGGAGATTCTCCACGGCAATGCCTTCAAGAAGGTAATGGTACAAAAAGGTGCCGCCATCGCCGATCTTGGCGACAAGCCGAGAACGAGGTTTTTCACCCGGATCCGCTCGACGAACCTCCATCTCGCATCGTGTGCATGGACCACCACCGATCTTCGTAGCCGCGGAGCGAACAAGCCACTCTGGCCAGATCAAATCTGACCGAAGGGCCAACCACGCCCGCAGCAGACCATCCCACCAAAGCCCTCCACGCTGCCACCGATCTGAGGTGCCGTAGCGCCGAGGCCAGATGCAGCAGCTCCACCACTAGTCATCTATCGCCGGGAGCGAGCCACCACCATGGAGGCTTGGATCGGGGGTGCACTTCCGCTCGCCCGGGTGCCCCACGCCACCCTCGCACGCGAGAAGGAGAGGCTCCTCCACCACCGCTGTCAGCCTCCTAGTCTTAGCTTGGCGGCTTCCTCTAGCAGCGGCGAAGGAGAGGGATGGGATGCGGATAGCCCGGCGGCTAAGGTTGGGGCCCCTCGGCAGCCCGCGCGGGGGCTGCGGAGGGGAGGGATGGGATCTGGAGATGGGAGGTTGAGGTAGCAGATGGGAGGCGGAGGCGGAGGTCTGGGCAGGGGCCGATCTGCAGATGGGAGGTTTCGATCTGGAGATTTCGCCACAACTCTGACACATAAGAGATAGGAGATATCAGTTGAAAATCTGATTGCATCTCTTGATTCTGAAGAAAAAGCTCAGTTAAAGACACTACTGAGAAAGGAGGTGAGGTTCATCCTATCGCCAATACGGTACAAAGGTTACCATAGAACAAGAACAAAGGGAAGAACAAACGTGTTTTCAACAAGCCTACCAAGACTACTACCTTCAAGAAGAAGAAGTTTAACAAGGCTGAGCTAGAGTGGTACGCTTGTGGGAAGCCCGGACACTTTTCCAGGGAATGCCATGAACGTGCAGACCGCAGAGGGAAAACGAGCTCCAAGACTGTCAACATGGTGACCGCTAACAATACTGATGGGTATGGTAATTTAACTATTGTACTTTCAGTATTTCAATCATCTTCGTGGTGGATTGATTCGGGTGCTAACGTTCATGTGTGTGCTGACGTCTCTTTGTTTACTTCTTATCAGGTCACAAGGGATTCTTCCATCCTAATGGGGAATGGGTCACATGCTTATGTTTGTGGCATTGGCATGGTGGATCTGAAGTTTACTTCGGGAAAGATCATGCAACTAAGGAACATGCAGCATGTCCCTACCATGAACAAGAATCTAGTTAGTGGCTCCCTTCTATGTCGAGATGGGTTTAAGCTAGTTTTAGAGTCAAATAAAGTAATCATGTCAAGATTTGGACAATTTATAGGCAAAGGCTATGAGTGCGGAGGCTTGTTCCACTTTTCCCTTTTAGATTTTTGCAATAAGTCGGTAAACCAATTTTGTGCTAGTGTTAATGATGATGCAAGTGTTGGCCCTCTCATTTATGCCATATTAATTTTGGTTTAATGTCTCGGCTATCTAGTATGAGTTTAATTCCGAATTTCACTGTTGCCAAAGGTTCTAAGTGGCATAGTTGTGTGCAATCGAAGCAACCTCGAAAGCCTCATATGGCTGCCGAGGAGAGAAACCTGGCACCTCTAGAACTCATACATTCTGATCTTTATGAGATGAATGGTGTGTCGACAAAAGGTGGAAAGAGATATTTTATGACTTTGATTGATGATGCGACTAGATTTTGCTATGTTTATTTGTTGCAAACTAAAGATGAAGCATTAGACTACTTTAAAATCTATAAAGCTGAAGTTGAGAATCAACTAAAGAGAAAGATCAAGCGTATTAGGTCTGATCGTGGTGGAGAGTATTTTCCCAAAGTATTTGATGAATTTTGTGAGGAACATGGTATTATTCATGTGAGTATGCCTCCCTATTCACCCCAATCAAATGGGGTTGCCGAGAGGAAAAACCAAGTCTAATGTCTAACATGGCATTCACCAAGTCAGTCAACGAGGGTGATAGGTGTGTTTACTATCGCCATGGTGGGGGTTGTAGTGTCATATTATATTTTTACATGGATGACATGTTGATCTTCGGTACAAACATTAATGCGGTCAATGAGGTCAAGTATTTTCTATCAAAAAGTTTTGACATGAAAGATCTCGGAGAAGCTGATGTAATTCTAAACATCAAACTTATTAAGGATGAGAGTGGGATTACTCTAACGCAATCTCACTATGTTGAGAAGGTCTTGAGCCGGTTTGGCTTTATGGATAGCAAGCCTTCTCCAACACCTTATGATCCCAGTGTGACACTCAGAAAGAACAAGAAAGAAATGAGAGACCAATTAAGATAATTTCAAATTGTTGGTTCACTCATGTACTTAGCTAGCGCTACAAGGCCAGATATCTCTTTTGCTGTGAGCAAACTGAGTAGGTTCATGTCCAGCCTAGGTGATGATCATTGGCATACACTAGAAAGGGTCTTGGGCTATTTGAGAGGTACCATGAGTTATGTAATTCACTATTCTGGGAATCCTCCTGTGCTAGAAGGATATAGTCATTCGAATTTGATCTCCAATGTTGATGTACTCTACGCCACAAGTGGGTGTGTATTTACTCATGGAGGTGGCGTGGTGTCATGGTCTTGCAAACAAACCCTATTGACGAGGTCAACTATGGAAGCAAAACTAACTGATTTAGAGAGAACCATTGTTGAGGCAGAATGGCTGCGTGAGCTCTTGATAGGCTTGCTCGTGGTTGAAAAACCTGTACCGACTATTCTTATGAATTGTGACAACCAAACGGTTATCGCTAAAGTGAACAATTCTAAGGATAATGTGAAGTCATCAAGACACATGAAGAGACGTTTAAAGTCTATCAGCAAGTTGAGAAACTCCGGAGTAATAACTGTTACGTATATTCAAACAGATAAAAACCTCAGATCCCTTTACAAAGGGACTATCACGAAATGTGATAGATATTGCATCAAGGGAGATGGGTTTGAGACCCATAGATGTTACACCATAGTAGTAACCCAACCTTTGTGATCGGAGATCCCGTGAATTAGGATCTGGGAAGAACAAGCTATTGGTTAACTGAGGAGAGTAATAAGTGATGGTCTCTAGGTGAAGATGCAAAACCCTCAGAGTTGTAAAGCTCGAAGCTATAAGGCAGGTTGGCAACATGCCTTAATGTGGTTCTATTGGCTATTATAGCAAAGATGTTGTCCTACATAGCAGTCTTGAAAGAACGCACCTATATGAGCTTCGATTGTAAACGTCGCAGTCTGTGAAACTTGGTGGTCTCTAGTAAGCTCACAGAGAGACTAGACAGTATGACGTATAAGCTCCAAACCACGGGGTAGCCTACTGGCAGCCAGGTACTGGTTAAGACTTTGAGTGAAACATGTTCACACAAAACTAGCAATTCAAGGCATAATCCATTGTCAAGTTGTGAATGGATGTAGCTTAAAGTTCTAGGCAGAAGTTTAACTTAACAGTCACTGCTGAAACATTGGTATATTAAACAAGTGGTGAGAAAAGATAAAACTCTAAATGGGTATTTAAGATCTGGTGGGGGTTGTTAGAATTAATGGGCCTGGCCCATTAACAAAATTTGAAATCTCAAATGAGCCCATGTGTAAAATGGCAAATGGTGGTGCTAAATGTTAGAAGGGAGAGAGAGAGGGATTTTTGCGGAATATGATGGATGTATTATTAAGCCTCAAGAGCGAGTATATATTGAGTACAGGACTTGGAGGGCAAGAAGCCTCTCCTGGAGATAAGGTAGGAGAAGGATTACAAATCCTAGACTACCAAATACAAGTAACCCAAATATATCTCTAACATCCCCCCGCAGTCGTAGCGGTAGCGTCACAGACAACAAGAGCGTCGCGGACGGTCAGACTAGAGAGAATAGCAGCCAACGGGCTGACATCCCCCCATAGCCGTAGGAGCATCATGGACGGTGTCGCATCGCGGACGCGTTGACTGTAGAGGAAGCCGACGAGTTACTCAAGCAGATGATAGCCCTTTGTGTCGATGTCGAGGTAGCCGAGAGCGTAGGGTGGTGTAGCCGTGCGAAGAATGTCATGGTCGATGTCGAGTCGGGGTAGCCGGTGTCGAGGGAGTCGCCGCGGGCGTAAGGAGGCGCCGAGTTAGTCATGGGCACAGTGGTGTTGAGGTAGTGGTGTGCTGGAAGGATGATGGTGTTGACGAGGCGCCACGCCGGGTTTGCCAAACCTGGGGACACGTCGTAGACAAAGGCATGCATCGGTGTTGCCAGAACTGGGCATGCGTAGACGGACAAAGACGAAGTTGACGAAGCATCGCGCTAGGCTTGCTAGACCTGAGGACACGTCGTGGACAAAGGCACGCATCGGTGTTGCCAGCACCAGGCATGCATAGACGAGGGACCTGCACGAGTTGTACACCATGTTGAGGAGTCGGAGGGCCAGCAGAGATGAAGACTCGACGACGGTTGTGGCGCCAATTAGCATGCGGGCCGATGTCACCAACGGTGGTCGGAGTAGACGAGGTGGTCGGGGTAAATGATGACGACGCTGGCAACGGGATGGTGCCAGACGAAGATGAAGGAGGTGGACGGGCGGCGGTGGCGGCTACGGCGCTAGTAGCAGCGGCGGCTGAAGAAGAGCGACGACGGCAGCGGCGGCTTGGTTAGGAGTGCTACGGCGATACTCGAAGTAGGCAAGGAACCCGACAGCGTGACGAAGACTAGCACGGACGGTGGCGTTCCTGCGCCAGGGAGGTGGCATGGTGCATACCACAGGAGGTCGACGCACGGTGAAAATGGAGTAGACCGCAGGCCACGGCGCTACGGCCTGAAGGGGCGACGCAGCGGCGGCGGGCAGATCAGGGCGATGGTGGGAAGACTCAGGGCGGCGTGGACCGTGTGCCGCAGCGTTATGGCCCAAAGCGGCGGTGCGTAGGCCGGTGATGCCACGGGGACGGCCTTGGGCGGCTGTAGTGACCGTGTTCCGCGGCGCTACAGCCTAAAGAGGCGTTGACGCGGCAGCGAAGCAGGTCAGGGCAGCTGCGGTGAGAACCACTAGCCGAGGGCGGCGGACCGACGTGAGACGGCATGGACCGTGTGCCGCGACGCGTCAGCCCTAAGGGGCGATGCAAAGGCGGCAGCGGCTACGGGGGTAGCTGGCGGAAGTATCTCGGGGCGGCGGCATGGACCACAGGCGGCGACATGACCGCCCGAAGGAGTGTCGACGGGAGCGGCGCGCAGGTCGGGGCAGCCGACGGGAAGACCTCAAGGCGGCGACGCATCGGTCCGAAGGGACGATGCAACGGCAGACTCGACCGGCGGAGGGGCGCGCTGTACTCAGGACAATCTTCACGGGACCTGCAGAGGTACGCGCAACCGATGGGCCAGGTTGTCGCACAGCGTAGATGAGGCGGATCGCGGTGGTGGGCGGGTGATCAATCCGATCGCGCGCGAGGTCACGGACGCCACTCGGTGGAGGCGGGGTGGCAGCAAAGTCCAAGATGAAGTCGGCGACGACGGTCGGCGGGGCGGCCTTACAGGCGCGGCGTAGATCGGTGGGCCGGCACACGCAAGACGACTATGATGGGCCGCCGCATGGCACGCGGCCGTCGGGTCAGGGCGATGCAGGAGTCCCGGTCGGAGCAGGGCGGTGACGGTCGGTGCAGGGCGACGGGCGGGCCGGTGAGCGGACGGTGGCCGGCCCTGACGGGTCACCTCGGCACGCGTGCCCGCTGGGTCGGAGCAGAGGCCGGCTGGTCGTGCCAGGGTCGAAGTAGAGGCGCGCAACGGGGTCGACGGCGGCGGCGGGTGACGCAAACCGATCAAACTTAGATTAACGCCGATCAAGGTGACCTGCGGGAGAGAGAGAAAACCCGGAGCAAGGGCTCGGTAAAAAAGACTCTCTAGGGCAGCCGGTCAACACGACCGACGGACGAACCCTACGTACGGGTGGCGCGGCCCCCGACGGCGGTCATGGAGGACGACCGCCCCATGGGCGGCGCGTGGGTGCGGAAGCGTCGGGCGGCGGCTAGGGTTTGGACCGGTTAGGCTGATACCATGTTAGAAGGGAGAGAGAGAGGGATTGCTGCAAAATATGATTGATGTATTACTGAGCCTCGAGAGCGGGTATATATTGCGTACAAGACTTGGAGGGCAAGAAGCCTCTCCTGGAGATACGGTAGGAGAAGGATTACAAATCCTAGGCTACCAAATACAAGTAACCCAAATATATCTCTAACACTAAAGTTTAGTCCCACCCCAAAAGTTCAAGAAGAGTTGAACCTCTTTATATAGTGGGTTTTCTCCACCATTTTAAGTGGTGTGTTGAGAAGAGAAAGGGAATACCACACGTGTGTGCTCGCTCGCCTCGCCTAGCCGGTGCGTGGCGTGGCGAGGAGGCGTGTACGTGCGACATGCGTGTGAATGGTCCATTGAAATCCGGTTCATTGCCTTGCAGGGGCGCAGCTTCTTTTTATCATTTTATTTTTGTCTTCACAGACAAGTTAATGATTTTTTGTCTGGTAAGTATACGACTTAGAAACCAAGTCGGTTTGGGATTGTGATCGCGACACAATAGCGCCTCGGGTCCTAATATATATACTGCTACCGTCGCGGCCATAGACACGCCGAAAACATCTAGGGTTTGCCTCGTCTCACAACTTGTGCCGCCACCGTGGTCTACTCTATTCCGAACGCTGATGTGCATCGGCGTACGGGAGAGCAGGTCTCCGGAACCGTTCGTCTTTGTGATCCTGCACTAGGAGAGGGCGAATTAGGTTTTTGGGAAGCGCTCTGTGTGACTGCTAAAGTTCGTCATCACAAGTCAGGCGGTGCTACTCATCGTCATCTTCATCGTTGTCAACAACAGATCGTCGCCAACATCATCATCAACACCGTCACTCCTGCTGCAACTACCGAACAGTACGTCAATCGTGATATGTTCATGTCTCTCTCTGAAGTTGCCACTTTGTGGGCGATGCTATTGTACATGATTTGTTGCTCTTTTAGTTTGCTAGATTGTTGCATGCTAGTTTCTGTCTTAGTCATGAATTATTTACTGGAATTGATCATGAACTTGCCTAATATTCCAACAGAAGTGAGGGCGCACGTACCGTTTCGATCTGGAGCGACCACAGAGGCACTAATCGATCCCGATCGAGCGACCGCAGAAGACTCACTAGCTCGTTCTTCTCTGATGCCAACCCTAGCAGTTGTCCATCCTGCTGCCACCCCGTCGCCGGCTGGCTGGCCGACGCCCCGCCGCCAGTCTTCGCCCGCCGGCCCCTCGCATCTCGGCCAAGCCATCCTCCCTCCCTCCTCCTAAGCTCAAGGTGAGATGCCCTGGAGCCTACCTTTCTTCGTTCAGATATGTGGTGTGCTGTCGAACGCTCCTGGCTCCCATGGGAAGCTGACTAGCGCTGGCTCCCTCGGGAAGCTAGCTGCGCAAGAAGCCAGCGAACTTCCGTTCGGGCTCTTAGTGGGAGAGAAGACTTACATGCATGGTTTAGTGGGGACACTGAGGTAGACACTTTGCTAAGAGAATTGAGATAATTTTCTTAAGAATATAGGATGGCCGGGGTTGCCTTTGTTTAGTGGGGCCAGCTGAGGCCATTGCATTGCCAACCTTTGGAAGACAACAGTGTTGGGTAACGTAGTAATTTCAAAAAAATTCCTACACACACGCAAGATCATAGTGATGCATAGCAACGAGAGGGGAGAGTGTGTCCACGTACCCTCGTAGACCGAAAGCGGAAGCGTTAGCACAACGCGGTTGATGTAGTCGTACATCTTCACGATCCGACCGATCAAGTACCGAACGCACGGCATCTCCGAGTTCTACACACGTTCAACCCGATGATGTCCCTCGAACTCTGATCCAGCCAAGCTTTGAGGGAGAGTTCTGTTAGCGCGACGGTGTGGTGACGATGTTGATGTTCTACCGTCGCAGGGCTTCGTCTAAGCACCGCTACGATATTATCGAGGTGGACTATGGTGGAGAGGGGCATCGCACACGGCTAAAAGATCTAAGAGATCAATTGTTGTGTCTATGGGGTGCCCCTCTCCTCCGTATATAAAGGGGGGAGGAGAGGGCCAGCCAAGGGGAGGAGGCGCGCACAAGGGGGGAGTCCTACTCCCACCGGGAGTAGGACTCCTCCTTTTCCTATTTGGAGAGGGAGAGGGAAGGAAGAGGAAGCACGGAGGAAGGAAAGCGGGCCCGACCCCGCTCCCAATTCGGATTGGGCTTGGGGGGCGCGCCCCCTCCCTTGCTCCTTTCCCCTCCTTTCCACTAAAGCCCATTAAGGCCCATATACCTCCCGGGGGGTTTCGATAACCTCCCGGTGCTTCGGTATTATCCCGATCTCACCCGGAACCATTCCGGTATCCAAATATAGTTGTCCAATATATCGATCTTTACGTCTCGACCATTTCGAGACTCCTCGTCATGTCCATGATCACATCCGGGACTCCGAACTACCTTCGGTACATCAAAACACATAAACTCATAATATAACCGTCATCGAACTTTAAGCGTGCAGACCCTACGGGTTCGAGAACTATGTAGACATGACTGAGACACGTCTCCGGTCAATAACCAATAGCAGAACCTGGATGCTCATATTGGCTCCTACATATTCTACGAAGATCTTTATCAGTCAAACCACATAACAACATATGTTGTTCCCTTTGTCATTGGTATGTTACTTGCCCGAGATTCGATCGTCGGTATCTCAATACCTAGTTCAATCTCGTTACCGGCAAGTCACTTTACTCGTTCCGTAATACATCATCCCACAACTAACTCATTAGTTGCAATGCTTGCAAGGCTTAAGTGATGTGTATTACCGAGTGGGCCCAGAGATACCTCTTTGACAATCGAAGTGACAAATCCTAATCTTGAAATACGCCAACCTAACAAGTACCTTCGGAGACACCTGTAGAGCACCTTTATAATCACCCAGTTACGTTGTGACGTTTGGTAGCACACAAAGTGTTCCTCCGGTAAAAGGGAGTTGCATAATCTCATAGTCATAGGAACATGTATAAGTCATGAAGAAAGCAATAGCAACATACTAAACGATCAAGTGCTAAGCTAACGGAATGGGTCAAGTCAATCACATCATTCTCCTAATGATGTGATCCCGTTAATCAAATTACAACTCTTTGTCTATGGCTAGGAAACATAACCATCTTTGATCAACGAGCTAGTCAAGTAGAGGCATACTAGTGACACTCTGTTTGTCTATGTATTCACACATGTATCATGTTTCCAGTTAATACAATTCTGGCATGAATAATAAATTTTTATCAGGATATAAGGAAATAAATAATAACTTTATTATTTCCTCTAGGGCATATTTCCTTCAGTCTCCCACTTGCACTAGAGTCAATAATCTAGATTACATAGTAATGATTCTAACACCCATGGAGCCTTGGTGTTGATCATGTTTTGCTCATGGAAGAGGCTTAGTCAACAGGTCTGCAACATTCAGATCAGTATGTATCTTGCAAATCTCTATGTCTCCCACCTGGACTTGATCCCGGATGGAGTTGAAGCGTCTCTTGATGTTCTTGGTTCTCTTGTGAAATCTGGATTCCTTTGCCAAAGCAATTGCACCAGTATTGTCACAAAAGATTTTCATTGGACCCGATGCACTAGGTATGACACCTAGATCGGATATGAACTCCTTCATCCAGACTCCTTCATTTGCTGCTTCCGAAGCAGCTATGTACTCCGCTTCACATGTAGATCCTGCTACAACACTTTGTTTAGAACTGCACCAACTGACAGCTCCTCCATTCAATAAAAACACGTATCCGGTTTGCGATTTAGAATTGTCCGGATCAGTGTCAAAGCTTGCATCGACGTAACCATTTACGACGAGCTCTTTGTCACCTCCATAAATGAGAAACATATCCTTTGTCCTTTTCAGGTATTTCAGGATGTTCTTGACCGTTGTCCAGTGATCCACTCCTGCAGCGGTCGGGCATTGAGTCTTACTCAACTTCACACCTTGTAACACAGGCAAGAACCCTTTCTTTGCTTGATCCATTTTGAACTTCTTCAAAACTTTGTCAAGGTAGGTGCTTTGTGAAAGTCCAATTAAGCGTCTCAATCTATCTCTATAGATCTTGATGCCCAATATATAAGCACCTTCACTGAGGTCCTTCATTGAAAAACTCTTATTCAAATATCCTTTTATGCTATCCAGAAATTATATATCATTTCCAATCAACAATATGTCATCCACATATAATATCAGAAATGCTACAGAGCTCCCACTCACTTTCTTGTAAATACAGGCTTCTCCAAAAGTCTGTATAAGACCATATGCTTTGATCACACTATCAAAATGTTTATTCCAACTTCGGGAGGCTTGCGCCAGTCCATAAATGGATCGCTGGAGCTTGCACACTTTGTTAGTTCCCTTTGGATCGACAAAACCTTCCGGTTGCATCATATACAACTCTTCTTCCAGAAATCCATTCAGGAATGCAGTTTTGACATCCATTTGCCAAATTTCATAATCATAAAATGCGGCAATTGCTAACATGATTCGGACAGACTTAAGCATCGCTACGGGTGAGAAGGTCTCATCGTAGTCAATCCCTTGAACTTGTCGAAAACCTTTTGCAACAAGTCGAGCTTTATAGACAGTAACATTACCGTCAGCGTCAGTCTTCTTCTTGAAGATCCATTTATTCTCGATGGCTTGCCGATCATCGGGCAAGTCAACCAAAGTCCACACTTTGTTCTCATACATGGATCCCATCTCAGATTTCATGGCCTCAAGCCATTTTGCGGAATCTGGGCTCACCATCGCTTCTTCATAGTTCGTAGGTTCGTCGTGGTCTAGTAACATAACCTCCAGAACAGGATTACCGTACCACTCTGGTGCGGATCTTACTCTGGTTGACCTACGAGGTTCAGTAACAACTTGATCTGAAGTTTCATGATCATCATAATTAACTTCCTCACTAATTGGTGTAGACGTCACAGGAACCGGTTTCTGTGACAAACTACTTTCTAATAAGGGAGCAGGTACTATTACCTCATCAAGTTCTACTTTCCCCCCACTCACTTCTTTCGAGAGAAACTCCTTCTCTAGAAAGGATCCATTCTTAGCAACAAATGTCTTGCCTTCAGATCTATGATAGAAGGTGTACCCAGCAGTTTCCTTTGGGTATCCTATGAAGACACATTTCTCCGATTTGGGTTCGAGCTTATCAGGTTGAAGCTTTTTCACATAAGCATCGCAGCCCCAAACTTTAAGAAACAACAACTTTGGTTTCTTGCCAAACCACAGTTCATAAGGTGTCGTCTCAATGGATTTTGGTGGTGCCCTATTCAATGTGAATGCGGCCGTCTCTAAAGCATAACCCCAAAACGATAGCGGTAAATCAGTAAGAGACATCATAGATCGCACCATATCTAGTAAAGTACGATTACGACGTTCAGACACACCATTACGCTGTGGTGTTCCGGGTGGCGTGAGTTGTGAAACTATTCCACATTGTTTCAAATGTAGACCAAACTCGTAACTCAAATATTCTCCTGCACGATCAGATCGTAGAAACTTTATTTTCTTGTTACGATGATTTTCAACTTCACTATGAAATTGTTTGAATTTTTCAAATGTTTCAGGCTTATGTTTCATTAAGTAGATATACCCATATCTGCTTAAATCATCTGTGATGGTTAGAAAATAACGATACCCGCCGCGAGCCTCAACATTCATTGGACCACATACATCAGTATGTATGATCTCCAACAATTCAGTTGCTCGCTCCATAGTTCCGGAGAACGGCATTTTAGTCATCTTGCCCATGAGGCATGGTTCGCAAGTACCAAGTGATTCATAATCAAGTGATTCCAAAAGTCCATCAGTATGGAGTTTCTTCATGCGCTTTACACCAATATGACCCAAACGGCAGTGCCACAAATAAGTTGCACTATCATTATCAACTCTGCATCTTTTGGCTTCAACATTATGAATATGTGTATCACTACTATCGAGATTCATCAAAAATAGACCACTCTTCAAGGGTGCATGACCATAAAATATATTACTCATATAAATAGAACAACCATTATTCTCGGATTTAAATGAATAACCGACTCGCATCAAACAAGATCTAGATATAATGTTCATGCTCAATGCTGGCACCAAATAACAATTATTTAGGTCTAAAACTAATCCCGAAGGTAGATGTAGAGGTAGCGTCCCGACGGCGATCACATCGACTTTGGAACCATTTCCCACGCGCATCGTCACCTCGTCCTTAGCAAGTGTTCGCTTAATCCGTAGTCCCTGTTTTGAGTTGCAAATATTAGCAACAGAACCAGTATCAAATACACAGGTGCTACTGCGAGCTCTGGTAAGGTACACATCAATAATATGTATATCACATATACCTTTGTTCACCTTGCCATCCTTCTTATCCGCCAAATACTTGGGGCAGTTCCGCTTCCAGTGACCAGTCTGCTTGCAGTAGAAGCACTCAGTCTCAGGCTTAGGTCCAGATTTGGGTTTCTTCTCTTGAGCAGCAACTTGTTTGTTGTTCTTCTTGAAGTTCCCCTTCTTCTTCCCTTTGCCCTTCTTCTTGAAACTGGTGGTCTTATTGACCATCAACACTTGATGCTCCTTCTTGATTTCTACCTCCGTAGCCTTTAGCATTGCGAAGAGCTCGGGAATCGTCTTATCCATCCCTTGCATGTTATAGTTCATCACGAAGCTCTTGTAGCTTGGTGGCGGTGATTGAAGAATTCTGTCAATGATGCTATCATCTGGAAGATTAACTCCCAGTTGAATCAAGTGATTGTTATACCCAGACATTTTGAGTATATGCTCACTGACAGAACTATTCTCCTCCATCTTGCAGCTGTAGAACTTATTGGAGACTTCATATCTCTCAATCCGGGCATTTGCTTGAAATATTAACTTCAACTCCTGGAACATATCATATGCTACATGACGTTCAAAACGTTGTTGAAGTCCCGGTTCTAAGCCGTAAAGCATGGCACACTGAACTATCGAGTAGTCATCAGCTTTGCTCTGCCAGACGTTCATAACATCTGGTGTTGCTCCTGCAGCAGGTTTGGCACCTAGCGGTGCTTCCAGGACGTAATTCTTCTATGCAGCAATGAGGATAATCCTCAAGTTACGGACCCAGTCCGTGTAATTGCTACCATCATCTTTCAACTTTGCTTTCTCAAGGAACGCATTAAAATTCAACGGAACAACAGCACGAGTCATCTATCTACAACAAACATAGACATGCAAAATACTATCAGGTACTAAGTTCATGATAAATT
Organism: Triticum urartu; assembly: GCF_003073215.2. Classification (NCBI taxonomy): domain Eukaryota; kingdom Viridiplantae; phylum Streptophyta; class Magnoliopsida; order Poales; family Poaceae; genus Triticum; species Triticum urartu. Next base: position 312,699,506 of record NC_053027.1, read on the forward strand.
TAAGTTCAATTAATTATATTACTTAAAAACTCCCACTTAGATAGACATCCCTCTAATCATCTAAGTGATCACGTGATCCAAATCAACTAAACCATAACCGATCATCATGTGAAATGGAGTAGTTTTTAATGGTGAACATCACTATGTTGATCATATCTACTATATGATTCACACTCGACCTTTAGGTCTTAGTGTTCCGAGGCCATATCTGCATATGCTAGGCTCGTCAAGTTTAACCTGAGTATTCTGCGTGTGCAAAACTGGCTTGCACCCGTTGTAGATGGACGTAGAGCTTATCATACCCGATCATCACGTGGTGTCTGGGCACGACGAACTTTGGCAAAGGTGCATACTCAGGGAGAACACTTTTATCTTGAAATTTAGTGAGAGATCATCTTATAATGCTACCATCAATCAAAGCAAAATAAGATGCATAAAAGATAAACATCACATGCAATCAATATAAGTGATATGATATTGGCATCATCGTCTTGTGCTTGTGATCTCCATCTTCGAAGCACCATCATGATCACCATTGTCACCGGCGTGACACCTTGATCTCCATTGTAGCATCGTTGTCGTCTCACCAACTATTGCTTCTACGACTATCGCTACTGCTTAGTGATAAAGTAAAGCAATTACAGGACGATTGCATTGCATACAATAAAGCGACAACCATATGGCTCCTGCCAATTGCCGATAACTCGGTTACAAAACATGATCATCTCATACAATAAAATATAGCATCATGTCTTGACCATATCACATCACAACAAGCCCTGCAAAAACAAGTTAGACGTCTTCTACTTTGTTGTTGCAAGTTTTAGGGGGCTGAGCAAGAACCATTCTTACCTACACATCAAAACCACAACGATAGTTCGTCAAGTTAATGTTGTTTTAACCTTCTCAAGGACCGGGCGTATCCACACTCGATTCAACTAAAGTTGGAGAAACTGACACCCGCCAGCCACTTGTGTGAAAAGCACGTCGATAGAACCAGTCTCGCGTAAGCGTACGCGTAATGTCGGTCCGGGCCGCTTCATCCAACAATACCGCCGAACCAAAGTATGACATACTGGTAAGCAGTATGACTTGTATCGCCCACAACTCACTTGTGTTCTACTCGTGCATATAACATCAACGCATAAAACCAGGCTCGGATGCCACTGTTGGGTAACGTAGTAATTTCAAAAGAATTCCTACGCACATGCAAGATCATGGTGATGCATAGCAACGAGAGGGGAGAGTGTGTCCACGTACCCTCGTAGACCGAAAGCGGAAGTGTTAGCACAACGCGGTTGATGTAGGCGTACGTCTTCACGATCCGACCGATCAAGTACCGAACGCACGACACCTCCGAGTTCTGCACACGTTCAACCCGATGACGTCCCTCGAACTCCGATCCAGTCGAGCTTTGAGGGAGAGTTCTGTCAGCACGACGGCGTGGTGATGATGTTGATGTTCTACCATCGCAGGGCTTCGCCTAAGCACCGCTACGATATTATCGAGGTGGACTATGGTGGAGATGGGCACCGCACACGGCTAAAAGATCTAAGAGATCAATTGTTGTGTCTATGGGGTGCCCCTCTCCTCTGTATATAAAGGGGGGAGGAGAAGGCCGGCCAAGGGGAGGAGGCGCGCCCAAGGGGGGAGTCCTACTCCCACCGGGAGTAGGACTCCTCCTTTTCCTATTTGGAGAGGGAGAGGGAAGGAAGAGGAAGGAGGGAGGAAGGAAAGGGGGGCCGGCCCCCCTCCCTATTCGGATTGGGCTTGGGGGGCGCGCCCCCTCCCTTGCTCCTTTCCCCTCCTTTCCACTAAAACCCATTAAGGCCCATATACCTCCCGGGGGGTCCCGATAACCTCCCGGTGCTCCGGTATTATCCCGATCTCACCCAGAACCATTCCGGTATCCAAATATAGTCGTCCAATATATCGATCTTTACATCTCGACCATTTCGAGACTCCTCGTCATGTCCATGATCACATCCGGGACTCCGAACTACCTTCGGTACATCAAAACACATAAACTCATAATATAACCGTCATCGAACTTTAAGCGTGCGGACCCTACGGGTTCGAGAACTATGTAGATATGACCGAGACACGTCTCCGGTCAATCACCAATAGTGGAACGTGGATGCTTATATTGGCTCCTACATATTGTACGAAGATCTTTATCGGTCAAACCGCATAACAACATACGTTGTTCCCTTTGTCATCGGTATGTTACTTGCCCGAGATTCGATCGTCGGTATCTCAATACCTAGTTCAATCTCGTTACATACAAGTCTCTTTACTCGTTCCATAATACATCATCTCACAACTAACTCATTAGTTGCAATGCTTGCAAGGCTTAAGTGATGTGTATTACCGAGTGGGCCCACAGATACCTCTCTGACAATCGAAATGACAAATCCTAATCTCGAAATACGCCAACCCAATAAGTACCTTCGGAGACACCTGTAGAGCACCTTTATAGTCACTCAGTTACGTTGTGACGTTTGGTAGCACACAAAATGTTCCTCCGGTAAACGAAAGTTGCATAATCTCATAGTCATAGGAACATGTATAAGTCATGAAGAAAGCAATGGCAACATACTAAACGATCAAGTGTTAAGCTAACGGAATGGGTCAAGTCAATCACATCATTCTCCTAATGATGTGATCTCGTTAATTAAATGACAACTCTTTGTCTATGGCTAGGAAACATAACCATCTTTGATCAACGAGCTAGTCAAGTAGAGGCATACTAGTGACACTCTGTTTGTCTATGTATTCACACATATATCATGTTTCCGGTTAATACAATTCTGGCATGAATAATAAATTTTTATCATGATATAAAGAAATAAATAATAACTTTATTATTGCCTCTATTGCATATTTCCTTCAAACAGGTGGCCACCAAGCTCACCCTCTCACACAGGGTAGGTACATCACGGTGCAAACATACGACTTCGACCAAGTTGGCGCTCTGATATTAAGCAATCTACCAACTCACCTCCCTACCGCTGTCAGTGAGAGTCATTATGGATAGCTTGAGCAGTTTCGGTCGCTCCTTTGGGTAGGGTATGACTAGATATTCTATGGCTGGTGCAAGATTAATTGGGAGCCAATCTTTATAGGCCGAAGACCCTTCATGAACTTGGCATCTTACACCCAGGGAATGTTCTAAAGCCCTTTGGTTGTTATTCGAGGAGGTGATCCTCAACAAGCTAATAAGTGGGCATGGGCACGCCCTATGAGATAGTTGTGGTTAGTATTTGGGATTGTACAAGGGTGCACTTCTGATATGATCAGTGGGCAAGGACAATTAGAACATGTGTCTAAATAAACTAAATTCAAATTTAAACTATTTTATTTCATAAGTTTAAGTTATCACTACTCTAGTGATCTAAACGCTCTTATATTTCTTTACGAGGGGAGTAATATTTTTATTTAAATTACTGTTGCACTGAAATATTTATGTTTTGAGTATATTTATGTTTTGAGTTCTTGATGCACCATGGTACTTATCTTTGATTATTTTCAATATTCAGAATGTAAACAGAAAAAACAATGGGGGCAGACATGTCTGCTGACACGTTCAAATGTGCCCACAGACATTTGCGAGTGGAAGCCTGATGATCCGTGGGGGAGATGCCCTAACAACCTCTAACTCATAAAGTCATAATGCGACCATTTGCATTAACAAATTCATGATGTCGTGGCCAGATTATGTCTTTAAGCAGGCACTTCTGTCTCTAAGAACGACAAGGGTAAACAAGTTAATCAACCCAATACAATGAATATATATAAACTACAAGAGCTTAGTCCCAAAACTTGGGCCACATATAAAAACACAGCCCATAAGTTAGTTCTACAAAAATGGATACATTCTGCAAAATCTATATAAAGTCAGATCAATTCACATAAATTTTCGCGAGGTTAATTGCCGAGACGAGACTTCGATATCTTTTGTGTATATATTTGTGAGTGCAAAAAGCAGCAACACGAAGACTACTTGCGCACTCACAATTCCGAAATGACTAATGCTGTTGCCAATCTCCATCCAGCTCCCTGTGTTTTGGACCTGTGGTCGAAATGAACAAGAATATTGACCATATTGTTTACTGCGGAAGTAGGAATTGCCATTTAAACAGAGATAATTATGTAGACAAAAACCTCCCTCCGCTCCTAAATATTTGTCTTTCTAGATATTTCAACAAGTGACTACATACAAAGCAAAATGAGTGAATCTACACTCTATAATATGTCTAGATACATCTGTATGTGGTAGTCCATTTGAAATCTCTAAAAAGACAAATATTTAGGAACGGAGGGAGTAGTCTCTGTTTGAAACACAAAAAATATTCTAAATTATGTGGGAACTGAACCATGCATTATGTATTCCATGTGACTCTCCTGCATGGCAAATGTGCCCTGAACATAGTTATCAGCATAGGAAAATCAACATGTATTGAGCATTTCATCAACAAGTTTGAACAAAGAACATCTAGGTTCAACGGCACTTCTGAAGAGAAGAATTTTGGACTCCGGTGCAGTTCAATTTAAAATTATCGAAGGGCATATAACCCTTGAGGCCATGAACTCTACAACTTCAGTCTAAAAGCAACGGTTACAAGACCATTACTTGTACCAACAGAATGATAACTTACAAGCCCGCTTTATATACCACTATTCTAAGCGTGAGTGTAGAATAGCTTATTCTACACCCCCTAGTAACGCTATATACAAAATCTTGTAAAATGGTGTACAAAATGTAGTAATTTTGAAAATATTTTTTTATTATCCAAGTTTGTGATATACTATATTTTTTTAAAATCATTATATTTTGTATACTGCGTTACTATATTTTGTATGAAGTGTTACTGTGCTGTAGAATAAGCTATTCTACACTCACGTTTAGTTTAGCATTACTAACATGACAAACCAAACACCATTCAAATGTAATATAAGAAGTTTACCTGGCAGAGCTCTAACATGACAAACCAAACACCATTCAAATGTTAAGGGAATGAGAAATGACAAAAATTGTACTGTATATAAATTAACTATGGTCAATGAAAGAAAATAGCTAAAAGTGTTGAAAGAAAATTTCAGGTACATAAGGGCAGAACACACATACCAGAAAAAAGAAATGAATTGTCATCACATCTGAAAGCAGTATTACAAGAAAATAACAACCGATACGTGGAATCCGTACAATCTTGGTTATGGCACTAAATGTACATCTGCAGTAAGTCAGAACATACTGTATAAGCTTACTGACAAATAACAACCAGTTGAACTTGAATAAAAATGACTAAATTATCTAGGTGTCATATGGAAGGCCCAAAGCCCCGTCTTCTGCAGACTGAACATGTTCCGTTTTCTATTATATGCTAGACAGCAGACGCTAAATAGGCACTCCACAAAACGAAAGGTTCCATACGGAAGATGCCCCATATGTATGTTTTTCCTTTCAAATATGCTAGAGGCAGACTAAACATGTTGAACAGGAACCGAAATTATTCCCAAAACCACCCAAGTGTACTAAGTTGAACATTACACATTTAACCCGACTGCATATGTCTATATACATCCATATGTAAAATGAAGATGAAAACTCTATAGTCTACTATTTTGTCAGATACAAAAAGTAACTGGTGTTTTAGTAATTATCATTACCCATTAAGGACCAAGAGATATATACTCATTCATTCATGGTGTATCAATTATCTTGAAGCTGTACACTTAATTCTTCCAAAAATTGCCTCCCAGAGAAAAACAAGGGAAGGTAGATTAGGATACAGATTTTTGCTTCATCCTTGTATCACACAGCAAAACTTGTTTTGTAACAGGAACCCTTTTTTTTGAGAAAATGCAAAAGACCTTTGCGTTCCATTTCATTGAAAAGGCGGGAGGTTGGGTTACAATCCTCCTAGGAGGCAAACATACAATGCAAAAGCGCGAAATCAGTGTACATCCCAGGTTTGGGGGTGAGGGCGCGAAGCCCCAGCGCTCTGGCTCTGGCCCAGAGGGCCGCCTCCTCCTTGATCTTGGTCATCAGCGCCGCGGTTTAGGGGCTAGCTCTCTCGAAGACGTAATCATTTCGGTGTTTCCAGATCATCCATGGTATGACCAGGGTTGCGGAGGCGAGGCCCTTGCTCATGGGCTTGGGCATGAGCTGCCTCGCGGAGAGCCACCAAGAGTTGATCGATGGCTCGCTGTCAGGCGGGTTGCAGGGTACCCTAAGCCAGCACAGTACCTCATACCAAATCTGCCGTGAGAATGGGCAGGCGAGGAGATGTTGGATGGCCTCCGGCGCCTGGTCGCATAGTGGGCAGCGCACAGGGTGCTGCAGGCCGCGGTGGGTGAGGCGGTCAGCGGTCCAGCACCGATCGAGGTGAGCAAGCCGATGGAAGAATCGGACGCGAGGCGGTGCCCAGCACTTCCAAGTAAGCTTCCAGGCGTTGCAGGTGCTGGATCCGTGGAATGTGGCTAGGTAGGCAGACTGGACAGTGTAGGTGCCCTTCGAGCTCCGAGCTCCACTTCCAGATGAGGCGATCCAGCTCGGCAAAAAGCGTCGTGTGCTTGATGAGGTGCCATAGCTGTAGGTATTCGCCGATCTCCTGTACGCCAATGGTGCCTTGGATGTCGTGCGCCCAACTGTTGGCCTGAAGGCCATCCGCCACCATCCGCAGTGTTCGGCGGCACTTTGGAATGCATGAGTATAGTCGTGGTGCGATCTCGCAGACCGAGCGTCCCCCAATCCAGCGGTCCTCCCAGAACAGGGCCTTCATGCCATTGCCGATTTGCATGGTTGTCGAGGCGGAGAAGAAGGCTCGCTCGTCGTCGGAGAACTATAAATCAAGACCGCTCCAAGCTCTGGTGCTGTCAGTGCAGCTTAGCCACAGCCAACGTGTGTGTAGCGCGAGGCCGGTCCGCTCGAGGTCGTGGACGCCTAGTCCTCCAAGCGAGATCGGTCGGGCGACACGTCACCAGTTAACATGGCAATTGCCACCGTTGGCTTCCATGCGTCCTGCCCAGAGGAATCCCCTCTAGATTTTCTCAAGCGCCTTGATGATCCTCTTCAGAGGTGCTAGAACCAGCAGCTAATGGATAGGGATTGCGCTGAGCACGGCTTTAACGAAAGCGAGGCGGCCGGCCTTGTTCATGAGCCGCGCCTTCCATGTAGGGAGCATGCCCGCGGTTTTGTCAACCACGGGCTGGAGTAGAGCAGCGGAGGGGCGCCTGATCGTCAATGGGATGCCAAGGTAGGTGATCGGCAAGTCCACGATGGGGCAGCCAAGCAAACCGATGACGGGCGCCACCTCATCGTCATCGCAACGAATAAGAGTGGCCCAACTCTTTAGGAAGTTCACCTGGAGGCCCGAGCCACGTCCAAAGAGCTGCAGGATCGCTTGCACCGCCAGGATGTTGCCCGGCGAGGGGTGGCGGAATAGGATCATATCGTCCGCATATAGTGATACGGCGGGGATCGGTCGCCGGGGGTGGAGCTGCTGCAGGATGTCCAGCTCGGTGCCGCGGCGTAGGAGGCGGACATGCGTGTCGACCGCTAGGACGAATAGCTGGGGCGAAAGGGATCGCCCTGTCGGAACCTGCAGCGGTGCCAGATGGCCGGGCCAGGCTTGCCATTCAGGAGCACCTTGGTGCTGACCGAGGAAAGAAGAATGGCCAGCCAGTCCAAGAAGCAGTCGCCAAATCCGTAGTGGCGCAGGACCTCGAAGAGGAACGGACAGCTGATCGAGTCGAAGGCCCGTGCCAAGTCGAGCTTTATCAGTACGCGAGGGGCCCCAAGCTGATGGAGTAGGCGCGCGGACTGCCGCACCAGGACGAAATTGTCGTGTAAGCTGCGCCCAAGGATGAACGCGTTCTGGTTCACGCTGACGAGTGCGTTGAGCTTAGGCGCGAGTCGCAACGAGAGAACCTTCGTGAAGATCATGGCGACGAGGTGGATGAGGCTTATGGGTCTGTAATCGCCGAGGCGCGAGCATCCGCACGCTTAGGCAGCAGCATCAGGAGCGCCTGGTTTAGGCAGCTAAAACCCCGGCCTCGAAGCGCGAATAGCTGCTGGAATACATCAACAAGGTCTTGTTTGACGATTGGCCAACATGCGCGCAAGAATTCTGCAGTGAAGCCGTCTGGACCTGGCGCCTTGCGCGCGGGCATCCGCTTGACGGCCTGCCAGATTTCCTCGCCGTCGAAGGGTGCCTCGAGGTCGTCCAGGTTGGCAGGCGTGATGAGGGCGGAGAGCTCCAGAGTGCACTCCCGGGGCACGGCGGTGCCAAGCAGGGCATCAAAGTGCGCGTATGCCGCCGTGGCCATGTCGCTCGGGTCTGTGATCACCTCATCCTCGACCACAAGGCCGTGCACCATTTTCTTTTGCCGTCGATAGGTGCATTGCTGGTGGTAGAACGAGGTGTTGGCGTCACCGTCCTTTAGGGTCGCGAGGCGGGCGCGCCGGTGGGCAATGGTGCACTCCAAAGCAAGGCCAAGATAGAAGGCCTTGATCTGACGACGCAACCAGTCCTCATGCGGGGACAAGGCCCTGCTCTCCTGCGTTGTGTCGAGCCGAAGGAGAAGCTCCCGAGAGATTGCCGGCTTGAGGCGCACATTGCCGACGGTTCGCGAGCTCCAGCTCGTGAGTTTGCGCGCGATGGCCTGCATGCGCATCATGAAGCGCCGGAATGGGTCAATCTCGTGGACCGAGTTCCAAGCTTTCGCGACGACGTCTTGGAAGCCGTTAAGGCCTCGAAGTGGAAACGCCGATGCGTCAGTGCCACCGAAGAGCAATCCAGGTAGAGAGGGTTGTGGTCGGAGACGACGGAGGCGAGGCAGTGAAGGTGACACACGCCATGCAGCTCCTCCCAGCCGTGGTGTAGAGTACACAGTCGAGGTGGGCGAGGGTCGGGGGCGATTGCTCGTTCGACCAAGTGTAGCGTCTCCCGTTAAGGTAAACCTCCTTAAGTGCTAGGTCGTTGAGCACGCATCTGAAGCGACCCATCATGCGGCGGTCGACGTTTGCATTGTTCTTGTCCTCGTCATGGTATATAAGGTTGAAGTCCCCGCAAAGCATCCATGGCCCAGGGCATTCATCGCGGATGTCGCGTAGCTCCTGTAGGAAGGCAACCTTTGCGTCGTCATGCTGGGGTTCGTAGACCACGGTGAGCCACCACGGAGTGCCGGCACCGGACGGGGTAGAGACCTTAGCAAACAAGGCATTGGCGGTGAAAAGAGGATTGGTGATGGTCACCTCTACTCTTCCAGGCAGCAGAATGCCGCCACGGGTCCCTAGCGCGGGCAGGTACACGTAGTCGTCAAAATCCGAACCAAGAGTCTCAAGGACGACCGACGAGCAGATTAACTCCATCTTTGTTTCCTGGAAGCAGACGATCAACGCGTTTGCGGTTACAACTAGCGACAGGATGGCGTTCTGGCGAGCGCGCGCGTTGAGGCAGCACACATTCCAAACTAGGATCTTAGGGGCGTAATACATGGAACAGGGGTCGACGAGCGGGCGCGGTAGCGCGGCTAGGCCTCGATCGGGCTACCGGCGATCACCGTGGTGATCAGCGCGATGGCAGGATCAATGGGGAGCTCACGATCGACCAGCGCGGCGATGGCCGAGAGGACGGACATGGGGAGAGGCGTCGCGAAGAGCCCATCGTAAGTTTGCATCTCCGCAGCCGTAATCTTCTGGTTGAGTCCGACGATCCCAAGAGTGCGCAGGATGTGGATTTGAGCGCGTCTTTCCGCCGTGGACGGAGTTGCAGTCTTGCATGTCGTGGAGGAGGCAGATCACCCGCGCTGAGGGGTGAAGTTGGGCGGGCATCGCCTTTGCCGCCTCCCCGGGGTCGGTAGGGTGGGGTCGATCTGCTTGGTAGCTGCAGCGACGAAGTCGCCTAATGTCCAGGTAGTTGTCGCTGTTGCAGCAGCTCGCGGACGGGAGCGGCGCATCATGACCAGGGGCGAGGCGAAGCGCGTGGGGGTTCCCTGTCTTGAGGGGCTAGCAGCCTGGGCCAAGTGGGCCAAGAGGCTGTTCATGGGTGCGGCATGTGCTACGTGAGGGGCCGCCAGAGAGGGGCCCGGGCTCTGCGCATTTCTCTCGGAGGGATCCAGAAGCACTCCGTCTTGGTCGCGTGGCAGGGTTGGCACAAAAGTTTGAACTTGCAGCATGCCGTCCCGTGTCGAGGGGATTGGGTCCGTGGACTGGTCAGCCTGGGGCATCACCACAGCAGGCGCTGACGAAGGCGAAGCGCCTCTTTGCCCCGACAAAGGATCAGCCTCGGGCCCGTGGTTGGGTGAATCTGGGACCTCACTGTCCAGCGACAGGTGGCCCATGGGGCTCTCCGGATCCACAGGGCTGCCAGGATTGGCCGGGTGCATTACGGCAACTGCATAGCCCTGGTCATGCGCGCAGGGTGACAGCGGCGGCGCATTCGAGGGGGGTTCTCCGCCAAAGGGGGTAGGACATCTGGCATCGGGCCGTCCTCTCCAGGACGCGTGGGTGGGCCAGCGAGCAGGGGTGCAGCCTTGGCACAGCCTCTGCGGCGCGCTTTTTCTTTCCACCCTCCTTCCCCTTCTGGAAAGGCGACGAGAACACCGTGGCCCACCAGCTGTGGGTCAGGGTTCCATCGTGCGTCCATGAGCACGTTCGCGCAGTGGCGCCGCCTCGACCGTACGACGGCGGGATGCGGGCCAACCAGTGACGACGGCTATCCCATCAGCACGGGCACGATGGTCGATGGCTCTCCAGCCAGCCGAGTCCACAGCCATGCCGTCCGCGCGCCGTCGCCGGCGTCGGATATGCGCCGTCGCTTGCGGCTACGGCGGCGGCCGCGGTTGCGCCCAGCCTCATCCTGGTGTGCCTCGTCGCCAACGTCACCACCAGGCGCGCAATCACTCGGGCTTCCGCCGCTGCCGACAGCGGCCGAAGCAGCCTGGTCAGTGACGGCGCCAAGGACCTTGATGGACACGGGGTAGATGAGTGTGCGGACGGTCGGCGGCAAGGTGCGGTTGCGGGCGGGGACAGTTTCCATGATTTCCAGGATGGCTTCACGTGCGCACCGTCAGCCGGAAAACGGCGAGGTCAGCACGCGACCACGTGCTCAGGTGCAGCCGCTCGATCCAACAGCTGGTGCCGAGCAGGTGCTTGGCGGTGGAGAGATGCCAAGCCTGCACCGGGATCCCATGCAGCTCCGGCTGGATGGTGTGCTCGAAGGAGCTCACGCCGACGTGGGCCAGCTTGTTCCATGGGCGGAGCGACAAGGTGAAGCCGGGTCTGTTGATGAAATGGTCGCCCGCAAGACGATGCATGGTCTCGTTGGTGGAGAAGATGAGGAAATCCTCCGGGTGGTGCACGTGGACGGAGAAGTCATCGGGCTAGAGGTCGAGGGAGGAGTGCAGCACAGCTTCAACCTCACCAGGCGTGACCACCGGCCTGGCTCCCGTGATGGAGACCACCATCCCACGGCGCAGAACAAGCTCGGCCTCCTTCATCTCGACGGAGCGTGGCATGACCACACGCACCGGGAGGGAGGGCTGGGTTGGCACGGCGGAGTCGCATGCCGCAACAGGTGGGGGCGGGGCCAGGAGGCGCTGCGGCTCCCGCGACGCAGCGGCCGAGGGGGTGGCGGCGCGAGGGGCCGCACGAAGCACGCCACGGCAATACTTGTGGCAGTCCCGGGAGCCGTGGCCGAGGTAGAGGCAGCGGATGTCGTTCGGGCAGTCCCTAACAGGGTGCGGAAACAGAGGCCGGCGCTCTCCGGCGACGGGCTGCGGGGGCTGGGAGCGCATGGCCGCCTAAGGATGCGCGCGGCGGCGACGGTTTCTGCGACATGGGAGCATACACAACTACAAAGTTATTAGACTGAAACTTTGTCCAGCAGATCAACATTAACTTAAGGTTAAAGTCACCAGTGAAAATAATTGGACCGGGAGTAGCACTAGCCAGAGATTTTAGATTAGCCAACAAAAGCAAGCTTGTCTGCAATAGATTGAGGGCCATAGATGTTTACAATTGCCGCTGTTTACCAGAACTTCTTTGCAAACAGTTGATGGATACAAAATGAGCAGAGCAAAGACTCGCACAAACTGAAAGAATATTATCCTTCCAGGCAGTGATCACTCCTCCACTAGCACCAACAGATGGGGTGAAAGCGAAGTGATCAAAACCAGGACCACAAAATCATTGATAATTGGGGCATCAAGCATATTCATCTTGGACTCTTGCAAACAGACAACTGACACATTCTTCTGTTGCACAACACCTGTAATAGCAGCTCTAGGGGTGGGTGAATTAAGACCACCGTACATTCCAAACCAAAAAATTGCACTGAATCATGGAAACTAAGCTGGCAAAGACTAGGAGGCTGTAAGATGCAGATACATAGCACCATGATAGTCGCTCGAGCAGTCTTCTGCATCCTGCGGCCACCAACCGCGTGCAGCAGCGCGTGGGCACATCAATCTCCACCAGAGCCAGACCGTCCTTGAAGTTCTGCCAATACTGCTGCTACTAACAGAGCAGCAGGGTCCTGCTGCTTCTCCTCAAATGGCAGCCCAAGCTTCTTGCAGATCAGCTTCTGAGCCTGCGAGATGGCATCGCTGCCGCACCTAGACTTGGCCCGATGGTGACACCTAAGCCTATTGGCTTGAACAGTGTGATTGCAAGGATGCCCGGGATCACAGGCTCAGGGATGTAAGCGATGAACCGGTCGAGGGCGGCGGAGGGGGGACGTTGTCACCGTTGGCGAGGGTGGCAGTGGGGGACGAGATCAGCGCGGGCAAATTGGTGGGGGCAGAAGACACACTGCCAGATATCTCACTAGCAGCAGCCTGCTGAATCGCATCTTGGGGGCCAGGGAAACCTGCATGGGCGCAAGAGGGTTAAGAGAAGAGCCCAATGACGGCCGATTGACACATGTCATAAGGAGCGGGCGGCTCGGTTGCACTCTCAACGTTTTCCTGGCCCAAAGGCCCTTGGAAGCAGCCCAACTACCGGCTCGGCAGAAGGCGGGGGCAGTAGGTCATGCAACTCCAGGCGGAGAAGTTGCAAGCCCGCTTCCATCTAGTCAATGACAAGGGCAGCATGCACCGGAGCGGACCCAAGGATGGGCCCAACAGAGCAGGTGGTCTAGTCCCTCGCCTTGACCGTCTCGCGGTAGGCGTTGAAGAGGGAGGAGCCGGGGCTCGCATTTCCATCGCCCAAACATCAGCATCATAACGGCAATGCTCCAGCCGCGGTGCAGCCAAGAAGAGAAAGCGCTCATGGGAGGGAGCGGGGCAGAGCTCACGGATGCTGAGGGTTGCACCAGAGTGCACGCGAGCTTAGGAGCTACAGCAGTGGCAAGCGGCCCGCCTGTGCAACCAGACGTGGTACAGCTGTCAGACAGCGTGGGACGCTGTGAGCATGCGCCCAACTGCACCGTTAGCCCACCGTTGCCCACCATGGACAGGAGGTAACACAGAGGGGAGTGTGTCCTGCGTCGCTAGGTCATCCACTGGAAGAGACGGAACAGGCGCCTGCAAACCAAGCACTTGTGGAGGGAGAGGCACAGGTGCCGGCAACAGACTGGACGGCGGCCCAGCATGGTGAGCACCCGGATTGCGGCGCCGATTCGAGGAAGAGCTCCTGCCAAGACGGTACAAGACCGAACGGGCAAGCTCGGGAGAGGGGGGCATCGATAAGCCCTCAAGCACAAGGGTAGCAACAGATGGAGGTGTCCCAATAACCGTCACCAGCAGCATCACTAGACGCCGCTAGAGTGCCCTCATGACACGGGAAGTAGGCGAGGGAGTCGAGATGGATCAGCACCGGGCACTGCAGGGCCACGGGGTGTGGGATGTCCAACAAATCCCATGGGTTGTCGTTGATGTTCTCGTCGAAGCCGGTAGGCGAGGGAGTCGAGATGGATCAGCACCGGGCACTGCAGGGCCACGGGGTGTGGGATGTCCAACAAATCCCATGGGTTGTCGTTGACATTCTCGTCGAAGCCGTCCGACAGTGCGAGCAACTGGAGGGGTTGTTGTTCGGCAGCGATTTACCGACCCTAAACATCACCTTCTTCAGCGGCAAGTTGGGGTCGGCCATCCAAGCGTACACAATGAAGTGGCACATCGTCTGTTGTGTCGTCTCCACCAAGAAGGCCTCATTGGGCAGGCCCTCGATGAAAAGCCGGACGCGGTACCTAAGGAGGATCATCTCCGCGAAGAGGTTGGCCGCATAATCCTATAAGCAGATTGTGCCACATCCATCCATAAACAATCTCGCATATCTTGCTTTGCTGCTCCTTCACTATGGACGTTTGGAAGTTGCTGCTCTCAATGCCCAACCTGAAGCTGTCTCGAGCACCTTCTGCTGCTAACATTGTAGGCTGGTGGTCTAACGCATTGCTGCTCTCTCGGCTAGAAAACAGCATCGGTGGGGATCCCTAACCATCCTTGCGAGGTGGATGGTCTAGAAGGCAAGGAGCTGCAGGATCATCAATAACAAAGCTATCGCTGCTCATCTTGTTGCTAAGATCTCTGAACTGAATGTATGGTGTGGCGCCGGGGTGCCAGGGTGCAGTGTGACATCCTGAACATCTCTATTAATCTCTTGTACAGGCTAGCATCTCAGGTTTTTCTTTTCTTTTGTGCTTCGCTTTTCGTGTTCTGTAACTTCATTTATTCCTCTTAATATAATTGAAAGCAGTGCTGCTGCATTTCGTCAAAAAACTCACATATGATCAAAAAGGCAGAGAAAACTTACATGACAAGCATATATGGAATGAACAATTTGAAAATAAGAAGTGCCGTCATAAGAAATGGCTGCCATGAAAAAAAAAGGAGGAATGATCAGTAACTGGAATTAAAAAGACGACCTTAAAAAGAAAAACACATCACAAGCACTTACACTAAATATTGTGATGAATCTGTACACAGATGAGATCTCAAAGCTTGCAATACTTGCAAAATTACCAGTTCCAAAGAAAGCAACATTGAATAAGATCATCTGCAAGGCAAAATGCATTTGTAAAAGATACACAAGAACTAGTAGCAGAGGCCTTGGAACTTTGGAGCTGGTAAGGTAGGAAAGGTGGATGTGAATGTTGAGTGGCCTGAAAATACTGCATCAATCAAGAAATGCCTTCACACAGCCAATGGGTGTCAGGCTTGTGGAGGCAAATATGTGACAACTTACAAGCACCAGAACATATATAAGGCAAACAAGGAACCTCAAGGGACTTAACAAAAAATGAAGTGCACTGATTTCAGTTCAATGAAACCCAACAATCCCTTTAACTCACTTGATATCGCTCATCAGAACCCTAAAATTTTAAGCCTATGATACTATCAATTCCATTGTCCTACTGCAATACCATCGAGTCTTTCTTCCTACCTATTGGCATGTCTACTGATTTCACAGGCTCCATTGGCTATCCCTACTAAAGGATTCAGCTTTGACTGTAGTTAATACATCTTCATATTGGCGGATGACCCGTGTTCATAAGATAATTAATTTTTTTTTCAAGCAACCGGCAGGAGTGCTGCCTTTTCATTAAGAGAGGAGAGAACAAAGTATGTTTATAAGCTATTATTAGTGCTGAACATCTTGTATAGTGCTGAACATCTTGTATAGTGCTGAACATCTTCCTCAGTGCTGTTATGCACCTCAGCTATGGATTGAGATCATATTACTCAGAAAGCATACTGCAGTCCAGAACACAAAATGGGAAAAGATCATAGACTTACAAATAACAGAGGGATTCGTAAATCAGATAGTTGTAAGCATCTTTCGTCATAGCCATAAACTGATCCATCCGCAAGGCCACTATGGCATGAAGAATTGCTTCCTTCAGAGCAATACAAGTTGGCAGATTCAAGAAATGTCCATCCCATGAGTACCAGCGCAAAAGCACTATAGAAAACCGCTTCATAGCTGCAGAGGTCAAATTTTCAAACAACGTATGATGTACATGTCATCCCATGGATATATCAACAAAATCTTTGATCTATGAATACTTCAACATAAGTTAACTGCATACCCAATAGAAAGCAGCAGAAACGGAGGAGCAAAACCCAAGAAGATAGATGTAAGACGGGATAGAACACTACAAGGTGAAAAGAGCGGTAGCGCCATCGCAAAACCTGCCAAAACATGATATGTTAGAAAACAAACACCCAAAAGTCTTAGAAGTTCAGCAAGAGCAAACCAGGATAACAATAATCAAAAGATAGCCCATATGGTTTCAACAACAAAATGGTGCATGTTTAATGCAGTTTAGCAAACTCGATTTCAGATAGAAGAAGCTTTGTTGATCCGTGTGGTAATGTAAAACTAAAGTTAGTTTCTTTACCCGGGATCAGCTATTTCTCAGTGCCTCGGATAATTTGTATTTCCTTCTTTTAGATGTACAGTTTCTGTCAACATATTCCAGTGCAGTCCTGAGATCTTTTCCCGTAAAACTGAACGCTGACATAAGAGCAACTCCAATGCGCCGACCCATTTTGTCCGCGCGTGCCCGTTTGGGTCGCAGCGGACAAAAAAGTCGGCCCAACGCGCCAACCCAAACGGACCCAAACGGACGTGCGTCCGCTTTTCGTCTGCCCGGCGACCCATTGCTGGCCCAAATTTGGGCCTCATTTGCGTCGGCGTGGACACGAAGCGGATGCGCGCTACGCGCGCCTGCTCCCCGCGCTGCTCCCCCTGGCCCGCCAGTCGGTGGCACATTGGCCATTCTCTTCCACCCCCATCGACAGCAAGCCCTCGCCCGCCCCACCCCGTCGCCGGCACCGCCCAGCTCCGGTGCCCCTGCCAGCAGTCCGCGCCCACACACCTCCCCCGCACACTGCCACCTCCCACATCGCCGTCACCACCGTCTCACCGCCGGGCCACCGCAGCTTCCCACCCCCACCCCGACGTCGCCGCAAGCACGAAGTCGCCCCCGCGCCCCCGGCCAGCTCCTTCGCCTGACGCGGACAGGCCAGCTACCTGGTCCAGAGGAGGCGCGCGTCTCTTCGCCGGCTAGCTTCTTCAACGACGCCCGCAAGTTGTTCGACAGTTTGCCCCCAAGGTACAAATGGACTCCGGCGACGAGTTCTTTTTCCACAATTTCCTCTGCGACTCCGACAATTCCTCATCCGACGATGAGATGGTGGCTGCCGTGTTGGTCTATGACCACCTTAGTAGGAGCGACCGTTGTTCCGGGGCTCGATCCCGGGGCACACTCCGGCGTTGAATCGCAACCGAGAGAGCGGCCATTTCCTTCTTTGGAAGGACCACTTTGAGACACCCAGCCCGCTCTTCAAACATCACCAATTCCGGCGCCGCTTCCGTATGGCTAGGCATGTTTTCAACCGTATTCGGGAGGGGGTGGTCGGATACGTTAAGTATTTCGAGTGCAAGGAGGATGCCCTTGGAAAGATTGGATTCTCCTCTTATCAGAAATGCACTGGGAGTACCCGGTGATCTCATTGATGAGTACGTCCGTATGAGCGAGTCTACGTGCCTAGACTCCATGTACAAGTTTTGCAAGGCTGTGATTGCAATGTTTGGCCCTGAGTACTTGAGAGAGCCAACTGCCGAAGATATAGACCGCTTGTTGATGATGAATACCAGCAGGGGCTTCCCAGGGATGCTTGGCAGCATAGACTGCATGCACTCGGAGTGGAAGAACAGCCCTTCTGCTTGGCAAGGGCAGTATAGGGGCCATGTCAAGGCTTGCATTGTCATACTTGAGGCCGTGGCCTAACAAGATCTCTGGATCTGGCACTCTTTCTTCGGCATGGCCGGATTGCACAATGATATCAACGTGCTTCAACGCTCGCCGGTGTTTGCAAGGCTTACCGAAGGCAACTGCCGGCCGGTGAATGTTAACATCAACGACCACAACTACAACAAAGGATATTACCTAGCTGACAGTATCTATCCTTAGTGGACCACTATTGTGAAGACAATCCCCAACCCTATCGGAGAGAAGAGGAGGAGATTTGCCCGAGAGCAAGAGAGTGCTAGGAAGGATGTCGAGCGTGCATTTGGTGTTCTGCGATCTCGATGGGGCATCCTTCGGTATCCTGCTAGAACTTGGAGCACCAAGAAGTTGTGGGAGGTGATGACTACTTGTGTGATCATGCACAATATGATAGTAGAGGATAAGCGCCCAGGACGTATCTACGATCAAGGGTTTCAGTTCCAAGGTGACAATGTTGTGCCTGAGCATGGAGGAGCGGCAATGTTTGCACAGTTCACCCAATTTCATAATCAAATGCGTGATTGGGAAACTCGCATTCAGCTGCAAGATGATTTGGTTGAGCATATGTGGGCTCATGTTGGCAACCAATAGATGTACCTTTTTTTAAATGTATTTAAGACAATTTAATTTTTATTCGGCTTGTAAACTACAATATATTTATTTGGGTTGTGGAACTATGCTATATTTGTTTGCTTGTGAAACTATGCAAAATGTGTGTATATTGATTGAAACACCACGGCAACCCGGCCGCGCGGGCAAATATGGGTCAGCGCGTTGGGCGCACTGCCGACCCAAACCAAAAACTGGGCGGATGTCGAGCGGACGGCCGACCCAAACGGACAAAACGCACGTCTGTTTGGTTGGCGCGTTGGAGTTGCTCTTAGTGATTATGAATAAAGCTTATCCGAGAAACTTCACATTTCTGTGATATAATCATCCGAACTGATTGGACTATCAATCATCCTGTATTCCTATTACAATAATGAAAGAGAATTTTGTACGAGGTGATAGTCGTCAAGGCATCAACGCTCTATTAAGGGCAACTCCAAACGGCCGACCCATTTTGTTTGGTTGGGTTCGCGAGGGCAAAAACCACGGCCCAACGTGCGGACGCAAACACATCTTCTGTCTGTCTCGTGTCCGTACGGACGCAAATCCGCCCCAAATTGGGCCGAATTTGCGTCCACACGGACACGAGACGGACGCACCGCGCATCCACTCGGTGTCTAGCTCAGGCCCACGTGTCGGCCACCCAACCGACCCCCGTTGGTCCTACTTAATTCCACGTGTGGTGGCAGGCCCACATGTCAGCCACCCAACCTCCTCCCCACGCGTCTTTTTAATGCCACGTGTGCGGGGGGCGCCCAGTTCTCTTCCTCTTGCCCCCCAGCCGCCCGACATAGAGCCCTAGTCGCCGCCCACCGTCCCACCAGCCACCGGCACAACAATGCCATGGATATGGATCCCCGGGAAGGTCGAGAAGCACAAACACGAGGCCGGCTCCACCTCGGGGTAGAGCCGACGCCGCGCGGCAAGCTTCACCCTGACGCCGCATGCGGCCCCACGACAACGTGTGTACGTCGGCGTCGAGCAGTGCGAGCGGTACTGGCAAGAGGCCACCCCGGTGTCATGGCTTGACGTCCACTTACCAAACGGCTGGCACCTGAACCCGGAGAGGGTTCCAATGCCTGCCGTTCCGGCCTCCGGCCGCACACGCGTGGACCTCCGTTGCGACCCGGCGTTCGCCGTCAACTCGCCATTCTGGGACACTTGGTCCCATGACGATCACAACGTTGGCGTCGTTCCTACTTCGCCACTCATGCGTGTGCGCATGCCCCCAGTCCTTCGCCACCAACCGACGAAGCCTCCAGCTCTGACGAGAACGATTAGGCCTACAAAAAGGCCATCGAGGACTCCCAGCTCGCCAAGCACGCCGAATGAGAGGGCCTGACAGAGCAACTAGCCTTATCGGCCGCAGGCGATGTCTACGTGCGAGAGCGGCTTCAGCAGCCGGTGGAGACAGAGAACGCGCTAGGGCCATTGGCGGGGCAATCTTGGTCATGGACGACCATGGTGCCCTACTCGCCGAGGTGGGTGTCATGCACGCTCATGTGGTTGGGCGCGTCCGAGGAGGAGGCCGAGCGGCACGCATTGCGGGAGGCCAAGCAGCGGCAGGTGGCGCGGCAGGATGCAGCGCATCAAAATCAGGCGGCGCAGGCGGCGTTGTTAGCGTAGCAGCAGGTGTTTTCATGGGAGGGGCCGGTGTTCGTCAATCTGATCGAAGAGGAGGACGACGGCGACAACTAGAATAGTTTTATTTAATGTTTTTTAGTTTTAATTAATGTAAGACTGGACTTCCGTTGGCTGTTTATTTTTTTAATTCGCAAATCCGGACCATGTCAAATGCGTCCCTTTTGGGCGCACCTACAAGCCGGTGGATGAAACCAGACTTTGTTGTCCGCCTAGCCGACCCAAACCGACAAAAAATAGACACATTGCGTGTCCGCTTGAGTCGGCAAGTTGAAGTTGGCCTAAGACTAGTGGATACAAGTAGATTGCATGTGTTTTGCAGCCAAGGATGACACTATGACCTTGATTCAATTGATTCTTAACAAACTAGTATTTGCTTTAAATTTTTAGTAAGTATTAGTGACGGTCTAGGAGTCCTATATTTCCTTTCTTGTACCTCAAGTCTTTTGTACCATGTATATGCCCCTCTGGCCTTGCAATACAATCAAGTTGCATCCATAACATGGTATTAGACCTTTAGGTTCTTTTTTCGCAGGCGCAACTCGTGCTCCAATCCAATATCGTGTCGCCGTAATCCTCTCGGCCGGCTGCTGTTTTCCTCCTCTACTGCCTTCATGTAAGACTGCTCTGGTCGCTACTCTCTCCCATGATCTGCCTCAAGTCAACGCAACGCCATCACCCAACAAGTCCCGCTGCCGCTCTTCGTCACCTCGCCCACGATTCACGCTTCTTCCCGATTGAGATTTCCTCCCGCTGTTGTTCCAGATCAAACTCTGTTGCCATCGATGTTCCAAGCCGATGTTCCAGCTCGACGCTCAGGCCATCGACTCCTCTTCCGCCCCCCGCCGGCCGCCGGCGCGTTGCGCCCCATGCACCCCCACCCATGTCGTCGGCACTCATCCACGCACGTTCCGACCAGGTCGGTTCAGCTGAGTAGCTTGCACACGCATGTTGCGAGTAGATCTGCTCCGCTGAGTTAAAAAAAAACAGAATGTTCTCGTCGGGTATGCATCTCCCTCGCTCCCCGACTCTTGGACGGTGTTTCCTATATTGGTCCCGTCTCACACATGCGCTGTCTCTCGGTGCTTGGTGCTCATCACACCTATGATGTCGTCCTTTCAGACATCTTTCGCAAGCTGTGCTGGTCACTATACAGCAAATCCTCTTGTGACCTTCGCACATGGTTATTGTTGCTCTACACCGACTCCCTTAATTGTCCGATGAATTTTGACGGTGCTCCATCTCGCACATGCATCTTCTATCGGTGTTGCCTGCTATTCCGCTACTTGTTGTTCTTTGCTGCTCTTTGTCAACATCTAATGTGCACGGCTTTCTCCGCCTCTTCCACTCTTGCATTCACAATGACTTGCATCTCTGTCCCATGTATGCTTTCTAGTTCCTAGCTCTATATTTTCCGCTGCGTCCACCAAATCCATTGATATTTTGTGTTTCTCATGTCATGCAAGTCCACCATATTGTCTGTCAGCCTTTTTCCGGTCCTTGTCCTTTCTATAGGATTTTTGTGGCCTCTCTTTGCATTGTTGATCTACGCCCATTCTCTTGTCGCCGGTTTTCTTGGGCATGATTTTGTGTGAAATGCTTCATTCTCTTGATGTGTCATCTTCTTTTGACAACCCATCTTCTCTTGATACTTATCTTGTATCTTCTAGTGATGCTGTATCTGCAGTGTCTTCCTCTGATGCGCCATCTTCTTCTCTGGCTTGACTCGACAAGTTTTGAAGACTCCTCATGATACGACGACACTCTCAAGACGCGGAATTTGGATTATCAATTTTCTTTATGGTGTTACACTTCTTCAAATGCAATGCTATTGCATACGCTTTGCATTTGAGGGGGGGGGGGGGGTATATTAGCATCGGTCTAGGAGTCCTATATTTCCTTTCTTGTACCTCAAATCTTTTGTGATATATTAGATATCAAGCCTTTTGTGCTATATATATGCCCCTTGGGCCTTGCAATACAATCAAGTTGCATCCATATAACATTAATGTCCTTTTCAAATCTCCAATCCACAATGGGTAGATCTATCGCATATGTGCGAACACATAGTACTTCAGAAGCAATACATTTATCAAATTCAAAGTGGATTCCCCTCTCGAACTGAGCTATTTCTGCTTTTTCTAACACAAAGTTAGAGTTGTTCGATGGAAAAATATTTTTATAATCTTTTCCTGCTTTTTCTTTTAAAGTGCATTGGCATGCCAAAAGGTCGGCAACCATCCAAACAAAGACCAATTTTTGAGTCATGGCCAAAATTTTGCTAAGGTACACTTTGGCCACAATCCAAACATTCCCATAGCCATGAAAAACTGAAGTGAGAAAGAAATGTGAGATACTGGAGATATTTAACAGCACGACTGCAAGATTATAGGGTCAGTGTTTATGGCTTACCAGCTACACACCAGTTGATCAACTGGTGCAACGGGTGCAGTTCTTTGTGCTGGGACCGATGAGATGTAGTTAACCACACCATTATTGAAGACACTGAGATCAAAATAACCTAGAGCACAGTGACAGCTGTCAACACTGTCTCAACTTAACTTTCACAAAATAAATATCAATACAACAAATTGCCTTTTGTACCTGAACGAAAAATAGCTTGGAGGATTTAGGGGCTTGTTTGTTTGCTCGATTAAGATACAACCAAAAGGTAGTGGTATTGATGGTCGCCCATCTCGAAGCCATTGCGATCAGTATTATAAGTGCCCCACTAAAAATTCTGCACAAGTAAGATTCATCAAATATAATAAATGCAAGTAAACACAAAACAGAAAAATTAAAATGTGGTGACAGTTAGATGTGTATGCCTTGACTCTCAAAGTCATAAATTTCAGAGAACAGCATTGATAGCAATATTATGCATATGTAACTTTTAAACTCTCTTGTGTTAGCTAATATTAAAAAAATGAAAGAAACATTGTATTAATACTGTGAGCAAAGAAGCATACACTAAGTTGTTGTTCTCTGGAATTTCAGCTGGCATCAATGTGAATACAGACAGGAACCAGCATGCGAGCCATGTGTATATTGCAACAGCAGGGCTAGCTTCAATAGAAAAGGCTCCACAAACTGAAGCTAGTATCCCAAGGGCCAAAAAGCACCAGGTATAAAGCTTCCGATCAAAGAAGCTCATAACCTGCACAGAAGTATCAAATCCCATGTCAAATATCAGTCTTATAAAACTTAAACATTTGAGGTGTCAATAACAGGTGGTGTACGCACCAGAAACTCCAATATGAGCAATGCAGCAACCGAACTGATCAGAAGATTCATATTGTACTTAAATGGCATATTAAACAATTCTCTCCATGCTGACTTCATGAATTCATAGTTTTGTACAATTCTTGTCCAAAGGAATATTGTCACAAATACATAAGCATGGTAAAGAGGTGGAGATTTCTCTAGAAGTAGTATAATGGATGATAAACCCATGAACAAGCATCCACCTATGTATACCTGAAACCAGGAGAGATAAGATGAAAATAGTGTAAAGGACCACATCAGCTGTCACCAAACAGAAAAGACATTCCAGTAAATTATAATTATAATTCATCATTTCTCAAGTAACTTTGAACAGTTCACAAGATGAATAAGTACCAAACCCATATATTTTGAACATAATTCTATCTGACGCTTATGTAAATTTTACAGCAATGCTGGATTTCATTAGGGAAAATATGGGTATCTGAGAGAAAAAGAATGAACAAGTACCAAACCCACATATTCTGAACATAATTCTATCTGACGCTTATGTAAATTTTACAGCAATGCTGAATTTCATTAGGGAAAGTAAGAGTATCTGAGAGAAACAGAAACAAAACATATATGAAAAGGGCAACCCGGTGCATGTAGCTCCCGCTTGCGCAGGGTCCAGGGAAGGGTCCGACCACTTTGGGTCTTTAGTGGATAAAAAATATATTGATGACAATCCACCCTGAGCAAGCTAGAAGGGAAACTCCATGGACTGACTCCATTGTCTCCACCCCATAGGAACTACAAGATCACCGTAAGGACACCTTCGGCATCCAGGAGTCTATAGCAACAGAAGCATGTGTTCACACAATGTTATAGACATAGAATCGTACTTAGATAATCTTACTTTCATGGAGGTATTCTTGGGATAAACTTGAGTCCTCTTTAGAAGATTAGCAGGAAATGTTGTATAAGACTGTAGCACATGTAGAATGAGGTTTGCCATCCATCCAATGTATCCAAGGGTAACGGTTGTCATTAACATGAACCAGTCGTATGTTTGGAAATAATGGAGACCAGCAAGAGCCATACTACGGAGCTCTTCAGAATACTTCATGGCAGTTTTGTAGTCCCTTGCAGATATTAGATCTTCGATTCGATCGAGGACAGACGAATAGTTCACCAGTGGTTTAAAAGGCTTGAAATAGAGTGAACTGGATTGCTTCTGCTCTGAGATTGTCAAGGAAAGACATGTGTGGAGTAAGAATATCATCCGATGTATTCAGCTTGGAGGCGATAAATTTGCATAAAGTACAAAGGTGATTGCCATGATGGGTAACAGTTTCCAACTGTCTGCTGTAAAACATTGACTTCAGCGGACAAATAATGAAATAGTCCCCATCAATCATTATCATTCCAAGTCTTATGTACAATTGAGTGCAACAGCCTACTAGCTTAGAAGAGTGGAGTAAGCAAAAAAAAATACAAATATGTTTCAGATCTTGTTCTGAATGGGTACCTGACTTTCGGAGAAACTGGTTAAGAATTTGCTTTGTGTTGGCCAGAACTGCTTCAACTTCATCAGACTGTAAAATAAAAGAGAAATAATTGGGATATAGAATTCAACGAGAAGTTTGCAAGCCTAGGCTGCAAGCACAGAAGAATTTTTGGATAGTACTGTGGTGCTTATTGCCTAACCTTGCTTAACTTCAGATAATGAGAAGGTAAGTTCCCCACAGAATTCAAAGGGCATGGCAGACCAACAAGTGTCGCCTGCAAAATTTATGAACGACTGAGAAAATGCAATATTGTGTTTACAAATGTAGAACATGCTGAGGAAGAAAGGAAAATAAGGTATACTATTGTAAACAACCATTAAAGGAGCTATATCAGCCTGGTTGACATCAACTCTTTCGAAGCCTTCAAGAGCCCAGTTCTGTGGCGTGGGCATATCGTGTCTGTGGTCATCAACAAACCGAAAGCCATCATCAGGTTTGTCTGTATAGGCCAAGAATTTTGGGCTCCTGATTCCAGCCCCCCATGCTACAAGTGGAGTATCAGTATTTGAAGGGTGTCCGTCTCCATGGCTTCCTATCAGTAGAAATGCATAATTATATTAGTATCATAAAAACATTGGCATCATAAGATATGATGAGCCATGTACTACCAACCAACCCTATTCTCCAAACTATAAGTGAAAAATCAAAATTGGCATCATTAAAATGCATAATATGATGTACCAAGTACCAACCAACGCTACTCTACAGAATAAAAAGTGAAGCAAGAAGCAGAAGCCTCTGCTATTACTAGCAGGTCAGCAATACATGTGATTGTGATGCACAACACCCTGAGGCAATGCCATGCAAGGTTAGACCAAAATCAGTAGACTGTGGAGTGTTAAGATGCCATGCCCTGAGCTGTCAAACCCTGTAGGTCTAGAACTTTATAGGGATCTCTAGCCCTAAAAAGCATATGGAAAACCCGAAAAAGGGGAGGGAAGTTGATGGGTGAAAACATTGTGTGTGTAGTACTTTATCGTACCTTTGTCGCTCATTCCATGATCTGCAGTAAAAACATAAGCTGTTCGGTTGTCATTGAAGTAGCTTTCCATGAGATTGTACATTCTCTCAGCTATTTCATCAACAACCTTGACATTGTTCAGATAGATGCTTGAATAGGGCCGATGTGCATGACCATTAGAATCGCAACCCAGCAAGTGCAGAAATATAACCAACTTATCCTGTAGGAGTAACTGCCTCAATTTAACATCATCAAGAGACCTGTTGAGAAGACCTTCAAACTGGTCAAACGACCAATGATCCAAAAATGATGCATCTGCAATCAAGGTCTCTAACCAAGTGAATAAATGATTCCATAGACAAAATAAATCAGAAAAGTAGAGGATTGATGCCTTAGATTATGTGATATTTAGAGTTTCAATTGGATCAAAACATTTAATTATTCATACAAGAAACATAGCAATTGCAGTATTAACTTTTTTTAACTCATCGCACAAAAGGTTATAAGTTCAACAATGATAATTGCGAGTTCCCAGATTTCTGAAAATTATGACCTAAACTCAGAAAGCAGATCTAGAACCCTATTTACATCCAAATTATCAACTCAAAGACTGTAACATAACTTTTAGAGTACAGGAATATTCAGTATGATGTGCATGCATTAAGTAAGCACAGCATTACCAATATATGGTGACAAAGGCACAAGATGATTCTCTGATTATCATATAAATCAAAACACAGTAAAATACAGATGATTCCATTGCGAATTTGTTGCATGCAGTATCAATAAGTCTGACCTGTTGCAAAGTCTTCGTATTCATGTGGATAACTACCCCAGGTACTGTGAGGTAGGCTGCTACAGAATATAGGAACAATATCTGGACTCCCAAACGAGATAGTGTGTCGACTTTGATTGAATACAGAATCAAACTCAACTGGATTGGCCTTCCATCCTGCACTAACAATAAGTGAAATGTGTAAATATCGTGGAAGCAATTTCATGCAACAAGTCATCAGTTCCTACATTTATCTCTGAAGTGCCTTCATACCCCAAATTTCCAATAACACGAAACAAACTATCGTACGACATCAGGGAATAGCACTATAATTGGTGTTTGTTAATTATAATCAAGTGCAGGCAGTAAATCCTACAATTACAAACAATCATACTCCGATGGACCATGGTCACTGGGACATGGTCCAGTACATGCATAGTGGCAAGTATGTCAGTGGACTGTGTGAATAAGTACCACCCGCAGTATTCCAGTAGTAACAAAAAAATAAACAATCGCACCTGATTCATACATATCACTCCAAAGTCCTGATAACTGCCAAGGAAGCCCTTACCAGATTAAGCAATGAAGAAACTGAATCCAGTAGACTAGAATATTACAGCAAGCTGAATGACTTGTTGTAAAAACATGTAATTATAATCAATGCAGGCTGTAAATCCTATACTTTCAATGAATCATAATCCGACGGACCATGGTCACTGGTACGTGGTCCAGTACATGCATAGTGGCCAGTATGTCAGTGGACTGTGGGAACAA
The DNA here is from genome assembly GCF_003073215.2 of Triticum urartu. Classification (NCBI taxonomy): domain Eukaryota; kingdom Viridiplantae; phylum Streptophyta; class Magnoliopsida; order Poales; family Poaceae; genus Triticum; species Triticum urartu. Next base: position 312,726,779 of record NC_053027.1, read on the forward strand.
GTGCCACCCGCACTATTCCAGTAGTAACCCAAAAAAAACAATCGTACCTGATGCACACATCACTCCGAAGTCCTGATAACTGCCAAGGAAGTCCTTATACCAGATTAAGCAATGCAGAGACTGAATCCAGTAGACTAGAATATTACAGCAAGCTGAATGACGTTGTAAAAACATGTCCATGTGAGTCTTGTCGAGTCCAATGTATTTCCATGACTTAACTTGCCATTGTTCTTATCCACAAACACCCACCACTGAACACTAACGCCAACGTTGTAACTGAGACAGTGTGTTCTAATCAAATTGCTCGCATAACTCCTAAAAACTGAAATAACTAATGATGACGACGCGTTGTACACCCCAGCGCTGCTCCAGGCTACTCCTTTTCCCCAACCTCACCGCCATATCCCAAATTTCCAATAACACAAAACAAACTATCACACGACAGCAGGGAATAGAACTATAATTGGTGTTTGTTGATTATAATCAATGCAGGCTGTAAATCCTATACTTTCAAGGAATCATACTCCGATGGACCATGGTCACTGGTACATGGTCCAGTACATGCATAGTGGCCAGTATGTCAGTGGACTGTGGGAACAAGTGCCACCCGCACTATTCCAGTAGTAACAAAAAAATTAAACAATCGTACCTGATGCACACATCACTCCAAAGTCCTCATAACTGCCAAGGAGGCCCTTGCCAGATTAGGCAATACAGAAACTGAATCCAGTAGACAAGAATATTACAGCAAGTTGAATGACTTGTTGTAAAAACATGTCCATGTGAGTCTTGTCGAATCCAAAGGTATTACCATGACTTAACCAGTCATTGTTCTTATCTGCAAATACCCACCACTGAACACTAACGCCAACGCTGTAACTGAGACAGTGAGTTCTAATGAAATTGCTCACGTAACTCCTAAAAACTAAAATAACTAATAATGTAGACGTGCTGTACACCCCAGCGCTGCTCCAGGCTACTCCTTTTCTCCAACCTCACCTCCATTACCACCCACCCACCCCTCTCCTTCCCAAAGACAGAGACAGAATTGTCCTCGCCTCACATCCATTGCCCCCTCACCCCTCTGTAAGCTGTGCCAGAATCGTCCAGATCTTTGAAGTGTGATTATTAACAGTAAGTAACTACTTTGGAGCCTTAAAATGTATGAACCGAGCATGTTATGGGGTTGGCAGTAACCACAACTAACAGTATGAATTCAAGTTGGCAGTAAGCACCAACAACCAACATTGCACTAGCTCTTATGAACATGAAGAACACTACTGCCCAATAGAGACACACTGGAACTAGAGATGAAACAGCGCACCTTTTGTTACAGCACTGGGATCCTCGTAGAAGCCGGCGATGATGGCGACGTGCCCTGGCCTGGACTCGGTGGGTGGCCGCGCGTGACTGACGCCCCACCGGCCCTTCTCCTCAATCACCCCACGCAGGAATGGTGCCCTATACCTTCCCCGCTCGTCCGGCTCGAAGAACTTGTCCGCCCTGAGCCCGTCCGCTGCAGCCACCAAAATTTTCAAAACCCTCACCGCATCACACCCACAAAAAACACGGACGAAAACCCCCCAAATAGAGTGAAAGCCTGAGCAGCAGGATCAGAAGAGGATCGGAAAGGGGGGCGACGAACCAACAAGGAGGACGAGGCGCTTGGCTGGAGGCGCGGAGAGGCGGGGCGGCACCGGGGCCATGCCGTGGACGATGGGGGACTTGAAGTAGATGTCGAATATGCTCAGCATGTACACGGCGTGGAGCACGATGCCGAGGACGACAAGCCACCGCTCGCGCCGCCGCGTGGAGGCGGACGACGAGTGCGCCTGCGGGCGGGGGCGGCCGGCCATTGCACGGCGGGGACCGGCTGAGCCGTCGAGGGGAGATGGTCAGATGGATCTGGGACTGAGAAGGGACGAGAAGCGGGAAGGCGTTGGACTGACACGACTGGTGCGCACCAGAGTGTGCTGACGTCAACTTAACGCAATATTTGAAGTGAATTGCAAAAAACCACCTGTTCCGAGATTGCCATCACATTTCTTGCTCACACAATTTCCTTACTAAAACTAGTAGAATGCACGTGAAGGAAGAAAACCGAATATTCATACGTTGCCACGGAATAATAAAAATATAGACACATTGATCAAATTATTCTTCTAATTTAGAAATACAAGTTAAAAATAGTTACATTCAGTTTTCATGATGCAACGACGAATATAAATTATCTTTATTTTTTTCCTTCTGGGCAATCTTGGTATCTCCTTAACCATCCAAATCGATCGTCACCCAAGAACTAATAACTGGATATATATCATTTACTTTTAAATAATATTAGTACTCCCTCTGTAAATTAGAATAGTAACGCAAAAAAGTATTAAATGTTTTCAAACAATTCTGAATTTTTTGTAGATGTTTATGTTAGTGTTGCAAACATGCATGACAATTTGATGCAAAGCGGAGCGGCGGTGTTTCATCGGCAAAAAAAACAAATTTAGGGTGATATTTTAGTGTTTGATTTGTTTTTTTGCACAAGTCAAAATGTTTAAGCTTTTGCCTCCAAATTTGCAGGTGGCACTTGGATGTGACTAAGTATACAAACAAATTTTGTCTTGATTTTTTTAAAAAAAAATTGGGCCCGAAAGCATATGCTTGAAAGTGCAACTATCCGTGAGTGGTTTTGGTAATTTATAACAACATATAGCTTGTTGAACTAATGCTTTTTTAAGATGATCATTTCAGAAAGTTCAATGATTGGCATGGCATGGACTAGGAATGTGGACCCCTCAAAATGCTAAGGACACATATTGGCTCAAAAGCTCAAGACTCTTCTTTTCCATTTTAATGATCCAAGATCACATTGAGTCCATAGGAAAGCCAATACTATTAAAAGGGAATGAGGTGTTGCTTAATGGCTTGCTTGCTCAAAATGCTTAGTGATATGCTCCAAAAGCCCTCAACCACTTTCTCATATCCACATATGTCCTAAACCTAAAGTCAGTTCGATCTCACCAATAGGGATCTCGGTCTCATCGAGATGGAATTGCAAACTCTCGGTTTCCTTTTGTAACATTTCGGTCTAACCGAGATGAGCGATCAGTCTCACCAAGTTCGCAATGCAAACTCTCTGTTTTCTTTTCGTAACGTTTCGGTCTCACCGAAATGAGCGGTCGGTCCCACTGAGTTTGCCTGGTCAACTCTTTGTTTGCCTATTACAAAAATCGGTCCCACCGAATTTATGTGATCGGTCTCATCGAGATTACGTTATGCCCTAACCCTAATGAAATCGGTCCCACCGAGTTAACATGTCAGTCCCACCGAAAATCCTAATGTTCACATTTTGAACTAAATTGGTTTGACCGAGTTTCATGATTCGATCCCACCGAGTTCGGTAGATTTTGTGTAACGGTTAGATTTTGTGTGGAGGCTATATATACCCCTCCACCCAACCTCCATTTGCGGAGAGAGCCATCGAAATGTGCCTACACTTCTATCATTCATTTTTTGAGAGAGAACCACCTACTCATGTGTTGAGACCAAGATATTCCAATCCAACCACAATAATCTTGGTCTCTAGCCTTTCCAAGTTGCTTTCCACTCAAATCATCTTTCCACCAAATCCAAATCTATGAGAGAGAGTTGAGTGTTGGGGATACTATCATTTGAAGCACAAGAGTAAGGAGTTCATCATCAACACACCATCTATTACCTTTTGAAGAGTGGTGTCTCCTAGATTGGTTAGGTGTCACTTGGGAGCCTCCGTTAAGATTGTGGAGTTGAACCAAAGAGTTTGTAAGGGCAAGGAGATCTCCTACTTCGTGAAGATCTACCCAAGTGAGGCAAGTCCTTCGTGGGTGATGGCCATGGTGGGATAGATAAGATTGCTTCTTCGTGGACCCTTCGTGGGTGGAGCCCTCCGTGGACTCGCGCAACCGTTACCCTTCGTGGATTGAAGTCTCCATCAATGTGGATGTACGATAGCACCACCTATCGGAACCACACCAAAAATCTTCGCGTCTACATTGCATTTGCTCCCTCCAAACTCCTCCATTTTTCTTCATATGCAATGATTTACATTCTGCTGCTATACTCTTAGACTTATATGTGTAGGTTAATTGCTTGACTCATGCTAAGTTGCTAAAATATGCCAAGACTTAAAATTGGGAAAAGGCTAGATTTTTATTTAGTCAAGTAGTCTAATCACCCCCTCTAGACATACTTTCGATCCTACAAGTGGTATTAGAGTTTTGGTCTCCATTTGCCTTGATTTCCATAGCTTTGGTGATCATAGCCTTGGTTTCACAACCTAGGAGAGTATGATGTTTAGCGAGGGAAATTACCACCGTAGAGGTCCTTACTTTGATGTTACTAATTTTGCTAGTTGGAAGCATAAGATGAAAATGCATATTCTTGAACATAACCCCGCCATTTGGGCTATTGCGTGTATTGGCTTGCAAGGTGAATTCTTTGATGGAAGAGAACCGAACCGTGAAGCCGTCGCGGAAGAGTTGAAGATGCTGCAATATAATGCTCAAGCTTGCGATATCCTCTTCAACGAATTGTGCCCCAAAGAATTCAACAAAATCATTCGTCTTGATAATGCAAAGGAAATTTGAGATACTTTGATTGATATGCACGAAGGTACCGACTCCATCAAGCAATCCAAATTGGACGTGCTTCAAAGTCAGCTTGACAAGTTCAAAATGAAGGATGGTGAAGGTGTAGCTGAAATGTACTCTAGGCTTGCTCTCATCACAAATGAGATTGTCGGCTTAGGAAGTGAAGAGATGAGCGACAAATTCATCATCAAGAAGATCCTAAGAGCCTTGGATGGAAAATATGATACTTTGTGCACATTGATCCAAATGATGCCCAACTACAAAGATCTCAAGCCAACGGAAGTCATTGAAAGAATTGTTGCTCATGAGATGTCACTCAAGGATAAAGAAGAGCTTCACAACAAGTCTAGTTGTGCTTACAAAGCCTCATGTGATGCTCCTACATCATCAAGTGAGAAACAAGCCTTCAATAAGGAATTGAGCCTAATGGTGAAGAACTTCAACAAGTTCTACAAGAGTAGAAGCAAGGAACGAAGTTTCAAGTCAAGGTCCTACAATGACAAAAGATCTTCTAGTCATGAGCGTAATTGCTACAATTGTGGAAGACTCGGACACTATTCCAATGAGTGTATGGCTCCCTACAAAAGAAGAGAAGACTCACCCAAAAGGAGAAGTAGAAGAGAAGAATCACCTCCAAGAGAGATAAAGAGTAGAGATGATCGTTATGAAGGAAGAACCTCTCGCAGAAGTAAGGATTCGGAAAGGAAGGATAAGTCATCAAGGAGCTACACAAAACGAAGACATCAAGCTCACATTGGTGAATGGGTATCCGGCTCTGACTCCGACCATCACTCCGAGAGAAGTTATCATTCCGACTCCGAATATACTCAAGATGAAGGTGTTGCCGATCTAGCACTTGTGTCGACCAACTCCTATGACATATTTGACTCACCAAATGAAGGAATTGAAAGATGCTTCATGGCTAAAAGCCCAAAGGTATCACACCCCGAGTATGTTGATTTCAATAGTGATGAAGATGATTTGCTAGGTGATGATGATTTACTTGTTGACAACTCTAGTGATGAAAACTATGATGAACTTGCTATTAATCTTGCTAATCAAGATGAAACGAATGACGATGATAAGAAGGAGATTGGGCATTTAACTAAAGAACTAAACACTCTTAAGTTAGATCATGAAACTACCTTGGAAGATCATCGAAAGCTTTTAAAGACTCATGAGAAGCTACGCTTTGAAAAGCTCAACCTTGAGCAAGAGCATGGGTTCTTAAAGACAATCAATGATGATCTTCGTAAGAAAAGTTCTTCATACATTGTCAAGCCTTTACTCTTGTCTACTTGCATGCCACAAGTAAAATCTAGCAACAAGAGTAAGAAAGATTCTTCTTCTAGTAGTAACAATAATCATGCTAAATCCAATAATGTTGCTTCTAGTAGTTCTCTTCATTCCACTAATGATTCTCTTATCCAAGTTACACTTGAGCAAGAAAATAGCTTATTGAAGGGAATTATAGAAAAGGGTGTTTACAAGAGTCTTGCCGGAAGTAAGGAATTTGAGGAAATTGTACGCAAGCAAGGAAGGCACCGGAAGAATTAAGGTGTTGGTTTTGAACGAAAGTTCAATCCCAATGGAGTTGAGTGGAAAGAAGATCAATACCCCAAGACGAAGTTTGTCCCTCAACAAGAAAAGTATGATCCTACTTCCTTCAAGGGGACACAAGATCAAGATGATCTTCCACCACAAGACCACAAGCACAAAGGCAAGGACAAGCTTCAAGAGGAGATTGATGAATTTGAAGAAGCCCTCAAGGCCTTGGTCAAGTGGGTTCCCAAGACTACATCAAGTTCTACTTCATCAAGTATGACTACAACTCCAAGGATTCCCATCAAGTTGATGTGGATCCCGAAGAATAAGAACTAGAGAGTTCTTGAGGGTGACTCCGCCAACATACTTCACTCATATCATTTTGGCGAGAACAAGTGCAAATAATTTCCACATCTTGCACCAGTTTAGGGAGTCACAAACCCTCTTGTTGGTAATACAAGGGACAAGCTAACCTAATGCTTTCATGGACATCTTGTGTGAACTTCACTCTATGTCTATGGATATCCTTGTTTGTTCCTTGTGGGACCAACCCGTGTAGGTATTGAAAGTGCAACTCACTCCAATGGATTTCTCCAAATGATCTACATCAACATTGACCATCCACATCTTCAACATCTACATGAAGTCATCGTCGACAAAACCCAAGGTTAGTTCATCCCTCTTAGGGGGGATATCACATCTAGGGGGAGCTTTACTCTAAGAATTGAGCTAAAGCAATTCTAATGGTGTGAACACAACAATGCTTTATGTAAAAGTGGTAACCCCACTTGTTCTTAAACGATGAGTATATTGACTTAGGAGTCAAATAAGAACATTTGATCATAGATCTGTATGTACCTTGCAAATCTCTATGTCTCCCTCCTTGACTTGATCGCGGATGGAATTGAAGCATCTCTTGATGTGCTTGGTTCTTTTGTGAAATCTGGATTCCTTTGCCAAGGCAATTGCACCAGTATTGTCACAAAAAATTTCATTGGACTCGATGCACTAGGTATGACACCTAGATCGGATATGAACTCCTTCATCCAGACTCCTTCATTTGCTGCTTCCGAAGTAGCTATGTACTCCGCTTCACACGTAGATCCCGCCACGACGCTTTGCTTAGAAGTGCACCAACTGACAGCTCCACCGTTCAAAAAACACGTATCCGGCTTGTGACTTAGAGTCATCCGGATCAGCGTCAAAGCTTGCATCGATGTAACCATTTACGACGAGCTCTTTGTCACCTCCATAAACGAGAAACATATCCTTAGTCCTTTTTAGGTATTTCAGGATGTTCTTGACCGTTGTCCAGTGATCCACTCCTGGATTACTTTGGTACCTCCCTACTAAACTAATAGCAAGGCACACATCAGGTCTGGTACACAGCTTTGCATACATGATAGAGCCTATGGCTGAAGCATAGGGAACATCTTTCATTTTCTCTCTATCTTCTATAGTGGTCGGGCATTGAGTCTGACTCAATTTCACACCTTGTAACAGAGACAAGAACCTTTTCTTTGCTTGATCCATTTTGAACTTTTTCAAAACTTTATCAAGGTATGTGCTTTGTGAAAGTCCAATTAAGCGTCTTGTTCTATCTCTATAGATCTTGATGCCCAATATATAAGCAGCTTCATCGATGTCTTTCATTGAAAAACTCTTATTCAAGTATTCTTTTATGCTATCCAGAAATTCTATATCATTTCCAATCAGCAATATGTCATCCACATATAATATTAGAAATGCTACAGAGCTCCCACTCACTTTCTTGTAAATACAAGCTTCTCCAAAAGTCTGTATAAAACCATATGCTTTGATCACACTATCAAAACGTTTATTCCAACTCCGAGATGCTTGCACCAGTCCATAGATGGATCGCTGGAGCTTGCACACTTTGTTAGCACCCTTTGGATCGATAAAACCTTCAGGTTGCATCATATACAACTCTTCTTCCAGAAATTCATTCAGGAATGCAGTCTTTACATCCATTTGCCAAATTTCATAATCATAAAATGCGGCAATTGCTAACATTATTCGGACGGACTTAAGCATCGCTACGGGTGAGAAAGTCTCATTGTAGTCAACTCCTTGAACTTGTCGAAAACCTTTCGCAACAAGTCGAGCTTTGTAGATAGTAACATTACCGTCAGCGTCAGTCTTCTTCTTGAAGGTCCATTTATTCTCGATGCCTTGCCGATCATCGGGCAAGTCAACCAAAGTCCATACTTTGTTCTCATACATGGATCCCATCTCAGATTTCATGGCCTCAAGCCATTTTGCGGAATCTGGGCTCATCATCGCTTCCTCATAGTTTGTAGGTTCGTCATGGTCAAGTAACATGACCTTCAGAATAGGATTACCATACCACTCTGGTGCGGATCTTATACATGGATCCCATCTCAGACTTCATGGCCTCAAGCCATTTTGCGGAATCTAGGCTCATCATCGCTTCCTCATAGTTCGTAGGTTCGTCATGGTCAAGTAACATGACCTTCAGAATAGGATTACCGTACCACTCTGGTGCGGATCTTACTCTGGTTGACCTACGAGGTTCGGTAGTAACTTGATCTGAAGTTACATGATCTTCATCATTAGCTTCCTCACTAATTGGTGTAGGAGTCACAGGAACAGATTTCTGTGATGAACTACTTTCCAATAAGGGAGCAGGTACAGTTACCTCATCAAGTTCTATTTTCCTCCCACTCACTTTTTTCGAGAGAAAATCCTTCTCTAGAAAGGATCCATTCTTAGCAACGAATGTCTTGCCTTCGGATCTATGATAGAAGGTGTACCCAACAGTCTCCTTTGGGTATCCTATGAAGACACATTTCTCCAATTTGGGTTCAAGCTTATCAGGTTGAAGCTTTTTCACATAAGCATCGCAGCCCCAAACTTTAAGAAACGACAACTTTGGTTTCTTGCCAAACCACAGATCATAAGGCGTCGTCTCAACGATTTATATGGTGCCCTATTTAACGTGAATGCAGTCGTCTCTAAAGCACAACCCCAAAACGATAGCGGTAAATCAGTAAGAGACATCATAGATCGTACCATATCTAGTAAAGTACGATTACAACGTTCGGACACACCATTACGCTGTGGTGTTCCGGGTGGCGTGAGTTGTGAAACTATTCCGCATTGTTTCAAATGAGGACCAAATTCGTAACTCAAATATTCTCCTCCACGATCAGATCGTAGAAACTTTATTTTCTTGTTACGATGATTTTCCACTTCACTCTAAAATTCTTTGGACTTTTCAAATGTTTCAGACTTATATTTCATCAAGTAGATATACCCATATCTGCTCAAATCATCTGTGAAGGTGAGAAAATAACGATACCCGGTGCGAGCCTCAATATTCATCGGACCACACACATCAGTATGTATGATTTCCAACAAATCTGTTGCTCGCTCCATAGTTCCGGAGAACAGTGTTTTAGTCATCTTGCCCATGAGGCATGGTTCGCAAGTACCAAATGATTCATAATCAAGTGATTCCAAAAGTCCATCAGAATGGAGTTATTTCATGCGCTTTACACCAATATGACCTAAATGGCAATGCCACAAATAAGTTGCACTATCATTATCAACTCTGCATCTTTTAGCTTCAATATTATGAATATGTGTATCACTACTATCGAGATTCATCAAAAATAGACCACTCTTCAAGGGTGCATGACCATAAAAGATATTACTCATATAAATAGAACAACCATTATTCTCAGATTTAAATGAATAACCGTCTCGCATTAAACAAGATCCAGATATAATGTTCATGCTCAACGCTAGCACCAAATAACAATTATTCAAGTCTAAAATTAATCCCGAAGGTAGATGTAGAGGTAGTGTGCCGACCGCGATCACATCAATTTTGGAACCATTTCCCACGCGCATCGTCACCTCGTCCTTAGCCAATCTTCGCTTAATCCGTAGCCCCTGTTTTGAGTTGCAAATATTAGCAACAGAACCAGTATCAAATACACAGGTGCTACTGCGAGCATTAGTAAGGCACACATCAATAACATGTATATCACATATACCTTTGTTCACCTTGCCATCCTTCTTATCCGCCAAATACTTGGGGCAGTTCCGCTTCCAGTGACAAGTACCTTTGAATAGAAGCACTCAGTTTCAGGCTTAGGTCCAGACTTGGGTTTCTTCACTTGAGCAGCAACTGGCTTATTGTTCTTCTTGAAGTTCCCTTTCTTCCCTTTACCCTTTTTCTTGAAACTGGTGGTCATGTTGACCATCAACACTTGATGCTCCTTCTTGATTTCTACCTTCGTAACCTTTAGCATCGCGAAGAGCTCGGGAATTGTCTTATCCATCCCTTGCATATTATAGTTCATCACGAAGCTCTTGTAGCTTGGTGGCAGTGATTGAAGAATTCTGTCAATGACACTATCATCCAGAAGATTAACTCCCAGTTGAATCAAGTGATTGTTATACCCAGACATTTTGAGTATATGCTCACTGACAGAACTATTCTCTTCCATCTTGCAGCTGTAGAACTTATTGGAGACTTCATATCTCTCAATCCGGGCATTTTGCTTGAAATATTAACTTCAACTCCTGGAACATCTCATATGCTCCATGACATTCAAAACGTCGTTGAAATCCCGGTTCTAAGCCGTAAAGCATGGCACACTGAACTATCGAGTAGTCATCAGCTTTGCTCTGCCAGACGTTCATAACATCTGGCGTTGCTCCTGCAGCGGGTTTGGCACCTAGCGGTGCTTCCAGGACGTAATTATTTTGCGCAGCAATGAGGATAATCCTCAAGTTACAGACCCAGTCCGTGTAATTGCTACCATCATTTTTCAACTTTGCTTTCTCAAGGAACGCATTAAAATTCAACGGAAAAATAGCACAGACCATCTATCTACAACAACATAGACATGCAAAATACTATCAGGTACTAAGTTCATGATAAATTAAAGTTCAATTAATCATATTACTTAAGAACTCCCACTTAGACAGATATCCCTCTAATCATTTAAGTGATCATGTGATCCATATCAACTAAACCATGTCCGATCATCACGTGAGATGGAGTAGTTTTCAATGGTGAACATCACTATATTGATCATATCTACTATATGATTCACGCTCGACCTTTCGGTCTCAGTGTTCCAAGGCCATATCTGGATATGCTAGGCTCGTCAAGTTTAACCCGAGTATTTTGCATGTGCAAAACTGTCTTGCACCCGTTGTATGTGAACATAGAGCTTATCACCCCCGATCATCACGTGGTGTCTCGGCACGGCGAACTTTTGCAACGGTGCATACTCAGGGAGAACACTTATACCTTGAAATTTAGTGAGAGATCATCTTATAATGCTACCGTTGATATAAGCAAAATACGATGCATAAAAGATAAACATCACATGCAATCAATATAAGTGATATGATATGGCCATCATCATCTTGTGCCCGTGATCTTCATCTCCACAGCACCGTCATGATCACCATCGTCACCGTCTTGACACCTTGATCTCCATCGAAGCATCATTGTCTTCACGCCAACTATTGCTTCCACGACTATCGCTACCGCTTAGTGATAAAGTAAAGCAATTATATGGCGATTGCATTTCATACAATAAAGCAACAACCATATGGCTCCTGCCAGTTGCCGATAACTGTGTTACAAGACATGATCATCTCATACAATAAAATTTAGCATCATGTCTTGACCATATCACATCACAACATGCCCTGCAAAAACAAGTTAGACGTCCTCTACTTTGTTGTTGCAAGTTTTACGTGGCTGCTACGGGCTGAGCAAGAACCGTTCTTACCTACACATCAAAAACCACAACGCGGTATAGTGATTGTTTTTTGATCTTCAGAAAGAACCATGTTCATTGAATCCGATTCAACTAAAGCTGGAGAAACAGACACCCACTAGCCACCTGTGTGCGAAGCATGTCGGTAGAACCAGTCTCGCGTAAGCGTACGCGTAATGTTGGTCTAGGCCGCTTCATCCAACAATGCCGCTGAATCAAGAATCAACTAGTGATGGCAAGCAATATGTATATACCCACGCCCACAACTCCTTTGTGTTCTACTCGTGCATATAACATCTACGCATAAACCTGGCTCGGATGCCACTATTGGGGAATGTAGTAATTTCAAAAAAAATCCTACGCACACGCAAGATCATGGTGATGCATAGCAACGAGAGGGGAGAGTGTTGTCTACGTACCCTCGTAGACCGTAAGCGGAAGCGTTATGAGAACGCGGTTGATGTAGTCATACGTCTTCACGATCCGATCGATCCAAGTACCGAACGTATGGCACCTCCGAGTTCAGCACACGTTCAGCTCGGTGGCGTCCCACGAACTCCGATCCAGCAGAGCTTCGAGGGAGAGTTCCATCAGCACGACGGCATGATGACGTTGATGATGATGCTACCGACGCAGGGGTTCGCCTAAGCACTGCTATGATATAACCGAGGTGGATTATGGTGGAGGGGGGCACCGCACACGTCTTGGAACAATCAACTTGTGTGTCTTTGGGTGCCCCCCCGCCCCCGTATATAAAGTAGCAAGGGGGGAGGCCGTCCAGCCTTGGTGCGCCCCAAGGAGAGGAGGAATCCTCCTCCTAGTAGGAGTAGGATTCATCCTTTCCTAGTCCACTAGGAAGGGGGAAGGGGGAAGGAAAGAGAGGGAGAGGGAGAGGGAGAGGGAGAGGGAGAGGGAAAGAGGGGTCGCGCCCCCTCCCCTAGTCCAATTCGGACTCCTCATGGGAGGGGCGCGCCACCTCCTAGGCTGCTTCCCTCTCTCTCCCCTCAGGCCCACTAAGGCCCAATACTTCCCCGGGGGGTTCCGGTAACCCCTCCGGCACTCCGGTTTTCTCCGAAACCATCCAGAACACTCCCGATGTCCGAATATAGCCGTCCAATATATCAATCTTTACGCCTCGACCATTTCGAGACTCCTCGTCATGTTCGTGATCACATCCGGGACTCCGAACTACCTTTGGTACATCAAAACACATAAACTCATAATACCGATCGTCACCGAACATTAAGCGTGCGGACCCTACGGGTTCGAGAACTATGCAGACATGACCGAGACTCATCTCCGGTCAATAACCAATAGCGGAACCTGGATGCTCATATTGGCTCCTACATATTCTACGAAGATCTTTATCGGTCAAACCGCATAACAACATACGGTGTTCCCTTTATCATCGGTATGTTACTTGCCCGAGATTCGATCGTCGGTATCTCAATACCTAGTTCAATCTTGTTACTGGCAAGTATCTTTACTCGTTCCATAATGCATCATCCCGCAACTAACTCATTAGTTTCATTGCTTGCAAGGCTTATAGTGATGTGCATTACCGAGAGGGCCCAGAGATACCTCTCCGACAATCAGAGTGACAAATCCTAATCTCGATCTATGCCAACTCAACAAGTACCATCGAAGACACCTGTAGAGCACCTTTATAATCACCCAGTTACGTTGTGACGTTTGGTAGCACACAAAGTGTTCCTCTGGTACTCGGGAGTTGCATAATCTCATAGTCATAGGAACATGTATAAGTCATGAAGAAAGCAATATCAAAAAACTAAACGATCATCGTGCTAAGCCAATGGATGGGTAAAGTCAATCACATCATTCTCTAATGATGTGATCCCGTTAATCAAATGACAACTCATGTCTATGGTTAGGAAACATAACCATCATTGATTCAACGAGCTAGTCAAGTAGAGGCAAACTAGTGACTCTGTTTGTCTATGTATTCACACATGTACTAAGTTTCTGGTTAATACAATTCTAGCATGAATAATAAACATTTATCATGATATAAGGAAATATAAATAACAACTTTATTATTGCCTCTAGGGCATATTTCCTTCACTAGTCCCTCTGGCAGTTATGATGAAGGCAGCAGGAGTACTCCTAGCAACCTGCCTAAGGCTGCTACTAGGTAGAGGAGGAAGAGAAATTCTAAGTCTGAAGATGAAGACTATGTAGCTGTTGAGGAGGAGGTCAGCTCCAAGAAAAAGGTTGTTAAGAAGGACTTTGGCACAACTGCATCCACAAAGCCTGGTATGCACAAAAAGGCTCCTGCAAAAAGAGTGCCCATGTCAAAGGCCAGAGCCTCCACTCTTGAGACTTCCAAATCAACTGAAGAGGCTATTGGTGAGGGCAAGAAGAGAAAAGAAAGGGTCAAGAAAACTATGGCCAAAGTCATTGGAAGATCCTCTATGATGGAAGACCCAGCTGAGGATGAAGAGGAAGAGGAAGAGGAAGAAGAGGATGCTGCACCAGCACCTAAAGCTCAAAAGCTGATGGGGATGCCATTAAGTCTGGGGCTGCTTCCTCTAAGCCCAAGACTGCTCCCAAAGCCTCTGCTCCAGCTCCCAAGACTGCACCAAAGAGGAGCACAAGGAATATACCAGTTGCTGAAAAGAACAAGGCCCAGTGCCTGAGACTGAGATTGAAGAAGAAGAAGAAGATGCTGAAGCCCAAGTGCTTAGGAAGCTGAAGCCCAAGATCCCTGACCATGATGACAATCATCCAGTGGCAGAAAACATGAAGATCAGAAAGGATGCAGGTCTCAGACTATGCAGACAATCTAATCCATATGCTGTGAGGAGAAAGACTGCTGTGGACTATAGGTTTCACACCAAGGAACAACAAGACTTCTATGAGACCATTTTGCTTGATAAGAAGCCAATTGTCTGTGATATGAAGTGGGCAGACTGGAAGTATATTGAAAACAATGAAGACCACTTTCCATGAGTACATGAGAGCTTCAGGCTATGTGGAGTGGACAAATTTGTGGGTCAGAAATTGACCAAGTGGAATGATGAACTCATCATGCAATTCTACTCCACAACACATTTTTATCCTGATGGCAGATTTGTCTGGATGTCTGAGGGTACCATGTACCAATGGACAGTTGTTGAATGGGCCAAACTGATCGATGCCCCTGTAGAGCATGAAGATGGCATAGATGTATATGCCAATAAGAAGAAGGATCACAACTCCATGGCTAACATGTATAAGGAGATTACTTACAAAGCCTTGGAGACTCACGAGATGGGCTCTATGTACTATCTATTGTCTGGTTTGACCACCATCAACACAATCTTGAGGCATACCCTGTTGCCCAAGTCAGGAGGTCATAGAATGATCAGAGGCCATTCCATTAACTTGCTGCAGTTGTTTGATGTGTCCCAAAAGTTCAAAGTGACGAGTCTGATTGTTGAGACAATCAAGAGGACAACTGCAGATCAAAATAGGTCATGTGGGTATGCTCCACACATCTGGATGCTCATCAACTCCAAGATGGGCATAGACACCTACCTGTTGGACAAGAAACATCTTCCCTTGAGGCCAGATTTTGAGGACAACACAGTTGTCATGAATGCTGAAGATCCTACTTCTGTAGAGGCTCAAGAGAAGAGGGAAAAAGCTAAAGCTGAGAAGGTAGCAAAGATGCCAAGTGCTGAATATGCTTCTCAAGTGTTTCTCAAATCTAAGCAAGATCAACTTGGATATCTGATTCAAACCACCTTGAGGATCGAGAAGGGATTGGCCACCCTGACTCAGAACCAAGAAAGCCTGGAGAGGATCATTGAAACAAAATTCTATGATCTTGATTTAAAGGTGACAGAGATGCAGACAGCTGTTGAGCAGCTCCAGAAAGAAGCTAAGGAGAGGAAAGGGCAGGCTACCACAGATGCCTTTTAGAGAGTGCCAAGGGGACAGAGATCTGCTGTAGTGCCAGTGACTGACACAAGATCTACTACAACATCACCTGCAGCCACAACATCAGTAGCACCTCCAGTTGCCACTCCACTAGCTCCAACAACTTCAACAGATGCATTCGTCCTTGGAGTCCTCTCAACGCCTCCTCCCGAAGATCAAGCCTAGAGAGATGCATAGCACTATGCATTTTCAAGATTTTTGGTAACTTGTTGCCAAAGGGGGAGAAAGTGTATATATCATAGGCTTCGAGAGAGAGAGAGCTTTGCTTCCTTTTGCCTTTGCTAGTTGGTTGATAGTTATTTGTGTGCTTGCTTGGATGATACTCTATGTTTATGTGTGTGAGATACTTGTATGATCATGTGCTTGATCATATTACTTTAATGCTTGTGCTTGAATGATGACATTATTTATCTCTCATGTATGATCATTCACTTTGCCTTGGTGATGAGTGCATATTTCATATTCTATCATTTTGAGCGCTCTACCAAGATGTATGTGACATGGAAGAGTAACCCATGATCCTAATCGATTGTGCATTTGCATTCAAAAGCAAATTTTAAATAATGCACAAATTTAGGGGGAGCTCTTGCTTATCACATACTTCTCAAAGTGACGATGTTTTTCAATCTTATTATCATTTGTCGAAGCTTTTCTCTATATGTTGTCATCAATTACCAAAAAGGGGGAGATTGAAAGTGCAACTATCCCTGGGTGGTTTTGGTAATTCATAACAACATGTAGCTCATTAAACTAATGCTCTTTCAAGATGATCATTTTAGAAAGTTCAATGATTGGCATGGCATGGACTAGGAATGTGGACCCCTCAAAATGCTAAGGACACATATTGGCTCAAAAACTCAAGACTCTTCTTTTTCATTTTAGTGATCCAAGATCACATTGAGTCCATAGGAAAGCCAATACTATTAAAAGGGGATGAGGTGTTGCTTAATGGCTTGCTTGCTCAAAATGCTTAGTGATATGCTCCAAAAGCCCTCAACCACTTTCTCATATCCACATATGTCCTAAACCTAAAGTCAAACTCGGCCCCACCGATTTGATCTATCCAGTGCCATCGAGTTCATTTGACATAGCCATAGCGAGAAACCCTAATCAGTTCGGTCTCACCGATAGGGATCTTGGTCTCACCGAGATGGGATTGCAAACTCTCTGTTTCCCTTCCTAACGTTTCGGTCTAACCGAGATGAGCGATCGGTCCCACCGAGTTCGCAATGCAAACTCTCTGTTTCCTTTTCGTAACGTTTCGGTCTCACTGAAATGAGCGATCGGTCCCACCGAGTTTGCCTGGTCAACTCTCTGTTTGCCTATTACAGAAATCGGTCCCACTGAGTTTATGTGATCGGTCTCACTGACGTTATGCCCAAACCCTAATGAAATCAGTCCCACCGAGTTGATGTGTCGGTCCCACCAAAAATCCTAATGTTCACATTTTGAACTAAATCGGTCTGGCCGAGTTTCATGATTCGGTCCCACCGAGTTTGGTAAATTGTGTGTAATGGTTAGATTTTGTATGGAGGCTATATATACCCCTCCACCCAACCTCCATTCATGAAGAGAGCCATCAGAACGTACACTTCTACCATTCATTTTCCGAGAGAGAACCACCTACTCATATGTTGAGACCAAGATATTCCAATCCAACCACAAGAATCTCGATCTCTAGCCTTCCCAAGTTGCTTTCCACTCAAATCATCTTTCCACCAAATCCAAATTTGGGAGAGAGAGAGAGAGTTGAGTGCTGGGGAGACTATCATTTGAAGCACAAGAGCAAGGAGTTCATCATCAACACACCATCTATTACCTTTTGGAGAGTGGTGTCTCCTAGATTGGTTAGGTGTCACTTGGGAGCCTCCGTCAAGATTGTGGAGTTGAATCAAGGAGTTTGTAAGGGCAAGGAGATCGCCTACTTCATGAAGATCTCCCCAAGTGAGGCAAGTCCTTCGTGGGCGATGGCCATGGTGGGATAGACAAGGTTGCTTCTTCGTGGACCCTTCGTGGATGGAGCCCTCCATGGACTCGCGCAACCGTTACCCTTCGTGGGTTGAAGTCTCCATCAATGTGGATGTACGATAGCATCACCTATCGGAACCATACCAAAAATCTCTGTGTCTACATTGCGTTTTCTCCCTCCAAACTCCTCCCTTTACCTTCATATGCAATGATTTACATTCCACTGCTATACTCTTAGACTTGCATGTGTAGGTTGATTGCTTGACTCGTGCTAAGTTGCTAAAATCTGCCAAGACTTAAAATTGGGAAAAGCTTGATTTTTATTTGGTCAAGTAGTCTAATCACCCCCCTCTAGACATACTTTCGATCCTACAATGCTCCCGGGAGCCAAATTGACTTTCCGATCTAAATGCTCTTATATTTTTTGGAGGGAGTATCACTCAACTTCATGCATCCATGTGTCACTATTACAAGGTACACAAAGATTGACACTCACTATTACAAGGTACACAAAGACTGACAAACACTATTACAAGGTACAAAAAGATAGACAAATTCACATAAGCTTCTTATTTCAGCAATAATAGCACAATCGATGCAGCCTTCAATAATAAGCTCATTGTATATAGGAAAGGTTCCATTTATCTTGAATCAAGATTTTTCAATAATAAGTTGGATATTTATCTAATGTTTTCTAAGCTCATTGTATATAGGAAAGGTTTCATTTATCTTGAATCAAGATTTTTCAATAATAAATTGGATATTTATCTAATGTTTCCAAAGCTGGGGGATATGTATACAATTAGTATATTTATTACTAGCACCCCGCAAAAAAAGTATCTTTATTACCAGCACAATGGCCTGGTCGTGGTCACGACAGCATGCGTCGAGGTCTTGATGGCGCCGCGACTCTTCTTTCGCGTCTCCACCAAGTTGAGAGACGGGGCGACGGCGGTGAACCTGTCATTGACCTTTAAGTCCGTCACCTTTCACGCCTACCACGGTGGCCAACATCGCCTCGAGCATCGACTTCTTCAACTGCGTGATGACAGATGCCCCGCTCTCCCTCGAAAACACCATGATGGCCACGATCGACCCTGCCCTGCCCGCCGGCATGGTCGCCATCACTGGAATCACCTTCCCATCTAGCCCGTGCTCACCGACTGCCTCTCCCATGACCCGCTCCACAACTACCCGACTCCTCCTTCCATGAAAATGCAATATATTTCATAGTCACCAAGAAGCAACAGAAGTAAGATCACTAATTAAATCCTTAAATTATCTTCATCTTTTTCCTTCTGGGTAATCTTCGTATCTCCTTAACCATCCAAATCGATCGCCACCCAAGAACTGATAACTGGATATATATCATCCATTTTTAAATAGTATTAGTACTCCCTCTGTAAATTAGAACAGTAACACAAAAAATTATATTAGATGTTTTCAAAAAATTCTGATTTTTTTGTAGATGTTTGTGTTAGTGTTGCAAGCATGCATGGCAATTTCATGCGAAGCAGAGCGGCGGTGTTTCATCGGCCAAAAAAACAAATTTGGGCTGACATTTTGGTGTTCAATTTGTTTTTTTGCTCAAGCCAAAATGTTTAAGCTTTTTGCCTCCAAATTTGTAGGTGGCACTTGGATG
Source organism: Triticum urartu (assembly GCF_003073215.2). Classification (NCBI taxonomy): domain Eukaryota; kingdom Viridiplantae; phylum Streptophyta; class Magnoliopsida; order Poales; family Poaceae; genus Triticum; species Triticum urartu. Next base: position 312,746,287 of record NC_053027.1, read on the forward strand.
TGACTAAGTATACAAACAAATTTTGTCTTGATTTTTTTTCAAAAAAAATTTGGGCCCCGAAAGCATATGCTCCCGGGAGCCAAACTGACTTTCCGATCTAAACGCTCTTATATTTTTTCGGAGGGAGTATCACTCAACTTCACGCATCCACGTGTCACTATTACAAGGTACACAAAGATTGACAATCACTATTACAAGGTACACAAAGACTGAAAAACAGTATTACAAGGTACAAAAAGATTGACAAATTCACATAAGCCTCTTATTTCAGCAATAATAGCACAATCGATGCAACTTTCAATAATAAGCTCATTGTATATAGGAAAGGTTCCATTTATCTTGAATCAAGATTTTTCAATAATAAGTTGGATATTTATCTAATGTTTTCTGAGCTCATTGTATATAGGAAAGGTTTCATTTATCTTGAATCAAGATTTTTCAATAATAGGTTGGATATTTATCTAATGTTTCCGAAGCTGGGGAATATGTATACAATTAGTATCTTTATTACCAGCACCCTGCAAAAAACTATCTTTATTACCAGCACAATGGCCTGTCGTGGTCACGGCAGCATGCGTCGAGGTCTTGATGGCGCCATGGCTCTTCTTTCGTGTCTCCACCAAGTTGAGAGACGGTGCGAAGGCAGCGAACCTGTCACCGGCCTTTAAGTCCGTCAGCTTTCACATCGGCCACGGTGGCCAACGTCGCCCCGAGCATCGACTTCTTCAGCTACGTCATGGTAGATGCCTCGCTCTCCCTCGGAAACACCATGATGGCCACGATCGACCCTGCCCTGCCTGCCGACAGGGTCGCCATCACTGGAATCACCTTCTCGTCCAGCCCGCGCTCGCCGACCGCCTCTCCCACGACCCGCTCCACAACTACCCGGCTCCTCCTTCCATGAAAATGCAATATATTTCATAGTCACCAAGAAGCAACAGAAGTAAGATCACTAATTATATCCTAGTATGAACCATTTATGCCGAAATAGATACAGAGCAACTCATAGATTAAAGTTAAATCTAGCAATATAGTACACTTGACACCAGAGTAAACCCTAGAATAAACAATGTGGTAGATAGTGTTTACCTGAACACCGACAGAGGTATACCAAGTAACAAAGCTAGTTACAGCCAAAGCTCAATGCCTCCAACCAAAGTTTTACTCCTAACAGGAAATGTCTCCAAATCAAGCTAGCTGCGGCCAAACCTTGGAACCTGAAAAAAATGGAGGGGAAAACGAAATCAGGAAAGGCGAGAGAAAGAAAGTCATATAGGATAAAATTATCTCACTGCTGCAAACATATAAAGTACTGCTAAGAAATCTCCTTACTAGTTCTTTTATAGAATTAGCCAACTGATGAGATAATATAGTAAATATACTTATTTCTTATAACAATCTTTGGAAGATTAGTATCACAACAAATTTTGCCAAGAAACATATACGTCGGGAGAAGAAGTGGTTTTTCTCCAAAGAACTAACTGAACAAAGAAACTACAATTAATAAAGTAGCACATAGTCTGTGATATAATTCCTAGCAGTACAGGTCCATTGATCTTACCACATGAACACAAATTATCTGAAGCCTGCCAATCAAATCGAGTACGATACACATTAAGGGAACTACTGTGTGAGCTAAGGAAGCATCATCGATGACACAAGGAAATATGCTTGTCACTTGTTAGTACATTCCCCTAATTTCCCCAATTATACACTACATGCTCATACACTTCTATTTTTGTGTCCTATATTATGTTTGATAGCTCAATTGATCCTCAATTTTTTTGGAAAGGTAGACAACCATATAAAAGACATGATGTTTAAATACTTCTGAAAGCCATAACTTAAGGCTAATTAATTAATGAGATTGATTGTGATTGATATATGCTACTCTATAACTTCAATTATTATTTATTAATCTTTTGTATGTTGTGTTTCAATTATGCAGATTTGAGTCATCATGGGGAAACATCAATCTGGTTCCTCTAAGCGCAAGAGAAAAGAAAGAGAACAAAATTTGAGAGTGAAATGTTGGAGAAGATTGATTACAAGGATATCACTGAAGATTTCATTTCAAAGAATACTAAAAGAATGATGTTTTTAAAAAAATTTATATGTCCAATTGTTATGTAAGACATTATATTATATACATTATAATTTTTCTTCTATGAGATATATATACATTGTAATTACTCATTAGTTCAATTTTTTTAGTGAGCTAGGGCTCCATTTTTAAATTTTGCATAGGGCCCCTGATTTTGCCCGCTCGACCCTGACCGCATTGGCTCTATACGTCCGCCGCTGCCGTGTGCGACAAAGAGGAACAAAGAGTGAAGGCACCGGCAGCAGCGATGGAGGGCGCTGGGCACATGTAGGGGGTTCGAGGAGGCCTGAGGCGGAGGGGAGCAGGCTGAGAGGTCCGGAGGCGGAGGGGAGAGCCGGAGGCCGAGGGCAGAGGAGGGAGAGGCCGAGAGAGCCGGCCGGAGGGGAGGCGCGAAGCCTCCTGCAACACGGCCGTCGACGAGCCTGGCCTCATGCTTTTGGATAAGATAGGTGCAGGGTTTTTCTTTTGGCAAAAATAGAACGTTTCAGATCCACTTAAAAAAGGACAACATGTATAATTACTAGAAACCACATGGACTTATTCGCAAAAAGTGCGCGACGATGAACCTGCTAGAATCAATGCGTGCCTTTTTTGTAAACATCAGTACAATGCGTGCTTTATTAGTAGGTAAAAAAGTGTGGCATGAGAAATTCCTTTTGCTTCCGTTATTTTATATTCTAACATTACCATGCTCTATATAGATTATAGGATGCGGGAGGAAATGACTTTGCTAATCAAACATATAAACCTTGCTATGCTAACCGTGATACGTGCATGGAACCATTGATCCATAACCCTACTAAAGTTGAGCCAGTTAATGAGTCAAGCCATGAAAAATTTGCGAAAATTATTGGCATGCATGCGATCAGGTTTCATCGAGGAAACGATGACCGTGTGCATTAGCTTTGTGGACCTATAATTGCTCCTGTATTTGGAAGGAAATCAATACATGTTGTTGCTCATCATACAGAGCGTGTACCAATACATAGAAGAGTATTTTCCAGATTGGATGCTAATAAAGAACCAAAGCCAGATGATATAGTTCCCACGTTTCGTACACCTCTAGAGAAGATTAGGATCGGCCGCTTCTTTTTTGAACTGCATGCAAGCAGATATATTTGATGGAATCGGCAAAGGATAACTTTTCATGTTCACTTAATTAGTGAGCGTCACATATTATCAAAGAGTCATGGTTCACTCTCTCCCAACTCTCCCCGTAACGAGAAAATGGCGGTGACGGTTTGCCCCACCTTTTGTCGTCGAGATAGTGGGTCCTCGTATCCATATTCCACCACTCCAAACGGGAGGGGGACGCTTTGATTCTAGCGTGGCCAGGATGACGTCACAACAGAATAATATAAACCGCTCTCCACCAACCTCCAAAAAATTATCGACGACACACCATTCATGGCATATTTTTTCTTCTATGAGAAACAACAATTTATTATAGTTTACAATGTCACTTACAATCAGTGGCCTAACAACACACCCACGCTCGGGGTTCGGCTTTCATTGCATTGCTTCATATATCTAGATGTTTAGGGCAGAAGTCAGTAACACATCCCCTTTGTGGTTTCAGTACTGACGTCAATACTGGTTTGGCCATTATTTTGCCAAATAGAATTGAAAAGAATTGCCATTTACCTTCTCCTATTCACTCATTTTTCTCTAGTCACCTATCAAGCTGCCTGGCTAGTTGTATAGTGGCAATCAACATCACAAGTACCTGCAAAATTGGTATTTTTAAAATTGCCACGAGGTAGAGTTTTATATCATTTCCCCCTGTCATATTGGTGCTACTTCAAAATAAACATAAAAATAGCTCATTCAGTTTAATCAAAAAGTAAATAGCAGTGCATCCTAATATGGTTACCGAATTGCCATGGAGATTACCAGGTATGGAATGTCAAAGTATTGGTCGTGAGGGCATGTTGAGAACATCTTGTCTTGTATGTTAATAAAGAAAAGAAAAATTTAAACTACATTTGAAGTATTTTAATAACCTTAAGATAAATATGAATTCATTCATAATCACCTTTACGAATAACTTTGAAAGCACAATCTCCCACACTTAAAATTTTCAGAGTCCCAGTCTTCTCAAGCATTAAATTGATACTTGCTGCCAAGAGAAACATCAAAATAGATATTAGAAAAATCAAGGAAGCTTAGAAACAACAAAAATGAGTTAATCAATATCCAAAGTCTGCAACAACTGTTCTTTGATGTCCTGCAAGAGTACTAAAAATAGACAATTAGTTTGCATATAGATAAGAAATTTATGCTAAAAATAATTGCTTCAATTTTACTTAATTTTTTTCATTTTTTCTGAGAACATGCAGGAGAATTGCATGCAAGTATATTAAGAAGGAAAGAGTACACAACGCAGAGAAGGCCAATAAGAGCAGCGGCGCAAGTAGTGGACGCCTGTGTGCAAGTGGTGGTGGCTGTCGACTTGCGCCATGCAGTGGCCATCATTGGCACCCGCATGCTGGCTGCCCGCGTGCAATACGTCTCGCCATCGCTGGCCTGCTCATGGTGACCGTCCTCCATAACAACAATGACAATGACGTGGTCGTCATCCACGGGAACCTGGTGGAGTCCGTAGATTCCTTGACTTCGCGAGGCGTGCGAGTGCTGGACATTGGCCTGCGCCATGCCGTGGCCATCGTCTGCGCGCATGTTGGCCGTCTGTATGCGCCACATAGTCACCATCGTCGGCTGTGCAAGGCAGCAAACCTCCTAAACGGCATGGCCGAGGATGTAGCGTCCGTACAACAACTCGCTGTCTTGGTGGACACAGTCCTCAGTGGGCACGCCATCATATAGGCGGACGACGTCGCCCTGCTGGACGGTGCCCTCCGCAGGAATGCCTTCGTGCGGGTGGTAGTTGTTGTCCCCGAGCGCATCGTCGTCCTGGATGCCACCGTCAGCGAGCATGCTTTCCAACAAGCTATTTGTCTTCCCACAAGTGGATATCTTCCATGGATCCTATGCTAGCTAGACAGAATATGAGCTAAAAAATAAGAATGAAAGAAAAGAAAAAGTTATCTCATGTTGAGAAGAACCAAAACTCACCCAAGGATGCAAACTTGAACATGAGCATCCAAATCATCTTCATATTGTAACTACAAAAATGACACTGCCAAGGAGGCGGACATACAAGAGAAATCAGCGTCGTCGATTTGGCAGTGACCAAAAACCAGGATCATATATTTCTCATCACAATATATGTTGCTTCACTTGTTATGTACTGAATCTGCAAATAGCAACCAAGAAACGAACGCACGCATCCGCTATACCTCGAGAGGAACCAACAACCGACTGAATCACCAGGAGTAAACCCCAAATCCTAGCAGTGGCGCGCCAAAATCCAAGACCCTATCTGAAAGGCGGCGGAGCGGCGGCCCGGGCGACTGATGGCGTACCTGGGTCGCCGCTGCGGTAGGTGGAGGAGCCATCGGAGTCCTGTGCCGCGACGTCGGCGAAGGAAGTGCGACTGACAAGGATCTGATCGCGGAGCTTGCCGAGGCACGCGGAAGCATCAACACACGTGGTGGTGGAGATGGTCCGACCCTCATGGTCCTACCAGGCCACATAATTTCCCCAGGACGCCATGCGATTGATCCCCTCGTGCTTGATCAGCATCAGGAGGAGATTTCTGGGTGATCTGACTTGGGACGGAAAAAAATTATACGAGACCAGGTCTCACGGGCTAGCAGGTGAGACTCATCCTGATGGATGACACGTGACATTCATAAATCATAAAGGATCTAATCTCTCCCCCCTGATTTCAAGTAGGGGTGGGGTAGATGCTTTGTGATTTGTAAATGCCACGTGTCATCCATCAGGATGGGTCTCACATACTAGCCTGTGAGTCCTGGTCTTATATAATTCTTTTCTATTTGGGACGATGGCATGGATTGATAAGGACGCGTGATTTCAGGATTGATCAGGACGATGCACATAAGGAAGCTGTTGGCGTGATTTGTGGAGCAGTCAAATCCTGGCAGACCAGAACAGAACATTCAATCTAAGCCATTAGATACTATGGCAGACTATTAGAGTAACGTAGACTCTTGGATTTCATTAGGTGGGAATGATGTGAGGGTACTGATTAGCCTGTGTACTGATGAACCGTCTACTTTATGGTAAGGCTAATTAATTAATGAGATTGATCGTGATTGATTCTTTCACATAAATATATTACTAAATAACTTGCGCCAGCATGGAAAATTCTGATTCGTTCAGACGTGACGCGGAACTAAACCGATAGGGTGGGGGAGGGGACGAAAAAACCCAGCCAAATAAAACGGTTGAAAGTGATGGGACGAAAATAAACCGTACTATTCAACCAACTCAGACATTAAGAGTAGAGACTCTCAATAAACACTGATGGTCGATTGGAGCCAACGAACCTGAATTTTTGACATCTTAGGCCCGCTCGATGGTGCCACGTCAGCAGAGGGAGACAGAGAGGGGGTTGGCGGTCGTTACCTGATTGGCTATGTCAGTTCCCTCTCTCGCGCGTGCACTCCATTCCTCTTTACCGCTCATTCTCTTCTCTCTGTGTTGCTACAACAACGATGAGTCAGTTGGTGGCGGAGGGACCAGCAGTGAGGGTAATGAGTTCTTGGAGGTGGACAGCTGTCGGCGTCACTGGAACAACGAGGTGCTATACAAACGGTTTTTAACCCCTTTCTACAACGGCATTATAAACCTAGTGAGTGTGGGCGATAGAGGGGTCCTTCCCACATGACCAAGAAACTGTCGGGGATAGGCTCTCCTGGCACACACGCTCGGCAAAATGAGATCGTGTGCGACGGGCGAGCGATCAAATACGATTATACATGCCCAATCAGTTCCGATCATAAATACATCCCACATAGTTAGTCCCAAACAAACGTTTCCGTTTGTTATGTATATTCTACACAGTCAATCCAAGGAATATGTTTTTGTTCTTATGTACATCCCACACGGCCAATCCAGGGAAATCGTTTCCATTCATATGTACATCCCACACAGTCAATCTGGGGAAAATGTTTACGTTCGTATGTACATCTCACACAGTTTTATGTATAGGCTTGTGTGTAATAGGTGTAACAATCACACACACTATGCCTCGGATAACCATTTGCTTTTATTAAATTACATCACACATGATTTGATGAAGAAAACTGTGTGTCATTGGGCTATCCATCACAAGCGCTTTTACTGGTAGAACCGTTTGCAAAGTTTCATGACCCATTTAGCAGGTTTATTAGCTTATAATTAATAATTCCAGTATCACACAAATTCACATTTCATATCGAACAGTTGTTTGTCAATTTCATATCAGGCACATAAATATATTTTAACATCATAGTACGATAGTTACCTGAAATTAGCACAATATAACATATAGTTAGTTCAGCTTCATAAGAACAATATTAGAACAATATATTCATTTCCCTAATCGAGATCATCCAGGCTCGTCTTACCCACCTCTGCTTTCAGTTCAATAAGAACCTGTTTTGCACTAGCCAACTGGGAAACTGTCTCCTCCTTCGCCAACACCATCTTAGCAAAGTCTGATTTAAAAAATCTGAGCCCATTCTCCACCTTCCTCTTTTTATCCTGCATCTTCAAATATTCTTCAGCGTTGACAATACTTTCTCTAAGCCTACTGAGGGAGTCCAGGATTACGGGGTCCTCGGGCATCTGGGCTATGTGATATGGGCCGGACTAATGGGCCGTGGAGATACAAGACGGAAGACTTTCCCCGTGTCCGGATGGGACTCTGCTTGGCGTGGAAGGCAAGCTTAGCATGCGGATATGAAGATTCCTTTCTCTGTAAACCGACTATGTACAAACCCTAGTCCCCTCCAGTGTCTATGTAAACCGGAGAGTTTAGTCCATAGAGGGAATCATAATCATATAGGCTAGACATCTAGGGTTTAGCCATTACGATCTCGTGGTAGACCAACTCTTGTAACCCCTATACTCATCAAAGTCAATCAAGCAGGACGTAGGGTATTACCTCCATTAAGAGGGCCCGAACCTCGGTAAACACCATGTCCCCTGTCTCCTATTACCTTCGATCCTTAGACGCACAGTTCGGGACCCCCTACCCGAGATCTGCCGGTTTTGACACCGACATTGGTGCTTTCATTAAGAGTTCCATTGTGCCGTCGTCGAAAGGCTCGATGGCTCCATCAATCATCTACAACAATGCTGCCGTGAAGGAGATTTTTCTCCCCGGCCAGATCTTTGTATTCGGCGGCTTCGCACTGTGTGCCAACTCGGTTGGCCACCTGGAGTAGATCGACACCTATGCCCTTGATCACCAGGTCATTTTTGGAAATCTAAACCACGTCGCTGATACCCAAGGAGACTTGATCTTCCAAGGGTTCGTGGCCCCAACCACCGCTCCGGCCTTAGATCCGGAGTGCGTCTGTAACGCCCTCGATGCGGCTATATCTCCTACGTGTCGAAGCACGACTTAGAGGCATAACCGCATTGAAAGCAATGTCGCAAGTAGGGTAATCTTCACAACAATCCATGTAAATAAATAAAAGGGGAAAGGATACATAGTTGGCTTACACTCGCCACGTCACACAAATACATGAATAACATTACAATCATCCAATACACTCATGGTCCGACTACGGTACCAAAATAAAGATCAACCCCCACATGCGACCAAGTCCCCGATCGCCCCAACTGGGCACCACTACTGATCATCTGGGAAAGACACATAGTAATGATGAGAGTCTTCATCGAACTCCCACTTGAGCTCAAGCGCATCGTCTGGAATGGTATCATCGGTCCCTGCATCTAGTTTCAGAAGTAATCTGTGAGTCACGGGGACTCAGCAATCTCGCACCCTCGCGATCAAGACTATTTAAGCTTATAGGTAAGGCAAGGTATGATGTGGAGCTGCAGCAAGCGACTAGCATATATGGTGGCTAACCTATTCGCAAAAGAGAGCGAGAAGAGAAGGCAAAAGCACGGTCGAACAACTATGATCAAGAAGTGATCCTAGAACAACCTACATCAAGCATTACTCCAACACCGTGTTCACTTCCCGGACTCCGCCGAGAAGAGACCATCACGGTTACACACGCGGTTGATTCATTTTAATTAAGTTAAACTTCATGCTATCTACAACCGGACATTAACAAATTCCCATCTGCCCATAACCGCGGGCACGGCTTCCGAAAGTTCAAATCCCTGCAGGGGAGTCCCAACTTAGCCCATCACAAGCTCTCACGGCCAACGAAGGATATTCTTCTCTCAAGACATTCCGATCAGACTTGGCATCCTGATTACAAGACATCCTCGACAATGGTAAAACAAGTCCAGCAAGATCATCCGCTGTGCCGACAAATCCCGATAGGATCTGCACATATCTCGTTCTCAGGGCACACCGGATAGGCTAAGCGTACGGGAGCCAACGTAACCCAAGTTGCCAAGGGACGGCCCCGCACGGTGCTCTGGGTTGGACCAACACTTAGAGAAGCACTGGCCCGGGGGTTTAAAATAAAGATGACCCTTGAGTTCGCGAAACCCAAGGGAAAAGGCTAGGTGGCAAATGGTAAAACCAAGGTCGGGCCTTGCTGGAGGAGTTTTATTCAAGGCGAACTGTCAAGGGGTTCCCATTATAACCCAACCGTGTAAGTAATGCAAAATCCGGGAACATAACACCGATATGACGGAAACTAGGGCGGCAAGAGTGGAACAAAACACCAGGCATAAGGCCCAGCCTTCCACCCTTTACCAAGTATATAGGTGCATTAAGATAACAAGATAATATAGTGATATCCCAACAATAAACAATGTTCCAGCAAGGAACGATCTCCAATCTTCACCTGCAACTAGCAATGCTATAAAAGGGGCTGAGCAAAGCGGTAACATAGCCAAACAATGGTTTGCTAGGACATGTTGGGTTAGAGGTTTGACATGGCAATTTGGGAGGCATGATAAGTAAGTGGTAGGCATCTTAGCATAGGCATAGCAAAAGAGCGAGCATCTAGCAAGCAAAGATAGAAGTGATTTCGAGGGTATGGTCATCTTGCCTGCAAAGTTCTCAGAGTTGACTTGATCCTCGTAAGCGAACTCAACGGGATCCTCGTTCATGAACTCGTCTCCCGGCTCTACCCAAACAAGAACAACAAGCAAAAGGAACGCAATCAACCACGTGCAATGCTCAAACAACATGATGCAAACATGGTATGATATGCGGGATGCGATATGTGATGCATATGCAAGATTTGACAAGGAATGATTGAACCTGGCCTCAACTTGGAAATCCAAGAGTGCCACTAGAAAGGTGAGGTGATTTCGATTGAAATCGATATAAAGATCACCGGAATCGGATGCACGGTTTGGAAATGGCAAGCAAAACAAATATGACACCGGTCTGTGATAATCAGCAAGTGACCAACTAAATGCATCAAGATAAATATGCTACAGCACTCAAACATGACAACAAAATACATGGCAGGGATCCACTCATGAAGCTTGACAAAAGATGAACACTGAGATACGGCTAATTCATCCATTAACAGGTTCAAACAAGCATGACAAAAGTGCAAATGATAACAGGTTTCAGACTTAGTGAAATTAACACAAGTCTGGAATTTATCATCAGGAAGCACACTTTAGAGCATGAAAAACTACATGCTACAGGAACTGAACATGACAAGGCAAGGCATAGCATGAAGCTACTCAAAGCACTTAACAAAAGTCCCTTAGTGACCTTGAGCCAAAAGGGATCATAAAATACAATTGCAAGCATGTGAACATGGCAAAAACACAAACAGATTCAGACTTAGTGAAAAACTGGAGCATGCAAATCAGTTAACGAGTAGGCATGTTTACGAGCTCGATGCACTCACTACAGAGCATGGCATGACAAACTAAGCATACACCCATCAATAATACATATCATAGAAGCTAGACATGGCAAGAACAACAACATAGCATGCACGGATCAAATACAACATCCTCGGCAAAATCGCTAAGTCAACAATCTGCCAGGATTCACGAAATAGCAAAAGTAGAGCTCGATTGACTCAAGCTAGGTTGCTCCATAATTGCAAACAAAGACATGGATGGATAGAGCACCACAATATTAACAAAACATCCTTACTGATCATCCTCAAAAGAGGCACGGATCACTAGGAAACAACATGAACATATGGCATAACAACAAAAACAGAACAAGGACTGTGTGAAATTCTAAGTCCCTGAAAATCAGCATTACCGATTACGCTACTTTGCAAGCTTGTACTAGTCACCAAAAATATCACAAAAATACATGGCACACACCGCTGTAAACATGGCATGGCATATAACAAAACACATGTAGAGCTCAGGATCATAGCATGCACACATTAAACATGGAAAAAATGACAAAATGCTATTTGCTGAAACAGATCTGCCAAATTCACCAGATAGCCCTCTTCCAACAGCATTTCGGGCATCAAGATGAGCTCAAATAAAAATGATGCAATGAGATAAAATGATGTACTCGTCGAGGCGAACATTTTGATATGCTACACGCACGAATCAGAGCTACGATGAGAGAGTTATGACATGCCAAAGTTTGCAAAAAAATTAGGGTTCGGGGATGAAAAGTCAACCGAGTGAAATAGATCTCAGATCCGGGCGGTTACTGTAGCTTCGCGCGACGAGGTTCGCCGGAAATGGCCGCGGCGGTGGCCTGAGTTGTCGAAGACGAGGCGGGGAGGTGCTCCCGGGCCGGATCTCGCCGGATCCGGCCGGCGAGGAGCCGGGGCGGCGACGGGAAGGCGGGGCGGAGCCGGGGCCGGCTCGGGCGGCGCGGTAGGTGAGGAGGCTCGCCGCGGCGGAGCTCGCCGGCGTGGTGGCGCGCGGCGACCGGCGCGGGAGGAGGCATCGGCGCGCGGGCGGAGCAGCGAGGAGGCGCGGGCGGCGGTTGGATGGGCCGCGGCGGCCCTCCCCGGGCTTCGGCGGGCCGCGGGCGGTGGCGCTGGCGGGAGGCCACGTGGCAGCGCGCCACTGGCTGCGGGCAGCGGCGGCGACTCGTCCGGTGGGAACCGGACGTGTCCGGCGGCGGAGATGGAATTTTTAGGGTTAGGGGGGAGAAGAGACCCGGGATTTGGAATGAGGGGTGTATATATAGGCGTAGAGGGAGCTAGGAAGCTCCAAATGGAGTGCGGTTTGCGGCCACGCGATCGTGATCGAACGCTCCAGATGATTGGAGAGGTTTAGGTGGGTTTTGGTCCACTTTGGAGAGGTGTTGGGCTGCAACACACGGGGCCTTTTCGGTCCCTCGGTTAACCGTTGGAGTATCAAACGAAGTCCAAATGGCACGAAACTTGACAGGCGGTCTACCGGTAGTAAACCAAAGCCGCATGAAAAGTCTCGGTCCAATCCGGAAATGTTTAACCCCCACACACGAAAAGAGGTAGAAAGGACCACCGGAGGACATAGGAGCACCGGAATGCAAAACGGACAACGGGGAAAATGCTCGGATGCATGAGACGAACACGTATGCAAATGCAATGCACATGATGACATGATATGAGATGCATGACAAAGACAACAACACACGGAGACAAAAACCCAACAACAATGAAATAAAATAATTTAGTGCCGGAAACGGCAAGAGTTGGGATACATATAAGGTAAATTACATCCGGGGTGTTACAACACTCCACCACTACGAAAGGATCTCGTCCCGAGATCTAGGACTGGAAAAACTCCGGGTACTCAGAACGGAGGTGATCCTCGTGTTCCCAGGTGGCTTCACGGTCGGAATGGTGTGACCACTTGACTTTGAGGAATTTGATTGACTTGTTGCGAGTCTTGCGCTCAGTTTCTTCAAGAATAGCAACTGGGTGCTCACGATAAGAAAGGTCTTCTTGGAGATCAATGTCTTCGAAGTTGACGGTACGGTCAGGGGTCTTGAAGCACTTGCGGAGCTGAGACACATGGAACACGCCGTGCACGTTTGCAAAATTGGAGGGAAGCTCAAGTTGATAGGCGAGATCGCCTCTCTTGCTGACGATCTTGAAAGGACCCACGTATCTAGGGGCAAGCTTCCCTTTGATACCGAAGCGACGAGTACCTTTCATTGGAGAGATGTGGAGGTAAACATGGTCTCCGATCTCGAAAGCCAAATCACGATGTTTGCTATCGTAGTAGCTCTTCTGGCACGATTGCGCTACTTTGAGGTTATCACGAATGACTTTGCACATCTCTTCTGCCTCTGTGATCAAGTCGTTGCCAAGAAGTTGACGTTCACCAGTCTCTGACCAGTTAAGAGGAGTACGGCACTTCCTGCCATAGAGAATTTCAAATGGGGCCTTGCCCGGACTCGCTTGAAATCTATTGTTGTAGGAGAACTCGGCATATGGAAGACAATCTTCCCACTTCATACCGAAAGAGATAACGCAAGCCCTGAGCATATCTTCGAGAATCTGATTGACACGCTCGACTTGGCCGCTAGTTTGAGGATGAAAATCTGTGCTGAAACGGATGTTGGTGCCCATGTGTAACGCCCGAGACCGATGTGCCAGGTGTCCTCCAGTTATTCGCTGTTGTTGCCTTGTCATTGCTTGCGTGTCATGCATTGCTTATCATGTCATCAGTTGCATTTCATTTGCATACTTGTTCGTCTCATGCATCCGAGCTTTTTCCCCGTTGTCCATTTTGCATTCCGACGCTTCGTTCTCCTCCGGTGGTCATTTCTACCTTTCTTTCGTGTGTGGGGATTAAACATTTCCGGATTGGACCAAGACTTGCCATGCGGCCTTGGTTTACTACCGGTAGACCGCCTGTCAAGTTTCGTACCATTTGGACTTCGTTTGATGCTCCAACGGTTAACCGAGGTTCCGAAAAGGCCTCGTGTGTGTTGCAGCCCAACACCCCTCCAATTTGGCCCAAAACCCACCTAAGCCTTCTCCATCATCTAGAGCATCAAATTGGAGGAGGTTTATGTGGGTTGCAGTCCAAATGAGGTGCGGTTTTCGGCCTCTCCCGCGCGGGCCCGGGAGGCCCAGATCCGCCCCACCGGCCCGGAGCGCCGCCGCCGCCCGAGGCCCTCACCTCCTCCGACCAGCGCCGCCGCGGCCTCGCCAGCGTGGCCCGTCGCCACCACATCCCGCCTTCGCCGGCCTCGCTCCCGACGTGCACCGCGCCGCCGCTCCGGTTCCTCGCCGACGCCGCCGCTCCGGTTCCTCGCCGGCGCTGCCATACGCGCCACCGCGCCGGTCGCCTTCCGCCGCCGCCCACGGACTCCTTCGCCGGCGCGCCCCGCTCCTCCCGCCGGCCTCCTCGCCTTCCGGCGCTCGCCGGAGTCCATGCAGTCGCCGGATCCGGAGAAGATGGACGAGATCCATCCATCTCCGATCCAAACGGCCGCATCGCACCGCTCCGTCCCGATCCGCGAGATCCACTTTTCCTCGAGATTTCCATGTTTCATATGCCCATATTCATCATGTCGTAACTCCGCATTCGTAACTCCGATTTGAGCATATAGCATATCAAAATGTTCGTCTCAGAGAGTACATCATTTCATCTCATTGCATCATTTTCATTAGAGTTCATCTTGATGCCCGAAATGCTGTTAGAAGAGTGCTACTTGAGATAATTGTCAGATCTGCTGCTCCATTTAGCTATTTGTCATTTTTGGCATGATTATTGTGTGCATGATATGCCCCTGAGCTCTACATATGTTTTGTTATATGTTTTGCCATCTATCCAGAGGTGCAACCCATGTATTTTTGTGATGTGTGTGGTGACTAGCACAAGCTTGCAAAGTGAGGCACTTGGTAATGCTGATTCCAGGGACTTAGCATTTCCACTAAGTCCTTGAGCTGTTTATCTCATATGGTCATATATTCATGTTGTTTTCTAGTGATCCGTGCCTCTTTTGAGGATGATCAGTAAGGATGTTTTGTTAATCTTGTAGTGCTCTATCAATCCATGTCTTTGTTTGCAATTATGGAGCACCCTAGCTTGATTCAACCGAGCTCTACTTTTGCTATTTCGTGAATCTGGGCAGATTGTCTACTTGTTAGCAATTTTGCCGAGGATGTTGTAGTTGATCCGTGCATGCCATGTTATTGTTCTTGCCATATCTAGCTTGTATGATGTGTATTCTTGATGGGTGTATGCTTAGATTGTCATTCCTTGCTCTGTAGTGAGTGCATCGAGCTCGTAAACATGCCTACTTGATATCTGTTTCAGCATGCTCCAGTTTTTCACTAAGTCTGAATCTGTTTGTGTTTTTGCCATGTTCACATGCTTGCAATTGTATTTTCTGATCCCTTTTGGCTCAAGGTCACTAAGGGACTTTTGTTAAGCTCTTTGAGTAGCTCCATGCCATGCTTTACTTTGCCATGTTCAGGTCCTGTAGCATATAGTTTTCATGCTCCGAAGAGTGCTATCTGATCTGAAATTCCAGACAAGTGTTAATTTCACTAAGTCTGAAATCTGTTTACCATATGCATTTTTGCCATGCTTGTTTGAACCTGTTAATGGATGAATTGGCCGTAGCTCAGTGCTAGACTTTTGTTAAGTATCATGAATGAATCCCTGCCATGTATTGTTATGTCGTTTCTTAAAGTGTTGGTCCGAACTAGAGTCCTTTGCAGCGCCACCTCGGGGAAACTTGAGGGCTGGTTTTAGTTGTACGGAGCGCTCATCTGGTGTTGCCCTGAGAACGAGATATCTGCAGCTCCTATCAGGATGTCGGCGCATCGGGCGGTCTTGCTGGACTTGTTTTACCATTGTCGAGGATGTCTTGAAGAACCGGGATACCGAGTCTGATCGGAATGTCTCGGGAGGAGGTCTACTCCTTCGTTGACCGTGAGAGCTTGTCATGGGCTAAGTTGGGACTCCCCTGTAGGGATTTGAACTTTCGAAAGCCGTGCCCGTGGTTATGGGCATATGGGAATTTGTTAATGTCCGGTTGTAGAAAACCTGAAGTTGACTTTAATTAAAATGCATCAACCGCGTGGGTAACCGTGATGGTCTCTTTCCGGCGGAGCCCGGGAAGTGAACACGGTTGTTGGAGTTATGCTTGACGTAGGTTGTTTTAGGATCACTTCTTGATCATACTTTTATCGGTCGTGCTTTGCCTTCTCTTCTCGCTCTCATTTGCGTATGTTAGCCACCATATATGCTAGTCACTTGCTGCAGCTCCACCTCATACCTTTACCTTACCCATAAGCTTAAATAGTCTTGATCGCGAGGGTGTGAGATTGCTGAGTCCCCGTGACTCACAGATACTTCCAAAACCAGTTTGCAGGTACCGATGTTACCGAGCAGGTGACGCAACCAAGCTCAAGGAGGAGCTCAATGAAGATCTTCTCCTTTGTGTTGTTTCGTTCTAGTTGATCAGTAGTGGAGCCCAGTTGGGGTCGATCGGGGACCTTTGTCGCATTTGGGGTTCTTCTTTTATTTTGTTTCCGTAGTCGGACCTTGATTGTATTTGGATGTTGTAATGCTTTATTCATGTAATTGTGTGAAGTGGCGATTGTAAGCCAATTATGTATCTTTTCCCCTATCGTAATACATGGGTTGTGTGAAGATTAGCTCACTTGCGACATTGCTTTCAATGCGGTTATGCCTCTAAGTCATGCTTCGACACGTGGGAGATATAGCCGCATCGAGGGCGTTACACCATGGCCTTTTGAAAAGAATCCCAAAACTTCGAGGTAAAGATGCTGCCATGATCTGAAGAGATCAAATGCGGAATGCCGTGCAGAGAGACAATCCGAGAGGTATAAAGCTCTGCCAATTGAGCTGCAGTGATAGACTCTTTGATAGGCAGAAAGTGAGCCACTTTAGTGAGTTTGTCGATGACAACGAATATAGCATCATTGTGTCGGCGTACTGGGAACGGGGGTCCCCAGACTTGCCTGCCTGCGGCCTGCGGCGTGGCTCAAAGGGGGGCCCAGCGCGGCCCATCTTCACCAACACAAACCCAAGACCCTCGTGAGGGTCCAAGCCTCACGGGGCGGACGACGCGGAGCTTCCTCAGGCGCGGCCTCGTCAGGCTGGCAGACGAGGAGGCGGAGAGATCAAGGCGGGGTACCTCACGAGGTGCCCGTGACGCAAGCCATGACGACCGGGGGCGCCAGGCGGGTGCCAGCCCGCGCAGTGTCCTCCCTTCCTCTTTGGTGCAAAGGGGGCAAGCGCAGCCGTGGAGTACCGAGGCATCAGGCAAAGGTTACCGTTTCGGTGCAACGAGACCAAGACCAGGAGGACTACGAGACGGAGGTCACCGTGGAGCCCAAGACGGCGTCATCACCAGAGCTTTGCGCAGGCGAAGACTACTTTTGTCAGGATAGCTGATACTAGCTGCCCCCCTTCAAATTAGCCCGCCATTGTTGGCTCCCTTCTTGCTCGATATTTGGGTAAAGGACCAGGGCCTCTATAAATAGGACCAGCCACCCACAGAGCTGAGGGGGAGAAGAAAAGAGAGAGCTGGCCGGGGGGTTGGAAGGATAGAGAAGATCAGAAAGAGAGGGAGAGAAAGGTGACTGAGCTCCTCCCAGCAGTTCATCGCCCCAGCCAAGAACAGACCCTCGCGAGGCTGTTCTTCCTTGTATTGTTCATCATCATCAGCCCAAGAGGCAATCCACCACACCACACACTAGAGTAGGGTATTACACCACAACGGTGGCCCGAACCAGTATAAACCCTGTGTCTCTTGTGTTGTTCTTTCCTTAGTTTAGATCTTAGCAAGGCGGAGGAGTGCAGGTAGGTAGGAGGCGAAATCTCCACGCGCACCCCAGTGTTCGAACCTCAAGGGTCTGCCGGAACCCGAAATCCGACATTTGGCGCACGCGGTAGGGGTGCGCTGGGATTTGTCTTCCACCACCCTGTTCTCCTCCGACCATCACGCCCATGTCTGACGCTCGTCGGGCCCGCGCCGAGCGCCGGGCTGCGCTCGCTGCCCGCGTCACCCAGACGGCCCCTGTCGGCGGGCGTCCCCGCCGTTCCCCGTCACCTGCCGTCAACGCCGCCACCGGCCCGGTGGGGGACGAGCAGCAAGCATCGTCCCAGCATCCGTCCGTGCGGCAAGACGGCCGCACCGCAACTCCCTCCCTCACCCCAGCTGGTTCTTCGTCCCGTGCACTCCGCGCGCCCATGGAGGCTCGGGCTGCACTCATCGCGGCGAACGAGCTCCTGCGCTACCGTCCCGTCGACGACGTCTACGAAGAATGGCTCGACTGCGTCGCCGAGCTCATCTGCGCCGCAGGGGGCTCACCTGCGCCGTCCATTCCGCTGCACCGCACCTCGCCCCGCGCGGGCAATGAAGCTCCGGCGGCGCCCCGGCCAACTGCCGCCAACTCGAGGTCATGAGTGGGGTAGTTCTTCTCGTTGGGCTTCAACTGGCGAGAGGTATAGGCCACAACTTTCTTCTCTTGTATCAACACTGCACCAAGGCCTTGAAGAGAGGCATCGCAGAAGACCTCGAACGGTTTGGATTCATCAGGAGGAGTCAGAACTGTAGCAGTGATTAATTTCTCTTTCAAAGTGTTGAAAGCGATGTCACATTCTAGAGACCAAACGTACTTGACGTGCTTCTGGAGAAGGTTTGAAAGAGGCTTCGCGGTCTTTGAAAAGTTCTCAACGAACCTTCAGCAGTAGCTTGCGAGACCGAGGAAGCTGCGGAGTTGCTTCACATTCTGAGGTGGTTCCCATTTCACAATTGCAGACACCTTCTCAGGATTCACCGCTATGCCCTTGGCAGAGATGATGTGCCCAAGATAAAGAACCTCATCGAGCCAAAACTTGCACTTTGAGAACTTGTCGTAGAACTGATGTTCCCTGAGCTTATCGAGCACCAAACGCAAGTGCTTGGCATGATCTTCCTTGTTCTTCGAAAAGACCAAAACGTCATCGAGGTAGACCAAGACAAAGTCATTTGTGTAGGCGTTGAAGATGAAGTTCATCATGCGAGAGAAAGTCGGCGGGGCGTTGACGAGGCCAAAATACATGACAGTGTATTCATATGAACCATAGCTTGTTCTGAAAGCCGTCTTGGGAATACCTTGCTCACGAATTCGAATCTGGTGGTAGCCCATACGGAGATCAAGCTTGGAGAATACTTGAGCACCTTTGAGTTGTTCGAACAGCTCATTGATGTTGGGAAGTGGGTACTTGTTCTTGATAGTCTTCTTGTTCAATGGACGGTAGTCAACACAGAGTCGGTCCGTTCCATCGTCCTTATTCACAAAAAGAACTCCACAACCCCACGGAGAAGAACTAGGTCGGATGAGACCCATTCGCTCTTGAATATCGAGTTGCTTCTTCAGCTCCTTCAACTCTTCAGGTCCAAGCTTGTAAGGACGTTTGCAAACAGGTTCCGTGCCAGGCTCAAGATCGATGACGAATTCAACTGGCCGGTGCGGAGGCATTCCTGGAAGCTCTTCTGGAAAGACAACTTGATATTCGCAAACAACTGGAATTTGAGAGATGGCATCCCAGTTCACCCTTCTCATTGAGAGAAAAGAGACGGATGGTATCATCATGAGCGGCAAAGACAATTACATCCTCAAACAAATGAGTCAATTGAATCTGCCTGGCAGCACAATCAAGCTGAGCCTTGTGCTTAGAAAGCCAATCCATACCAAGAATAAGATCAATATCCGAGTCGCCACGAACCGTAGGAGAAGACAGAAACTTGTAGTCACCCAAAGTGATAGTAACATCCGGAACAATGGAGTTAGCATTCATGTGCCTATCGGGAGAGACAACTGCTATCGGTCTAGGCAAAACTTGCAAAGCCAACTCATGCTTAGATGCAAAAGGTCTTGAGATGAAACAATGCGATGCACCAGTGTCAAAAAGAAGTTTAGCTGGAATATCGTTAACAGGAAGGTTACCCATGATGACATCTGACGAGTCCTCTGCCTGAGCTGCATTCATCAAATTGACCTTGGTGTGCTTGGGGTTATGCTTGACCACAGCTGTACTTGCTGATCTCACAGGAGGAGGAGGAGGGAGACGCCTCTGATTGAAGCATTTGTTGGCATAGTGACCCTTCTGTTGGCACTTGTTGCACATGACCTCTGAAAGCGGACGGTGATACGGAGCACTCGATCTTGGAGCTTGAGACGAAGTCTTGTTATGAAAGCCAGGGTTGGGTGGGTGGGAAGATCCACTGCCACCTTTGCTCTTCTGCTGAAAAGGCTGACGGAACGGAGGAGGAGGAAGCCAATACTTCTGCTGCTTAGCCACTTGAGTTGAGGAAGAAGGAGTAGCATCTCTGACTCGCTTCTTGGAAGCATCACACTTCAGTTGAGCAGTCTCTTGCTTCAATGCCATGTTGTAAAACTCATCGTACCTCCTGGGCTCAAAGAGGACAAGAGGTAGCTGGATTTCTTCTCTGAGACCACCCCTGAACTGGTATATCATGCTCTTCTCGTCAGGGACGTCCTGCTTAGCAAAACGGGCGAGCTTCTGAAACATCTTGTTGTACTCATAGACAGACATAGATCCTTGCTTCAGGTTGCGGAATTCCTCACGCTTGCTTTCAACCACGCTATGTGGAATATGATGAGCTTTGAAGTCTTGACGGAATTCATCCTAGGTAATCACACGGCCTCCTCTGGAATCTTTGTACTGCTGAAACCATTCTATAGCTTGGTCTTTGAGTTGGAAGGAAGCGAGCTTGACAAAGTCCTCAGGCCTGACGTTACTGCACTCGAAATGCTTGCATAAGTCCACGAGCCAATCATCAGCGTCAGTTGCCTCAACGCAACTGCTGAAGGTCTTTGGCTGGTTAGCAAGGAACTGGTTGAGTGTAGCAAAGTGATTCTGATTGTTGCCCTGGTTCCCTTGGTTGCGCTCTTGAAGAAGTTGCATGATCAGCTGCGTGTTTGCATTGGTAGCGGCCATCACAGCTTGCCATGCCTTCGGAGGTGGAGGTGGTGGTGGCGGATCAGGATTCGAAGTTGTGCGTGTTGGACGAGCCATCCTGAAGAGGTTGACATCCATTAGCACATTGATAGACAATATATTGAAGCTGAATCAAACGGATTGAAATTGCAACATATAGACTTCACATCCGAACAAAATGAACGAATGCATTCCAATTGAAATGGTCACATATCCATAATTTGAGAAGCCACTTAGAATTGATGTAGAAGAATAAAACCAATAAGGTACGGAACAAGAACGAATACTCAGTAAGGATCACCCAATCTCAAACCAAATATCCGTGGAAGAAGAACTAGAGCTACAAGAATTCCCACCTATTAAACTCCCGAACCTTTCCGGTTATGCAATCAGGTGTTGGGGATACAGGGGAAGCATAATATCTCACCCAAATCTAGCAAATCCTACATCCAATTGTATCCATCCTTCAACACATAATGGAGAAAACTTCAGAAATCGTCTACCTCAACCTTCGAAAAGCATCCGTTATACAAGTTATGGCAATACTCCCGAACTCCCGCCGCAGTACTGGGTGGCGTCGAGGTTATCTCACCAACAACTACATAAAAGAGATTTTTGATGTCGGCGAAACTAAACTTAGGTATTCCAGAACTGCAACGATAAAACTATGACCACAACACCTCGGAGCTCAACTCCCCGGGACACTGCCACAACCCCTAAATGACAGGAGGCACCAAGAACAATGTTCTCGTCACAAATCGATCAGAACGATTCCAAGATACCCGCGTGATCCTAATTTTTTTTAGTGAAATTTGAGAAGAGAAGAGACTAAACTCTACATCAGGATGCCTTACCAGAGCGATGAAGGGACTGGGGAGTAAAAAGAATTCCTAAACTCTCTGATATATAATTCCTAATTGACTCAAAACATTTTTCTAGACTCAACAACGCCAGCTAATTCGATCAAGCAGGGGGGCTCCTAAGGTCGGGGAAGGCTCTGATTACCAACTTGTAACGCCCTCGATGCGGCTATATCTCCTACGTGTTGAAGCACGACTTAGAGGCATAACCACATTGAAAGCAATGTCGCAAGTAAGGTAATATTCACAACAACCCATGTAAATAGATAATAGGGGAAAAGGTACATAGTTGGCTTACACTCGCCACGTCACACAAATACATGAATAACATTACAATCATCCAATACACTCATGGTCCGACTATGGTACCAAAATAAAAGATCAACCCCCAACATGCGACACGGTCCCGATCGCCCCAATTGGGCACCACTACTGATCATCAGGGAAAGACACATAGTAACGGCGTGAGTCTTCATCGAACTCCCACTTGAGCTCAAGCGCATCATCTGGAACGGAAACATTGGTCCCTGCATCTGGTTTGGAAGTAATCTGTGAGTCACGGGGACTCAGCAATCTTGCACCCTCGCGATCAAGACTATTTAAGCTTATAGGTAAGGCAAGGTAATATGTGGAGCTGCAACAAGTGACTAGCATATATGGTGGCTAACCTGTTCGCAAAAGAGAGCGAGAAGAGAAGGCAAAGCACGAACGAAGAACTATAGAACAACCTACGGCAAACATTACTCCAACACCGTGTTCACTTCCCAGACTCCGCCGAGAAGAGGCCATCATGGTTACACACGCAGTTGATTCATTTTAATTAAGTTAAGGTTCATGCTACAACCGGACATCAACAAATTCCCATCTGCCCATAACCGCGGGCACGGCTTTCAAAAGTTCAAATTCCTGCAGGGGAGTCCCAACTTAGCCCATCACAAGTTCTCACGGTCAACGAAGGATATTCCTTCTCCCGAGACATTCCGATCAGACTCGGCATCCCGGTTCTACAAGACATCCTCGACAAGGGTAAAACTAAACCAGCAACACCGCCCGAATGTGCCGACAAATCCTGATAGGAGCTGCACATATCTCGTTCTCAGGGCACACCGGATTGTCCAAGGTTCCGGTAGGCCAGCCCAGAGTTGCCCTTGGTGGCCACCGACAGCTAACAGGTTGGACCAACACTCAGAGGAGCACTGGCCCGGGGGTTTAAATAAAGATGACCCTTGAGTCCGCGGAACCCAAGGGAAAAAGAGGCTAGGTGGCGAATGGTAAAACCAAAGTTGGGCATTGCTGGAAGAGTTTTATTCAAGGCGAACTGTCAAGGGGTTCCCATTATCACCCAACCGCGTAAGGAACGCAAAATCCGGGAACGTAACACCAATATGACGGAAACTAGGGTGGCAAGAGTGGAACAAAACACTAGGCAAAAGGCCGAGCCTTCCACCCTTTACCAAGTATATAGATGCATTAAGATAACAAGATAATATGGTGATATCCCAACAATAAACAATGTTCCAAACAAGGAACGATCTCCAATCTTCACCTGCAACTAGCAACGCTATAAGAGGGGCTGAGCAAAGCGGTAACATAGCCAATCAACGGTTTGCTAGGACATGGTGGGTTAGAGGTTTGACATGGCAATTTGGGAGGCATGATAAGCAAGTGGTAGGCATCGTAGCATAGGCATAGAAAAAGAGCGAGCATCTAGCAAGCAAAGATAGAAGTGATTTCGAGGGTATGATCATCTTGCCTACAAAGTTGTCAGAGTTGACTTGGTCCTCGTAAGCAAACTCAACGGGCTCCTCGTTAGCGAACTCGTCTCCCGGCTCTACCCAAACAATACAAACAAGCAAAAGGAATACAATCAACCACGTGCAAAGCTCAAACAAACATGATGCAAACATGGTATGCTATGCGGGATGCGATATGTGATGCATATGCAAGATTTGACAAGGAATGATTGAACCTGGCCTCAACTTGTAAATCCAAGAGTGCCACTGGAAAGGTGAGGTGATTTCGGTTGAAATCAATATAAAGATCACCAGAATCGGATGCACGGTTTGGAAATGGCAAGCAAAACAAATATGGCACCGGTCTACGATAAACAACAAGTAGCCATCTAAATGCATCAACATAATTATGCTACAACGCTCAAATATGACAAAAAAATACATGGCAGTGATCCATTCATGATGCTTGACAAAAGATGAACTCTGAGCTATGGCCAAATCATCCATTAACAGGTTCAAACAAGCATGACAAAAGTGCAAATGATAAACAGGTTTTAGACTCAGTGAAATTAACACAAGTCTGGAATTTAACATCAGGTAGCACACTTTGGAGAATGAAAACTATATGCTACAGGAACTTAACATGGCAAAGCAAGGCATGGCATGAAGCTAATCAAAGCACTTAAAAAACGTCCCTTAGTGACCCTGAGTCAAAGGGGTTCAGAAAATACAATTGCAAGCATGTGAACATGGCAAAAACATAATCATATTACAGACTTTGTGAAAAACTGGAGCATGCAAATATGTTAACGAGTAGGCATGTTTACGAGCTCGATGCACTCACTACAGAGTATGGCATGACAAACTAAGCATACACCCATCAACAATACATATCATAGAAGCTAGACAAGGCAAGAACAACAACATATCATGCACGGATCAAACACAACATCCTCGGCAAAATCGCTAACAAGTCAACAATCTGCCAGGATTCACGAAATAGCAAAAGTAGAGCTCGATTGACTCAAGCTAGGGTGTTCCATAATTGCAACCAAAGACAAGGATGGATAGAGCACCACAATGTTAACAAAACAACCTTACTGATCATCCTCAAAAGAGGCACAAATCACTAGGAAACAACAAGAACATATGGCATATTGATAAAATCAGATCAAGGACTTAGTGAAAAACTAAGTCCCTGAAATCAGCTTTAACGAATGCACTACTTTGCAAGCTTGTGCTAGTCACCACACATGTCACAAAAATACATGGTGAGCACCTCTGTAAAGATGGCATGGCATATAACAAAACTCATGTAGAGCTCAGGAGCATATCATGCATACATTAATCATGGCAAAAATGACAAATAGCTATTTGATGGAGCAGATCTGACAAATATCTCATATAGCTCTCTTCCAATAGCATTTCGGGCATCAAGATGAGCTCAAATGAAAATGATGCAGTGGGATGAAATGATGTACTCTGTGAGACGGACATTTTGATATACTACACGCCCAAAACGGAGCAACGGATGCGGAGTTATAGCATGATGAACAACGCAAATAAATTAGGGTTTCGGGGGAAAGTCAACCGAGTGGATCTCCTCGGATCCAGATCTGGGAGCACTGTAGCTGGCACGACGCCCGAGGATGGCCGTTACCGGAGAAGAAGCGGCCGGCGGGGGCGTGGTCGCTGGAGAGAGGCGCTGGCCGGGGCGGCGTGGTGCGGTGGCGGCGGAGGTACTTGGGCGGCGCGGGGCGACATGGACGGCCGGAGGTCGCCGGGCGACGAGGGGCGGTGGCGGTTGCCGGCGATGGCACGCAGCAGTGCCGGCCGGCGAAGGGCGACGCGCGGACAAAGGCGGCGGCGCGGCGATGTACTCGGGCGGCACGGGGAGGAAGGAGGGCGACGGCAGCGCGGGCTCTCGGGGGCCCTCCCTGGGCCGAGCGGGCCGGCGGCGGGGGAGACCCGGCGGTGACACGTGGCGGCGTGTGGCTGGCTGGGCGCGGCGGGCGGACGCGTACGGTTGCGGCCGGACGTGTCCGATGGCGGCGGAGCTGATTTCTAGGGTTTGGGGAAGAGGAGATCCGGGAATTTTCGGGAGAGGGTCTGTATATAGGCATAGAGGGAGCTAGCAAGCTCCAAATGGAGTGCGGTTTTTGGCCACGCGATCGTGATCGAACGACCGAGATGATGGAGAGATCTTAGGTGGGTTTTGGGCCAAATTGGAAGGGTGTTGGGCTGCAACACACACGAGGCCTTCTCGGTCCCTCGGTTAACCATTGGGGTATCAAACGAAGTCCAAATGACACGAAACTTGACAGGCGGTCTACCGGTAGTAAACCAAGGCCGCTTGGCAAGTCTCGGTCCAATCCTGAAATGTTTAACCCCCACACACGAAAAGAGGTAGAAAGGACCACCGGAGGAGATAGGAGCGCCGGAATGCAAAACGGACAACGGGGAAAATGCTCGGATGCATGAGACGAACACGTATGCAAATGCAATGCACATGATGACATGATATGAGATGCATGACAACGACAACAACACATGGAGACAAAAACCCGAACCCGAGGAAAATAAAATAAGTTAGGCCGGAAACGGCAAGAGTTGGAGTACATATAAGGTAAATTACATCAGGGGTGTTACAACACTCCACCACTATGAAAGGATCTCGTCCCGAGATCTAGGACTGGAAAAACGCCGGGTACTCAGAACGGAGGTGATCCTCACGTTCCCAGGTGGCTTCACGGCCGGAATGGTGTGACCACTTGACTTTGAGGAATTTGATTGATTTATTGCGAGTCTTGCGTTCAGTCTCTTCAAGAATAGCCACGGGGTGCTCACGATAAGAAAGGTCTTCTTGGAGATCAATGTCTTTGAAGTTGACGGTGCGGTCAGGAGTCTTAAAGCACTTGCGGAGCTGAGAGACATGGAACACGTCATGCACATTTGCAAAGTTGGGAGGAAGCTCGAGTTGATAGGCGAGATCGCCTCTCTTGCTAACGATCTTGAAAGGACCCACGTATCTAGGGGCAAGCTTCCCTTTGATACCAAATCGATGAGTACCTTTCATTGGAGAGACGTGGAGGTAAACATGGTCTCCGATCTCGAAAGCCAAATCACGATGCTTACTATTATAGTAGCTCTTCTGGCACGATTGCGCTGCTTTGAGGTTATCACGAATGACCTTGCACATTTCCTCTGCCTCTGTGATCAAGTCATTTCCGAGGAGTTGACGTTCACTGGTCTCTGACCAGTTAAGAGGAGTACGACACTTCCTGCCATAGAGAATTTCGAATGGGGCCTTGCCCGAACTTGCTTGAAAACTGTTGTTGTAGGAGAATTCAGCATATGGAAGACAATCTTCCCACTTCAAACCGAAAGAGATAACGCAAGCCCTGAGCATATCTTCAAGCATCTGATTGACACGCTCGACTTGACCGCTAGTTTGAGGATGGAAAGCTGTGCTGAAGCGGATGTTGGTGCCCATGGCCTTCTGAAAAGAATCCCAAAACTTGGAGGTAAATATGCTGCCACGGTTTGAAGAGATCAACTGTGGAATGCCATGCAGAGAGACAATTAGAGAGGTATAAAGCTCTGCCAATTGAACTGCAGTGATAGACTCTTTGATAGGCAGAAAGTGAACCACTTTAGTGAGTTTGTCGATGACAATGAATATAGCATCATTGCCACGCTTGGACTTTGGAAACCCAGTCACGAAGTCCATCTCAATGTGGTTAAACTTCCATTCTGGAATGGCAAGAGGTTGTAGGAGACCAGCTGGTCTTTGGTGTTCTGCCTTCACTCTTCTGCAGACATCACATTCATTCACGAACTGAGCAATCTCGCGCTTCATTCGAGTCCACCAATAAGCCTGCTTGAGGTCCTGGTACATCTTCGTACTCCCAGGGTGGATGGAGAGGAGCGAATTGTGCGCCTTGTTCATGATGACTTTACGAAGGTCACCTTTGGGCACAACAATGCGATCTTCGAAGAAGAGAGTATCCTTGTCATCAAGGCGATAACACTTGTACTTGGGTTGACTCTTGGCAATCCCAATCTTCACCTTCGTCACCATAGCATCAAGAAGTTGAGCCTCGCGAATCTGATCATCCAAAGTAGGAGAGACTTGAAGGTTGTCGAGGAAACCTTGAGGAACGACTTGCACATTGAGTTTGCGAAAAGCTTCATAAAGCTCGGGTTGGTAAGGCTTGATAATCAGACTGTTGCAGTAAGCCTTCCCGCTCAAAGCGTCAGCAATCATATTGGCCTTGCCTGGAGTATACTCAATACTCGGATTGTACTCTTGAATCATCTCGACCCAACGAGTCTGCCTGAGGTTGAGATTAGGCTGAGTGAAGATGTACTTGAGACTCTTGTGGTCAGTGAAGATGTCCACTTTTCTTCCCAATAAGAGATGTCTCCAAGTCAAAAGAGCATGCACAACTGCCGCCAACTCGAGGTCATGAGTGGGGTAGTTCTTCTCGTTGGGCTTCAACTGGCGAGAGGTATAGGCCACAACTTTCTTCTCTTGCATCAACACTGCACCAAGGCCATGAAGAGAGGCATCGCAGAAGACCTCGAACGGTTTGGATTCATCAGGAGGAGTCAGAACTGTAGCAGTGACTAATTTATCTTTCAAAGTGTTGAAAGCGATGTCACATTCCGGAGACCAAACGTACTTGACGTGCTTCTGGAGAAGGTTTGAAAGAGGCTTCGCGATCTTTGAAAAGTTCTCAACGAACCTTCGGCAGTAGCTTGCGAGACCGAGGAAGCTGCGGAGTTGCTTCACGTTCTGAGGTGGTTCCCAATTCACAATTGCAGACACCTTCTCAGGATTCACCGCTATGCCCTTGGCAGAGATGATGTGCCCAAGATAAAGAACCTCATCGAGCCAAAACTCGCACTTTGAGAACTTGGCGTAGAACTGATGTTCCCTGAGCTTATCGAGCACCAAACGCAAGTGCTTGGCATGATCTTCCTTATTCTTTGAAAAGACCAAAATGTCATCGAGGTAGACCAAGACAAAGTCATTTGTGTAGGCGTTGAAGATGAAGTTCATCATGCGAGAGAAAGTCGGCGGGGCGTTGACGAGGCCAAAAGACATGACCGTGTATTCATATGAACCATAGCTTCTTCTGAAAGCCGTCTTGGGAATACCTTGCTCACGGATTCGAATCTGGTGGTAGCCCATACAGAGATCAAGCTTGGAGAATACTTGAGCACCTTTGAGTTGTTTGAACAGCTCATTGATGTTGGGAAGTGGGTACTTGTTCTTGATAGTCTTCTTGTTCAATGGACGGTAGTCAACACAGAGTCGGTCCGTTCCATCCTCCTTCTTCACAAAAAGAACTCCACAACCCCACGGAGAAGAACTAGGTCGGATGAGAACCATTCGCTCTTGAATATCGAGTTGCTTCTTCAGCTCCTTCAACTCTTCAGGTCCAAGCTTGTAAGGACGTTTGCAAACAGGTTCCGTGCCAGGCTCAAGATCGATGACGAATTCAACTGGCCGGCCCGGAGGCATTCCTGGAAGCTCTTCTGGAAAGACAACTTGATATTCGCAAATGACTGGAATTTGAGAGATGGCATCCAGTTCACCCTTCTCATTGAGAGAAAAGAGACGGATGGTATCATCACGAGCGGCAAAGACAATTACATCCTCAAAGGAATGAGTCAATTGAATCTGCCTGGCAGCACAATCAAGCTAAGCCTTGTGCTTAGAAAGCCAATCCATACCAAGAATAAGATCAATATCCGAGTCACCAAGAATCGTAGGAGAAGACAGAAACTTTTAGTCACCCAAAGTGATAGTAACATCCGGAACAATGGAGTTAGCATTCATGCGCCTATCGGGAGAGACAACTGCTATCGGTCTAGGCAAAACTTGCAAAGCCAACTCATGCTTAGATGCAAAAGGTCTTGAGATGAAACAATGCGATGCACCAGTGTCAAAAAGAAGTTTAGCTGGAATATCGTTAACAGGAAGGTTACCCATGATGACATCTGACGAGTCCTCTGCCTGAGCTGCATTCATCAAATTGACCTTGGTGTGCTTGGGGTTATGCTTGACCACAGCTGTACTTGCTGATCTCACAGGAGGAGGAGGAGGGAGACGCCTCTGATTGAAGCATTTGTTGGCATAGTGACCCTTCTGTTGGCACTTGTTGCACGTGACCTCTGAAAGCGGACGGTGATACGGAGCACTCGATCTTGGAGCTTGAGACGAAGTCTTGTTATGAAAGCCAGGGTTGGGTGGGTGGGAAGATCCACTGCCACCTTTGCTCTTCTGCTGAAAAGGCTGACGGAACGGAGGAGGAGGAAGCCAATACTTCTGCTGCTTAGCCACTTGAGTTGAGGAAGAAGGAGTAGCATCTCTGACTCTCTTCTTGGAAGCATCGCACTTCAGTTGAGCAGTCTCTTGCTTCAATGCCATGTTGTAAAACTCATCGTACCTCCTGGGCTCAAAGAGGACAAGAGCTAGCTGGATTTCTTCTCTGAGACCACCCCTGAACTGGTATATCATGCTCTTCTCGTCAGGGACATCATGCTTAGCAAAACGGGCAAGCTTCTGAAACATCTTGTTGTACTCATAGACAGACATAGATCCTTGCTTCAGGTTGCGGAATTCCTCACGCTTGCTTTCAACCACGCTCTGAGGAATATGATGAGCTTTGAAGTCTTGACGGAATTCATCCCAGGTAATCACACGGCCTCCTCTGGAATCTTTGTACTGCTGAAACCATTCTGTAGCTTGGTCTTTGAGTTGGAAGGAAGCGAACTTGACAAAGTCCTCAGGCCTGACGTTACTGCACTCGAAATGCTTGCATAAGTCCACGAGCCAATCATCAGCGTCAGTTGCCTCAACGCAATTGCTGAAGGTCTTTGGCTGGTTAGCAAGGAACTGGTTGAGTGTAGCAAAGTGATTCTGATTGTTGCCCTGGTTCCCTTGGTTGCGCTCTTGAAGAAGTTGCATGATCAGCTGCGTGTTTGCATCGGTAGCGGCCATCACAGCTTCCCATGCCTCCGGAGGTGGAGGTGGTGGTGGCGGATCAGGATTCGGAGTCGTGCGCGTTGGAGGAGCCATCCTGAAGAGGTTGACATCCAATAGCACATTGATAGACAATATATTGAAGCTGAATCAAACGGGTTGAAATTGCAACATATAGACTTCACATCCGAACAAAATGAACGAATGCTTTCCAATTGAAATGGTCACATATCCATAATTTGAGAAGCCACTTAGAATTGATGTAGAAGAATAAAACCAACAAGGTATGGAACAAGAACGAATACTTGGTAAGGATCACCCAATCTCAAACCAAATATCCATGGAAGAAGAACTAGAGCTACAAGAATTCCCACCTATGAAACTCCCGAACCTTTCCGGTTATGCAATCAGGTGTTGGGGATACAGGGGAAGCATAATATCTCACCCAAATCTAGCAAATCCTACATCCAGCTGTATCCATCCTTCAACACATAACGGAGAAAACTTCGGAAATCGTCTACCTCAACCTTCGGAAAGCATCCGTTATACAAGTTATGGCAATACTCCCGAACTCCCGCCCCAGTACTAGGTGGCGTCGAGGTTATCTCACCAACAACTGCAAAAAAGAGATTTTCGATGTCAGCGAAACTAAACTTAGGTATTCCAGAACTGCAACGATAAAATTGTGACGACAACACCTCGGAGCTCAACTCCCCGGGACACTGCCACAACCCCTAAATGACAGGAGGCACCAAGAACAATGTTCTCGTCACAAATCGATCGGAACGATTCCAAGATACCCGCATGATCCTAAAGTTTTTTTAGTGAAATTTGAGAAGAGAGGAGACAAAACTCTACGTCAGGATGCCTTACCAGAGCGATGAAGGGACTGGGGAGTAAAAAGAATTCCTAAACTCTCCGATATATAATTCCTAATTGACTCAAAACATTTTTCTAGACTCAACAACACGAGCTAATTCGATCAAGCAGGGGGGCTCCTAAGGTCGGGGAAGGCTCTGATTACCAACTTGTAACGCCCTCGATGCGGCTATATCTCCTACGTGTCGAAGCACGACTTAGAGGCATAACCGCATTGAAAGCAATGTCGCAAGTAAGGTAATCTTCACAACAACCCATGTAAATAGATAATAGTGGAAAAGGTACATAGTTGGCTTACACTCGCCACGTCACACAAATACATGAATAACATTACAATCATCCAATACACTCATGGTCCGACTACGGTACCAAAATAAAAGATCAACCCCCAACATGCGACACGGTCCCGATCGCCCCAACTGGGCACCACTACTGATCATCAGGGAAAGACACATAGTAACGGCGTGAGTCTTCATCGAACTCCCACTTGAGCTCAAGAGCATCATCTGGAACGAAAACATCGGTCCCTGCATCTGGTTTGGAAGTAATATGTGAGTCACGGGGACTCAGCAATCTCGCACCCTCACGATCAAGACTATTTAAGCTTATAGGTAAGGCAAGGTAATATGTGGAGCTGCAGCAAGCGACTAGCATATATGGTGGCTAACCTGTTCGCAAAAGAGAGCGAGAAGAGAAGGCAAAGCACGAACGAAGAACTATAGAACAACCTACAGCAAACATTACTCCAACACCGTGTTCACTTCCTGGACTCCGCCGAGAAGAGACCATCACGGTTACACACGCAGTTGATTCATTTTAATTAAGTTAAGGTTCATGTTATCTACAACCGGACCTCAACAAATTCCCATCGGCCCATAATCGCGGGCATGACTTTCGAAAGTTCAAATCCCTGCAGGGGAGTCCCAACTTAGCCCATCACAAGCTCTCACGGCTAACGAAGGATATTCCTTCTCCCGAGACATTCCGATCAGACTCGGCATCCCGGTTCTACAAGACAACCTCGACAAGGGTAAAACTAAACCAGCAACACTGCCCGAATGTGCCGACAAATCCCGATAGGAGCTGCAGATATCTCGTTCTCAGGGCACACCGGATTGTCCAAGGTTCCGGTAGGCCAGCCCAGAGTTGCCCCTGGTGGCCACCGGCAGCTGACAGGTTGGACCAACACTCAGAGGAGCACTGGCCCGGGGGTTTAAATAAAGATGACCCTTGAGTCCGCGGAACCCAAGGGAAAAAGAGGCTAGGTGGCGAATGGTAAAACCAAAATTGGGCATTGCTGGAAGAGTTTTATTCAAGGCGAACTGTCAAGGGGTTCCCATTATCACCCAACCGCGTAAGGAACGCAAAATCCGGGAACATAACACCGATATGACAGAAACTAGGGCGGTAAGAGTGGAACAAAACACTAGGCAAAAGGCCGAGCCTTCCAACCTTTACCAAGTATATAGATGCATTAAGATAACAAGATAATATGGTGATATCCCAACAATAAACAATGTTAGAAACAAGGAACGATCTCCAATCTTCACCTGCAACTAGCAACGCTATAAGAGGGGCTGAGCAAAGCGGTAACATAGCCAATCAACGGTTTGCTAGGACATGGTGGGTTAGAGGTTTGACATGGAAAATTGGGAGGCATGATAAGCAAGTGGTAGGCATTGTATCATAGTCATAGCAAAAGAGCGAGCATCTAGCAAGCAAAGATAGAAGTGATTTCGAGGGTATGATCATCTTGTTGGAAATATGCCCTAGAGGCAATAATAAATTGGTTATTATTATATTTCCTTGTTCATGATAATCGTTTATTATCCATGCTATAATTGTATTGATAGGAAACTCAGATACATGTGTGGATACATAGACAACACCATGTCCCTAGTAAGCCTCTAGTTGACTAGCTCGTTGATCAATAGATGGTTACGGTTTCCTAACCATGGACATTGGATGTCGTTGATAATGGGATCACATCATAGGAGAATGATGTGATGGACAAGACCCAATCCTAAGCTAGCATAGATCGTGTAGTTTCGTAGCTATAGCTTTTCTAATGTCAAGTATCATTTCCTTAGACCATGAGATTGTGCAACTCCCGGATACCGTAGGAGTGCTTTGGGTGTGCCAAACGTCACAACGTAACTGGGTGACGATAAAGGTGCACTACAGGTATCTCCGAAAATGTCTGTTGGGTTGGCACGAATCGAGACTGGGATTTGTCACTCCGTGTAAACGGAGAGGTATCTCTGGGCCCACTCGGTAGGACATCATCATAATGTGCACAATGTGACAAGGAGTTGATCACGGGATGATGTGTTATGGAACGAGTAAAGAGACTTGCCGGTAACGAGATTGAACAAGGTATCGGGATACCGACGATCGAATCTCGGGCAAGTATACCGCTAGACAAAGGGAATTGTATACGGGATTGATTAAGTCCTTGACATCGTGGTTCATCCGATGAGATCATCGTGGAACATGTGGGAGCCAACATGGGTATCCAGATCCCGCTGTTGGTTATTGACCGGAGAGTCTTCGGTCATGTCTGCATGTCTCCCGAACCCGTAGGGTCTACACACTTAAGGTTCGGTGACGCTAGGGTTATAGAGATATTAGTATGCGGTAACCCGAATGTTGTTCGGAGTCCCGGATGAGATCCCGGACGTCACGAGGAGTTCCGGAATGGTCCGGAGGTAAGAATTATATATAGGAAGTGCTATTTCGGCCATCGGGACAAGTTTCGGGGTCACCGGTATTGTACCGGGACCACCGGAAGGGTCCCGGGGGTCCCACCGGGTGGGGCCACCTGCCCCGGGGGGCCACATGGGCTGTAGGGGTGTGCCTTGGCCTATATGGGCCAAGGGCACCAGCCCCAAGAGGCCCATGCGCCAAGAGAGAAAAAAAAGGGGAGAGTCCTACAAGGGGAAGGCACCTTCCGAGGTGCCTTGGGGAGGATGGACTCCTCCCCACCCTTGGCCGCACCCTTCCTTGGAGGAAGGGGCAAGGGCTGCGCCTCCCCCTCTCCCTTGGCCCTATATATAGTGGGGAAAAAGGAGGAGCAAACCGATCTAAGGCCTGGCGCCTCCCTCTCCCTCCCGTGACACATCTTCCTCCTCCCGCAGCGCTTAGCGAAGCCCTGTTGGAATCCCGCTACTTCCACCACGCCGTCGTGCTGCTGGATCTCCATCAACCTCTCCCTCCTCCTTGCTGGATCAAGGCATGGGAGACGTCTCCGTTCCGTACGTGTGTTGAACGCGGAGGTGCCGTCCGTTCGGCGCTAGGATCATCGGTGATTTGAATCACGACGAGTACGACTCCATCAACCCCGTTCACTTGAACGCTTCCGCGCGCGATCTACAAGGGTATGTAGATCCTCTCCTTCCCCTCGTTGCTAGTCTCTCCATAGATTGATCTTGGTGATGCGTAGAAAATTTTGAATTTCTGCTACGTTCCCCAACAGTGGCATCATGAGCTAGGTCTATTGCGTAGATTCTATGCACGAGTAGAACACAAAGTAGTTGTGGGCGTTGATTTTGTTCAATATGCTTGCCGTTACTAGTCTTATCTTGATTCGGCGGCATCGTGGGATGAAGCGGCCCGGACCAACCTTACACGTACTCTTATGTGAGACCGGTTCCACCGACAAACATGCACTAGTTGCATAAGGTGGCTAGCGGGTGTCTGTCTCTCCTACTTTAGTCGGATCGGATTCGATGAAAAGGGTCCTTATGAAGGGTAAATAGCAATTGGCATATCACGTTGTGGTTTTGCGTAGGTAAGAAACGTTCTTGCTAGAAACCCATAGCAGCCACGTAAAACATGCAAACAACAATTAGAGGACGTCTAACTTGTTTTTGCAGGGTATGCTATGAGATGTGATATGGCCAAAAGGATGTGATGAATGATATATGTAATGTATGAGATTGATCATGTTCTTGTAATAGATGATCATGGAGCCCCAAGATGGAGATCAAAGGAGCTACATGATATTGGCCATATCATGTCACTAATTGATTGCATATGATGTTTATCATGTTATGCATCTTGTTTACTTAGTACGACGGTAGTAAATAAGATGATCCCTCATTAAAATTTCAAGAAGTGTTCTCCCCTAACTGTGCACCGTTGCTACAGTTTGTCGCTTCGAAGCATCACGTGTTAATCGGGTGTGATAGATCCTTTCGTTCACATACAACGGGTGTAAGCAAGATTTACACATGCAAAAACACTTAGGGTTAACTTGACGAGCCTAGCATGTGAAGACATGGCCTCGGAACACAGAGACCGAAAGGTCGAGCATGAGTCGTATAGAAGATACGATCAACATGAAGATGTTCACCGACGTTGACTAGTCCGTCTCACGTGTTAATCGGACACGGCCTAGTTCACTCGGATCATGTAATCACTTAGATGACTAGAGGGATGTCTATCTGAGTGGGAGTTCATAAGATGAACTTAATTATCCTGAACATAGTCAAAAGGATTTTGCAAATTATGTCATATCTCACGCTTTAGTTCTACTGTTTAATTATGTTCCTAGAGAAAATTTAGTTGAAAGTTGATAGTAGCAATTATGCGGACTAGGTCCGTAAACTGAGGATTGTCCTCATTGCTTCATAGAAGGCTGATGTCCTTAATGCACCGCTCAGTGTGCTGAACCTCGAACGTTGTCTGTGGATGTTGCGAACATCTGACATACACGTTTTGATAACTACATGATAGTTCAGTTAAATGGTTTAGAGTTGAGGCACCAAAGACGTTTTGAGACGTCACGAAACATATGAGATGTTTTGAGGGCTGAAATTGGAATTTCAGGCTCGTGCCCACGTCAAGAGGTATAAGACCTCCGACGATTTTCTTAGCCTGCAAACTAAGGAGAAGAGCTCAATTGTTGAGCTTGTGCTCAGATTGTCTGAGTACAACAATCATTTGAATCAAGTGGGAGTTGATCTTCCAGATAAGATAGTGATGTTTCTCCGAAGTCATTACCACCAAGCTGCTAGAGCTTCGTGATGAACTATAATGTATCAGGGACATATATGATGATCCTTGAGATATTCGCGATGTTTGACACCATAAAAGTAGGAATCAAGAAGGAGCATCAATTGTTGATGGTTGATGAAACCACTAGTTTCAAGAAGGGCAAGGGCAAGAAGGGATACTTCATGAAACGGCAATTCAGCTGCTGCTCTAGTGAAGAAACCCAAGGTTGAACCCAAACCCGAGACTAAGTGCTTCTGTAATAAGGGGAACAGCCACTGGAGCATAATTACCCTAGATGCTTGGTAGATAAGAAGGCTGGCAAGGTCGATAGAAGTATATTGGATATACATTGTGTTGATGTGTACTTTACTAGTACTCCTAGTAGCACCAGGGTATTAGATACCGGTTCGGTTGCTAAGTGTTAGTAACTCGAAATAAAAGCTACGGAGTAAACGGAGACTAGCTAAAGGTGAGATGACGATATGTGTTGGAAGTATTTCCAAGGTTGATCAAATATCGTACGCTCCCTCTACCATCGAGATTGGTATTAAAACCTAAATAATTGTTATTTGGTGTTTGCGTTGAGCATAGACATGATTGGATTACGTCTATCGCAATACGGTTATTCATTTAAGGAGAATAATGGTTACTCTGTTTATTTGAATGATACCTTCAATGGTCTTACACCTAAAATGAATGGTTCATTGAAATCTCGATCGTAGTGATACACATGTTCATGCCAAAAGATAGTAATGATAGTACCACCTACTTGTGGCACTGCCACGTAAGTCATATCGGTATAAAACGCATGAAGAAGCTCCATGTTGATGGATCTTTGGGCTCACTCGTTTTTGAAAAGTTTGGGACATGCGAACCATGTCTATTGGTATATATGCATGAAGAAACTCCATGCAAATGGACGTTTTGTACTCGCTTGATTTTGAATCACTTGAGACATGCAAATCATACCACATGGGCAAGATGACTGAAAGCCTCATTTTCAGTAAAATGGAACTAGAAAGCAACCTGTTGGAAGTAATACATTTTGATGTGTGCAATCCAATGAGTGCTGAGGCATGTAGTGGATATCGTTATGTTTTTACTTCACAGATGATTTGAGTAGATGTTGAGTATATTTACTTGATGAATCACGAGTCTGAATTATTGAAAGGTTCAAGTAATTTCAGGGTGAAGTTGAAAGATCGTCGTGACAAGAGGATAAAATATCTATGATATGATCATAGAGATGAATATCTGAATTACGAGTTTGGCACAGAATTAAGACATTGTGGAAATTGTTTCACAACTAATACAGCCTGGAACACCATAGTGTGATGGTGTGTCCGAACATCATAACTGCACCCTATTAGATATGATGCATACCATGATGTCTCTTATCGAATTACCACAATAGTTTATGGGTTAGGCATTAGAGACAACCACATTCACTTTAAAAGGGGCACCACGTAATTCCGATGAGGTGACACCGTATGAACTATGGTTTAGAGAAACCTAAGCTGTCATTTCTTAAAAGTTTGGGGCTGCGACGCTTATGTGAAAAAGTTTCAGGCTGATAAGCTCGAACCCAAAGCGGATAAATGCATCTTCATAGGACAACCCAAAACAGTTGGGTATACCTCCTGTCTCAGATCCGAAAGCAATAAAGGATTGTTTCTAGAATCGGGTCCTTTCTCGAGGAAAAGTTTCTCTCGAAAGAATTGAGTGGGAGGATGGTGGAGACTTGATGAGGTTATTGAACCGTCTCTTCAACTAGTGTGTGGCAGGGCACAGGAAGTTGTTCCTGTGGCACCTACACCAATTGAAGTGGAAGCTTATGATAGTGATCATAAAAACTTCAGATCAAGTCACTCCCAAACCTCGTAGGATGACAAGGATGCGTACTACTTCAGAGTGGTACGTAATCCTGTCTTGAAAGTCATGTTGCTAGACAACAATGAGCCTACAAGCTATGGAGAAGCGATGGTGGGCCCGGATTCCGATAAATGGCTCGAGGCCATATAATCCGAGAGAGGATCCATGTATGAAAACAAAGTGTAGACTTTGGCAGAACTACTTGATGGTCGTAAGGCTGTTAGGTACATATGGATTTTAAAAGGAAGACGGACAATGATGGTAAATGTCACCATTGAGAAAGCTCGACTTGTCGTTAAGATGTTTTCTGACAAGTTCAAGGAGTTGACTACGATGAGACTTTCTCACTCGTAGCGATGCTAAGAGTCTGTTGGAATTATATTAGCGATTACTACATTATTCATGAAATCTTGCAAATAGGATGTCAAAACATTGTTTCCTCGATGATTTTTGAGGAAAGGTTGTATGTGATACAACCGGAAGGTTTTGTCAATCCTGAAAGATGCTAATAATATGCAAAGCTCCAGCAATCCTTCTAGGGACTGGAGTAAGCATCTCGGAGTTGGAATGTATGCTTTGATGATGATCAAAGATTTTGGGTTTATACAAAGTTTATGAGAAACTTGTATTTCCAAAGAAGTGAGTGGGAGCACTATAGAATTTCTGATGAGTATATGTTGTTGACATATTGTTGATCAGAAATGATGTAGAATTTCTGGAAAGCATATAGGGTTATTGGGAAAGTGTTGGAAAGCCTGGATTAAGCTACTTGAGCATTTGAGCATCAAGATCTATAAGGATAAGATCAAAACGCTTAATGGACTTTCAAATGAGCACATACCTTGACGTGATCTTGAAGATGTTCAAGATGGATCAGTCAAAGAAGGAGTTCTTGCCTGAGTTGAAGGTATGAAGTTAAGACTTAAAGCTCGACCATGGCAGAATAGAGAGAAAGGACGAAAGTGCGTCCCCTATGCTTAAGACGTAGCTCTTACAGTATGCTATGCTGGTGTACCGCACCTGGAGTGCCTGCCATGAGTCAGTCAAGGGGGGTACACAGAGTGATCCAAGAATGGATCACAGGACAGCGGTCAAAGTATCCTTAGTAACTGGTAGACTAAGAATTTTTTCTCGATTATGGAGGTGGGTAAAAGTTCGTCGGTAAAGGGTTAATCGATGCCAAGCTTAACACCTATCCGGATAGCTCCTGAGTAGAGATGCCGGATCGGATATGGAGCAACAATTTAGAATAGCTCCAAGTAGAACAGTTATTTGGATTAGCTCCAAATAGGAACGTGGTAGCTACATTCTAGGAGATGACATAGAGATTTGTAAAGCACACACGATCTGGAAAGATTCAGACCCGTTGACTAAAACTCTCTCACAAGCAACATGATCAAAACCTAGAAACTCATTGAGTGTTAATCCACATAGTGATGTGAACTAGAATACTGACTCTAGTAAACTCTTGGGTGTTAGTCACATGGCGATGTGACCTGTGAATGTTAATCACATGCGATGTGAACTAGATTATTGACTCTAGTGCAGTGAGACTGTTTTGGAAATATGCCCTAGAGGCAATAATAAAATTGGTTATTATATTTTCCTGTTCATGATAATCGTTTATTATCCATGCTATAATTGTATTGATAGCAAACTCAGATACATGTTGGATACATAGACAACACCATGTCCCTAGTAAAGCCTTCTAGTTGACTAGCTCGTTGATCAATAGATGGTTACGGTTTCCTAACCATGGACATTGGATGTCGGTTGATAACGGGATCACATCTCATTAGGAGAATGATTGTGATGGAACAAACCCAATCCTAAGCATAGCACTAGATCGTGTAGTTCATATGCTATAGCTTTTCTAATGTCAAGTTATCATTCCTTAGACCATTGAGATTGTGCAAACTCCCGGGATACCGTAGGAGTGCTTGGGTGTATCAAACGTCACAACGTAACTGGTGACTATAAAGTGCATTACAGGTATCTCCGAAAAGTGTCTGTTGGGTTGGCACGAATCGAGACTGGGATTTGTCACTCCGTGTAAGCGGAGAGGTATCTCTGGCCCACTCGGTAGGACATCATTCATATGCGCAATATGTGACCAAAGAGTTATGATGTGTTATGGAACGAGTAAAGAGACTTGCCGGTAACGAGATTGAACAAGGTATAAGGATACCGACAATCGAATCTCGGGCAAGTAACATACCGCTAGACAAAGGGAATTGTATACGGGATTGATTAAGTCCTTGACATCGTGGTTCATCCGATGAGATCATCGTGGAACATGTGGGAGCCATCATGGGTATCCAGATCCCGCTATTGGTTATTGACCGGAGAACGTCTCGGTCATGTCTGCATGTCTCCCGAACCCGTAGGGTCTACACACTTAAGGTTCGGTGACGCTAGGGTTATAGAGATAATAGTATGCGGTAACCCGAAAGTTGTTCGGAGTCCCGGATGAGATCCCGGACGTCACGAGGAGTTCCGGAATGGTCCGGAGGTAAAGAATTATATATAGGAAGTGCTATTTCGGCCATCGGGACAAGTTTCGGGGTCACCGGTATTGTACCGGGACCACCGGAAGGGTCCCGGGGGTCCACCGGGTGGGGCCACCTGCCCCGGGGGGGGCACATGGGCTGTAGGGGTTGTGCCTTGGCCTATATGGGCCAAGGGCACCAGCCCCAAGAGGCCCATGCGCCAAGAGAGAAAAAAAAGGGGAGAGTCCTACAAGGGGAAGGCACCTCCGAGGCGCCTTGGGGAGGATGGACTCCTCCCCACCCTTCCTTGGAGGAAGGGGCAAGGGCTGCGCCTCCCCCTCTCCCTTGGCCCTATATATAGTGGGGAAAAAGGAGGAGCAAACCAATCTAAGGCCTGGCGCCTCCCTCTCCCTCCCGTGACACATCTTCCTCCTCCCGCAGCGCTTAGCGAAGCCCTGTTGGAATCCCGCTACTTCCACCACGCCGTCGTGCTGCTGGATCTCCATCAACCTCTCCCTCCTCCTTGCTGGATCAAGGCATGGGAGACGTCTCCGTTCCGTACGTGTGTTGAACGCGGAGGTGCCGTCCGTTCGGCGCTAGGATCATCGGTGATTTGAATCACGACGAGTACGACTCCATCAACCCCGTTCACTTGAACGCTTCCGCGCGCGATCTACAAGGGTATGTAGATCCTCTCCTTCCCCTCGTTGCTAGTCTCTCCATAGATTGATCTTGGTGATGCGTAGAAAATTTTGAATTTCTGCTACGTTCCCCAACACATCTTGCCTGCAAAGTTGTCAGAGTTGACTTGGTCCTCGTAAGCAAACTCAATGGACTCCTCGTTAGCGAACTCGTCTCCCGGCTCTACCCAAACAAGACAAACAATCAAAAGGAATACAATCAACCACGTGCAAAGCTCAAACAAACATGATGCAAACATGGTATGCTATGCGGGATGCGATATGTGATGCATATGCAAGATTTGGCAAGGAATGATTGAACCTGGCCTCAACTTGGAAATACAAGAGTGCCACTGGAAAGGTGAGGTGATTTCAGTTGAAATCGATATAAAGATCACTGGAATTGGATGCACGGTTTGGAAATGGCAAGCAAAACAAATATGGCACCGGTCTGCGATAAATAGCAAGTAGCCATCTAAATGCATTAAGATAATTATGCTACAGCGCTCAAAAGTGACAACAAAATACATGGAATTGATCCATTCACGATGCTTGACAAAAGATGAACACTGAGCTACGGCCAAATCATCAATTAACAGGTTTAAACAAGCATGGCAAAAGTGCAAATGATAAACAGGTTTCAGACTTAGTGAAATTAACACAAGTCTGGAATTTAACATCAGGTAGCACACTTTGGAGTATGAAAACTATATGCTACAAGAACTTAACATGGCAAATCAAGGCATGGCATGAAGCTAATCAAAGCACTTAACAAAAGTCCCTTAGTGACCCTAAGTCAAAGGGGATCAGAAAATACAATTGCAAGCATGTGAACATGGCAAAAACATAATCAGATTATAGACTTTGTGAAAAACTGGAGCATGCAAATATGTTAACGAGTAGGCATGTTTACGAGCTCGATGCACTCACTACAGAGC
Source organism: Triticum urartu (assembly GCF_003073215.2). NCBI lineage: Eukaryota > Viridiplantae > Streptophyta > Magnoliopsida > Poales > Poaceae > Triticum > Triticum urartu. The sequence goes on from NC_053027.1 coordinate 312,788,716, forward strand.
ATGGCATGACAAACTAAGAATACACCCATCGAGAATACATATCGTAGAAGCTAGACATGGCAATAACAACAACATAGCATGCACGGATCAAATACAACATCCTCGGCAAAATCGCTAACAAGTAAACAATCTGCCAGGATTCACGAAATAGCAAAAGTAGAGCTCGATTGACTCAAGCTAGGTTGTTCCATAATTGCAAAAAAGACAAGGATGGATAGAGCACCACAATGTTAACAAAACATCCTTACTGATCATCCTCAAAAGAGGCACAGATCACTAGGAAACAACAAGAACATATGGCATATTGATAAAATCAGATCAATGACTTAGTGAAAAACTAAGTCCCTGAAATCAGCTTTAACGAATGCACTACTTTGCAAGCTTGTGCTAGTCACCACACATGTCACACAAATACATGGTGAGCACCTCTTTAAAGATGGCATGGCATATAACAAAACTCATGTAGAGCTCAGGAGCATATCATGCATACATTAATCATGGCAAAAATGACAAATAGCTATTTGATGGAGTAGATCTGACAAATATCTCATATAGCTCTCTTCCAACAGCATTTCGGGCATCAAGATGAGCTCAAATGAAAATGATGCAGTGAGATGAAATGATGTACTATCTGAGGCGAACATTTTGATATGCTACACGTCCAAAACGGAGCTACGGATGCAGAGTTATAGCATGATGAAAAATGCAAATAAATTAGGGTTTTGGGGGAAAGTCAACCGAGTGGATCTCCTCAGATCCAGATCTGGGAGCACTGTAGCTGGCACGGCGCCCGAGGATGGCCGTCGCCGGAGAAGAAGCGGCCGGCAGGGGCGTGGTCGCCGGAGAGAGGCGCTGGCCGGGGCGGTGTGGTGCGGTGGCGGTGGAGGTACTTGGGCGGTGCGGGGCGACGTGGACGGCCGGAGGTCGCCGGGCGATGAGGGGCGGTGGCGGTCGCCGATGATGGCACGCGGCGGCACCGGCCGGCGAAGGGCGGCGCGCGGACGAAGGCGGCGGCGGCGATGTACTCGGGCGGCGCGGGGAGGAAGGAGGGCGGCGGCAGCGCGGGCTCTCGGGGGCCCTCCCTGGGCCGAGCGGGCTGGCGGCGGGGGAGACCCGGCGGTGACACATGGCGGCGTGTGGCTGGCTGGGCGCGGCGGGCAGACGCGTCCGGTTGCGGCCAGACATGTCCGATGGCGGCGGAGCTGATTTCTAGGGTTTGGGGAAGAGGAGATCCGGGAATTTTCGGGAGAGGGTCTGTATATAGGCATAGAGGGAGCTAGCAAGCTCCAAATGGAGTGCGGTTTTCGGCCACGCGATCATGATCGAACGACCGAGATGATGGAGAGATCTTAGGTGGGTTTTGGGCCAAATTGGAAGGGTGTTGGGCTGCAACACACACGAGGCCTTCTCGGTCCCTCGGTTAACCATTGGGGTATCAAACGAAGTCCAAATGACACGAAACTTGACAGGCGGTCTACCGGTAGTAAACCAAGGCCGCTTGGCAAGTCTCGGTCCAATCCGGAAATGTTTAACCCCCACACACGAAAAGAGGTAGAAAGGACCACCGGAGGAGATAGGAGCGCCGGAATGCAAAACGGACAATGGGGAAAATGCTCGGATGCACGAGACGAACACGTATGCAAATGCAATGCACATGATGACATGATATGAGATGCATGACAACAACAACAACACATGGAGACAAAAACCCGAGCCCGAGGAAAATAAAATAACTTAGGCCAAAAACGACAAGAGTTGGAGTACATATAAGGTAAATTACATCCGGGATGTTACATGACGGTGATACGAAGCACTTGATCTTGGAGCTTGAGACGAAGTATTGTTCTGAAAGCCAGGGTTGGGTGGGTGGGAAGATCAACTGCCACCTTTGCTCTTCTATTGATAAGGCTGACGGAATGGAGGAGGAGGCAGCCAATACTTTTGCTGCTTAGCCACATGAGTTGAGGAAGAAGGAGTTGCATCTCTGACTCACTTCTTGGAAGCATCGCACTTCAGTTGAGCAGTCTCTTGCTTCATTGCCATATTGTAAAACTCATCGTACTTCTTGGGCTCAAAGAGGACGAGAGCAAGCTGGAGTTCTTCTTTGAGACCACCCCTGAACTGATATATCATGCTCTTCTCGTCAGGGACGTCCTTGTCGGGGATATACCCCGCGGCGTAAATCGGTCGGAAGTATAACCCGGTCAAACTTGGCGGTTTACTTGAGACCCGGCTAAGAATTGATGATTCACTGGCGACCCGTTTGGACCTGGCGGTTTACAGTTCATTGGTAATCCGGTAGGCGGGTTAGAAGAGCGACAAGACCTGGTGGCCCAACGGGCGGTTCATGAAGGCCGGTTCATACTATGATGGGTCGGTTTAAGAGGAAAGGCGTGAGGAATATTTACCTTACAAGGAGTTAAGACCAGGACTTGTATCTGGTTTGTATTAGAGATAGACTAGTCCTAATCCTAATAGGACTCCACATGTAAACCGCCCCTTCAACATATATAAGGAGGGGCAGGGCTCCCCAAAGAGGGAGAGACAACAATCAACAATTTTAGGGCTAGACACAAAGAGGAGAGCCGGTTTACGGCGACTCCCTCGTGATGATAATGAGACCTAGCCTCAAACAGCATGTAGGGCTATTACCGGATGATGTTTCCCGGGGCCCGAAGCTGTCTAAATCCTTGTCTTGCGTGTTGATCCGCCCTGCGTCTCTCGTCCCACTCAACCCCTCTCAAGCTACCACATAGATGCATTGGCCTCGCGACTAAGTCCTGCCACTAAGGACATCTGCCGTGACAGTTCCACGACAGTTGGCGCCCACCGTGGGGCCTGCGCACGGTGGTGTTGAGATCTTGGAGTGATCTCTCCTAGGGATCGAGAAGCTTGCAAATTCGTCAGATGAGGAAGAGCCGACAAATTTGTTGTTTTGTGATCGGGAGCATGATTAAGTTTGGATCTGGTGTATACAAGTTTGAGATCAAGGGAAATTAGGGTTGTGTTTGCGCACCCGCCGCCGCGATCTGTGATACATCGAGACCAAGAGAAAATCGATCTTCGTTTCTGCGCCTATGCATCAAATCGCCGGGTCACCAATAGCACAAACGCACACGCGTAATCACCCGGGCGCTCGTACGTATGGCCGTATACGTGTGCATCAAGACCCGAATCATATCAGTACATGCTGTTGCTGCTGCTATTACAAACATGGAGTTAAGATTGAAGGAAAATACTACTTCGAGTAGTAGTTCACGTGATCAAATCTCAAATTTGACTAGTACTAATCCTAGTACGGTTCTGATTCTTTATCCTATCTATGGATGGAAGCCGGCGGCCGGTTGCAAATTGTTTAATCCAATCTGATATTAAAAAAAAGGGGGCACGAGCCCACGACCTAGAGGACTCGGATCGGGGATGGCAAACTGACAACGACCTGGATGAGCACGGAGACACGGGGATCGACGCGGACTCTACGACCCCGCTGTTTCGCCTCTACCGCTGGGCTCCGCCCACGGCGGTGCGCCTCCGAGCCGCCTCCACTAGGCCTCCTCCAGGCCGTCGGCGCGCCAAGTAGACGCCGCCGTTTCGCTCCATCTCCATGGAGCCACCTGCAAGCCACCGTTGCCGCATATCATTCCTGCTCCGAGCCATCCGCTATTGAGCCGCCCTGCTGCCGCTGTTACTGAAGTTGTAAGTCGCCGTGTGTTGAGCTGCTGCTCTGTATTTGCTGGGATCCGGCGCTGCCGAGCCGCTTCCATTCGACCTTGGGTTGAGCAGCCGTCGTCCAAAGGCCTTTGCCGGCTCAGCCTCGGCGGCGAACCGCCACCCTTGCCCACTTCGCGCCTGCTTCGAGTCGCCTCATTTTCTTCTCGACTGAGTGGCCCCGTCTTCAAATCATATTAAGCCGGCCACACTGTGCTGGAATCACTGAGCCGCTACCCCTGCTGCCGTGTGTTGAGCCGGCGTTGTCGGTGTGGTCAACAGCTATGACACACGCTGCCGTCTCCTTTACGCAGAGTGTACCTGAAGGCATACCGCAAAGCATTCGTGCTGCAAGTGCGTTACTACTGGTATTACTTATACGTGGAGATCAAGGGCCACTGCCGTGTCTTCATCATATCAAGACAAAGAAAAAGAAAGAGACCAAGGTGGAGAGGTCACGTGGAGCTGCGTCCGACATTATTCAGAATCAGCATCCACGTTCATCTGACACAATATATCAGGACAATTGTTCACTTCAAAGACATCTCCGGCACCGCGGGCCTGACCCTCACCGCAAGCCGCCGTCGCTCTCACCCTGCGGCCTTAAGTCGCCCTGCCTCTGAGCCGCGATGCCTCGGGCTACAAGTCGCCGGCTTGAGCAGCCGTCTGCCCCCAGGTCGACTCGCGTCCATTTCAAGCTGTTCAAGTCGCCGCCTCTCCCATCTCAAACGCGCTGCCGCTGTAGTTGCCGAGCCGCCGCCATGGTGATGCCTCCGTTTCGCTGCTGTGTTGAGCCGCCGGGGCCGCATTGAGCCGCTTCTGCCGTGTTGAGCCGCCCGGGCTATATTGAGTCGTCGGTCTGCCTGAGCCGCCTCTGTTGCGTTGAATGGATCATCCATCATCCAAACAACCAGGTGGTACCTATCTGTTTAAACTTTATTAGCATACATTGTTTTCTGTCAAAGAACAATTACTCTGGTTTGCAATGTTTTCTGATGCAGGACAATTGTTCACTACATCAAAACGATGTGGTTGACTCGCCCGTCCGCACGGTTTACCGCACCTGCGATGGACTCACCCGTTCGTGCCGGTTTACAAATACCCACGGCCAACTCTCCGTCCGCGCCGGTTTACAATGCCCGCGGCCGGTTCATGCGTCCGCACTGGTTTAGAACACCAGTGCCGACTCTCCTCGTCCGCACCGGCTTACAACACCGTGGCCGACTCATCTGTCTGTGCCGCCTGTGATGCTACGGTCATCTTTGTCGTCCGCTCCCACGGCCTGGTCCACATCAACATACCGGGCTGCACCTGTCTGCATGAGCTGTCTATTGGGTATGAGCAAGTCACAGCTTGGGTAGCCCGGTTTTCTTTCAAATTGGAGACAAATTATCATCGACCGCCGTTTGCACTGGATGGTTCAATGGGCAGGCGCACAAGTCGCTGCCACTACAGTTTTGATTAACTTCAAATTGCCAGTTGGAAGGAACAATTGGCCGAGTTGCTGACACGGCTCATATGGGATCATTTACCACCCGTCGCAGTCACCTCAACCTTCTATGGATTCACATCGTGCTATCAACGCCAATGATATACAAGTTATGCCGGTTTATATCACGGACAAATATGGAGAGCCTCAAGCCAACTCCTCGAGTCACCTTTGAGACTCGGGGGCTACGATGACATGACTCAGCGAATATTGCCAGTTTCAGCAAATTTAAAAACCCCAGGACGATGGAGGGAAGGATAACCCGGTCCCGGAGGCTACTGCTATATTGATGAAGGTTTAAAGGCCGTTAGAAAATTTCCGGTTTAGAAAGTATATGACAGTTACAAAATCCCGGCTCAATGAAGAAGATCCGGGTCATCAGAAAGGATTTCAGTTTAAAATCCGGCTCAAGGGAAGTCAGTCTGACTGAAGCTCTCAAATATCCGGTTTACAGTCCGGTTCAAGGGAAGTCTGTTCTCCCACAAAGCTCTGAAGCGCTCAAATCCGGTTTAACAATGTCCGGTTCAAAAAGGAATTAACTTCTCGCAAGTTCGGGTTTAAAGGCCGTCAGAAAATTTTCCAGCTGAAAATGAAGATTCCGGTTTAAAATCCGGTTCAAGGGAAAGATGTCTCCCACAAAGCTTTGAAGCTCTCAATATCCGGTTCAAGATCCCGGTTCAAGAAGAATTTATCTCTTGCAAAAAGTTAAAAATTGCCAAAGAGGACCTGCTGCCATGATGCGCGGTTCAAACATGGGTATCCCGCCTTACTGGCCTGACTTATTATTGATCACATGGGGGCTTCTGCTTCATAAAACGGGGTCTCTGTTCTTTTACATCATGTGAGGTTACACGGAGTGGCTCTAAAGCGGCCTCCGGTTTACCCCTTGAGTTCGCTTTGCTAAAAGCATCGCGTTATATCACTTGGAGGATTGGTCGTGTCTGAATCAATACCATGCCTCTTGATAGGCGAAAGCCACCAGATCACTTGGGGACTAGGTCATGTCTGAACCAGTCATGCCTCTTGATCGGCCTAAGGCCACAGAATCACTTGGGGGCTTGGTTGAACCCGAACCATGACCACGCCATTTGGTCGGCGTAATGCCAAAGCATCACTTGGGGACTTGTGGTCACGTCTGAACCATAGTCACGCCTCTTGATCAGCCTAAGGCCACAGAATCACTTGGGGGCTTGGTCAAATCCGAACCATGACCACGCCATTTGGTCGGCGTAATGCCAAAGCATCATTTGGGGACCTGGCTGACTCGAACCATAGCTACGCCTTCTTGGGGGCTTGGTCGTGTCCGACCATGGTAATGCCTCTTGATCAGCTCAAAGCCTCATTTGCAATGGTTTTATCTTTGCCTTTGCTTGAATTCTATTCTTTTTTGCTAAAGACCTTTTACTTCTGTTGTGTTTTTAAACCGACATTGTTAATCCGGTTCGACTGTCAATTACAAATTGGCGGAACACGGTCAAATCTTAATCCGGAGACTATCTGCCCGGTTTGATTTTATGTTACCATCTTATTATGGAGTAAACCGGCGTTCATTAACCCGGCTTGACTTTCAACTACAAGTTGTCAGTGCATGACTAATTATAATCCGGCGATTATTAACCCGGTCTGGTTTCGACTATAAGTCACCAGTATTATATATGGTTAATCCAGTGTTTATCACAACCCGGTACGGTTTATCATAAACCGGCACAATATGGAAGGAGTTATCAGTACTCAAAATTTGGGTTATTACCTTTACTACAAAAGGTTGGTAAACCAACGATGTGATTCAATGTCACAGGTATGATATATTTCATATTTGATTATTCTTAAGTGCAACCTTGGTTATAAACCCAGGTTATATGTTGGGAATTATGACCCGTCCGGCGGTAAACCGCCAGGACACTTTAAACTTGTTGTATGCAGAAATAGGTTGAATAAAGCATGATTATAAATCACCGGCGTTTCTTAAACCAGCCTGGCTTTCGACTATATGTCGCCAGTATGATGATAAATTATCCGGTGTTTATTAAACTGGCCTGGCTTTGGACTATAAGTCACCAGTATATATTTGGATTGCGCCATTGGAATCATGCGCTTATAAATCATTGGATTATATTATTCAAATAGCCAACATGGCTGGATTTTTATGGTTATTAATATTATGATTGAGGTTTTCAAAGTCGCTTTAGCGCAATGGATATGAATATGATTTATTCTGCAATGGAAGGAATAGTCCCAAGTCGCTGCAGGCTCACGACCCGGCACTTGGGGGCTACATTATTCAAAGTTGAGATTATATCAAATATGCAAGTCTCATGTCACTGCGAGCATGCACCATGACACTTGGGGTCTAATGCAAAGTCATTTTTTGCTCATCTTATTGAAGACCCGACTCATCATATCATAATGAGCCGGCCCTTGGGGGCTACCAGTTGCTCCTGTCAACAATTCAAGTCTACATGATCATATCTACATAGTCCCTGCTCATTATTGCATAATGACCCGGCCCTTGGGGGCTACACTTTGCTGTTCAAATCTATATGATCATATTTACAAAGTCCCTGCTCATTATTGCATAATGACCTGGCCCTTGGGGGCTACATTGGTTGAAGTTTTTATGAGTATAAGGCAATTACAAGTCCCAGGTTGCTGCAAGCATAACAACCCGGCACTTGGGGGCTACATATGTGGAATATTCAGTTGTGACTAGTAACTAAGATGAACAATCTAGATTTCTTCAAGGTTGCAACATTTATATTGACACAAGTCTTAAGCTATCATTATGTTCTCCTCTTAAGACTTGGGGGCTACAGGTAATATGCATATAAGGAGAAATATTTTCAAAATTCTCAGTATTGAGCAAACCAGATTGACCCGGTGTCTGCAACAATCATAACCCGACATCATCAACAATCATAAACCGGAATTATCAGTTTTTATAAACCAGCAGTTTTAGCAATGATAAACCGGCAAGTTCTACATCTTCAAACCAGATGGATATCAGATGAGTATTTCAAGACCAAAATTTCTTAAGCCGATGTTTTTTGAAGCCGACTCAAGTAGATTATTCTTCACAATATTTTTCTGTGAGAAACCAATGTCAGCAAATTGAGTATGACGCTGGCTTATTGACCTGGATTTCCTAGAAGAAGGGAATGACATGGACTTAAGGATGATCAGGTGCCGGTCTACAAGAATTCTTAACCCGGAGCACAAACTGTCAAATTTGTTCTTGTGTTTATTTTACAGGATCAGTTTAACATGGATAAATCCAAATTAAACTGGGGGCTAATGTCGGGGATATACCCCGCGGCGTAAACCGGCCGGAAGTATAACCCGACCGGACTTGGCGGTTTACTTGAGACCCGGCTAAGACTTGACGATTCACTGGCGACCCGTTTGGACCTGGCGGTTTACGGTTCATTGGTAATCCGGCAGGCGGGTCAGAAGAGCGACAAGACCCGGTGGCCCAACAGGCGGTTCATGAAGGCCGGTTCATACTATGATGGGTCGGTTTAAGAGGAAAGGCATGAGGAATATTTACCTTACAAGGAGTTAAGACCAGGACTTGTATCTGGTTTGTATTAGAGATAGACTAGTCCTAATCCTAATAGGACTCCACATGTAAACCGCCCCTTCAACATATATAAGGAGGGGCAGGGCTCCCCAAAGAGGGAGAGACAACAATCAACAATCTTAGGGCTAGACACAAAGAGGAGAGCCGGTTTACGGCGACTCCCTCCTGATGATAATGAGACCTAGCCTCAAACAGCATGTAGGGCTATTACCGGATGATGTTTCCCGGGGACCGAAGCTGTCTAAATCCTTGTCTTGCGTGTTGATCCGCCCTGCGTCTCTCGTCCCACTCAACCCCTCTCAAGCTACCACACAGATGCGTTGGCCTCGCGACTAAGTCCTGACACTAAGGACATCTGCCGTGACAGTTCCACGACAATCCTGCTTGGCGAAACGAGCGAGCTTTTGAAACATGATGTTGTACTGGTAAATAGACATAGTGCCTTGCTTCAGGTTGCGGAATTCCTCACGCTTGCTCTCAACCACACTCTGAGGAATATGATGAGCTTTGAAGTCTTGACGGAATTCATCCCAGGTAATCACATGGCCTCCTCTGGAATCTTTGTACTGCTGAAACCATTCTGCAGCTTGGTCTTTGAGTTGGAAGGAGGCAAACTTGACAAAGTCCTCAGGCCTGACGTTACTGCACTCGAAATGCTTGCATATGTCCACGAGCCAATCATCAGCGTGTGTTGCCTCAACACAATTGCTGAAGGTCTTTGGCTGGTTAGCGAGGAACTGGTTGAGTGTAGCAAACTGATTCTGATTGTTGCCATGGCCCTGGTTCCCTTGGTTGCGCTCTTGAAGAAGTTGCATGATCAGCTGCGTGTTTGCATTGGTAGCGGCCATCACAGCTTGCCATGCCTCCGGAGGTGGAGGTGGTGGTGGCGGATCAGGATTCGGAGTCGTGCGCGTTGGAGGAGTCATCCTGAATAGGGTGACATCCGTTAGCATCTTGTCAGACAAATATTGAAGCTGAATCAAACGGGTTAAAATTGCAACATATAGTCTTCACATCCGAACAAAATGAACGAATGCATTCCAATTGAAATGGTCACATTTCCATAAATTGAGAAGCCACTTAGAATTGAGGTAGAAGAATAAAACAACAAGGTACAGACAAGAACAAATATTTGGTGAGGATTACCCAATCCCAAACCAAATATCCGTGGAAGAAAAACTAGAGCTACAAGAATTCCCACCTATGAAACTCCCGAACCTTTCTGGTTATGCAATCATGTGTTGGGGATATAGGGGAAGCATAATATCTCACCCAAATCTAGCAAATCCTACATCCAGCTGTATCCATCCTTCAACACATAACCGAGAAACCTTCGGAAATCATTTACCTCAACCTTCGAAAAGCATCCGTTATACAAGTTATGGCAATACTCCCGAACTCCCGCCCCAGTACTGGGTGGCGTCGAGGTTATCTCACCAACAACTGCATAAAAGAGATTTTCGATGTCAGCGAAACTCATGTATTCCAGAATCTCAACGATAAAATTGTGACGACAACACCTCGGAGCTCAACTCCCCGGGACACTGCCACAACCCCTAAATGACAGGAGGCACCAAGAACAATGTTCTCATCATAAAACCATCAGAACGATTCCAAGATACCCGCGTGATCCTAAATTTTTTTAGTGAAATTTGAGAAGAGAAGAGTCAAAACTCTACGTCAGGATGCCTCACTAGAGCGATGAAGGGACTGGGGAGCAAAAAGAATTCCTAAACTCTCCGATATATAATTCCTAAATGATTCAAAACATTTTTCTAGACTCAACAACGCCAGCGATTCGATCAAGCAGGGGTATCCTAAGGTCGGGGAAGGCTCTGATTACCAACTTGTAACGCCCTCGATGCAGCTATATCTCCTACGTGTCGAAGCACGACTTAGAGGCACAACCGCATTGAAAGCAATGTCGCAAGTAGGGTAATCTTCACAACAATCCATGTAAATAAATAAAAGGGGAAAGGATACATAGTTGGCTTACACTCGCCATGTCACACAAATACATGAATAACATTACAATCATCCAATACACTCATGGTCCGACTACGGTACCAAAATAATGATCAACCCCCACATGCGACCAAGTCCCCGATCACCCCAACTGGGCACCACTACTGATCATCTGGGAAATACACATAGTAACGACGAGAGTCTTCATCGAACTCCCACTTGAGCTCAAGCGCATCGTCTGGAACGGTATCGTCGGTCCATGCATCTGGTTTTGGAAGTAATATGTGAGTCACGGGGACTCAGCAATCTCGCACCCTCGCGATCAAGACTATTTAAGCTTATAGGTAAGGCAAGGTATGATGTGGAGCTGCAGCAAGCGACTAGCATATATGGTGGCTAACCTATTCGCAAAAGAGAGCGAGAAGAGAAGGCAAAAGCACAGTCGAACAACTATGATCAAGAAGTGATCCTAGAACAACCTACGTCAAGCATTACTCCAACACCATGTTCACTTTCCGGACTCCACCGAGAAGAGACCATCACGGTTACACACGCGGTTGATTCATTTTAATTAAGTTAAACTTCATGTTATCTACAACCGGACATTAACAAATTCCCATCTACCCATAACCACGGGCACGACTTTCGAAAGTTCAAATCCCTGCAGGGGAGTCCCAACTTAGCCCATCACAAGCTCTCACGGCCAACGAAGGATATTCCTTCTCCCGAGACATTCCGATCAGACTCGGCATCCCGGTTACAAGACATCCTCGACAATGGTAAAACAAGTCCAGCAAGACCATCCGCTGTGCTGACAAATCCCGATAGGAGCTGCACATATCTCGTTCTCAGGGCACATCGGATAAGCTAAGTGTACTGGAGCCAACATAACCCAAGTTGCCAAGGGACGGTCCCGCACGGTGCTCTGGGTTGGACCTACACTTATAGAAGCACTGGCCCAGGGGTTTAAAATAAAAATGACCCTTGAGTCCGCGAAACCCAAGGGAAAAGGCTAGGTGGCGAATGGTAAAACCAAGGTCGGGCCTTGCTGGAGGAGTTTTATTCAAGGCGAAATGTCAAGGGGTTCCCATTATAACCCAACCGTGTAAGGAATGCAAAATCTGGGAACATAACACCGATATGACGGAAACTAGGGCGGCAAGAGTGGAACAAAACACCAGGCATAAGGCCCAGCCTTCCACCCTTTACCAAGTATATAGGTGCATTAAGATAACAAGATAATATAGTGATATCCCAACAATAAACAATGTTCCAATAAGGAACGATCTCCAATCTTCACCTGCAACTAGCAACGCTATAAGAGGGGCTGAGCAAAGCGGTAACATAGCCAAACAACGGTTTGCTAGGACATGGTGGGTTAGAGGTTTGACATGGCAATTTGGGAGGCATGATATGCAAGTGGTAGGCATCGTAGCATAGGCATAGCAAAAGAGCGAGCATCTAGCAAGCAAAGATAGAAGTGATTTCGAGGGTATGATCATCTTGCCTACAAAGTTGTCAGAGTTGACTTGGTCCTCGTAAGCAAACTCAACGGGCTCCTCGTTAGCGAACTCGTCTCCCGGCTCAACCCAAACAAGACAGACAAGCAAAAGGAATACAATCAACCACGTGCAAAGCTCAAACAAACATGATGCATACATGGTATGCTATGCGGGATGAGATATGTGATGCCTATGCAAGATTTGACAAGGAATGATTGAACCTGGCCTCAACTTGGAAATCCAAGAGTGCCACTGGAAAGGTGAGGTGATTTCGGTTGAAATCGATATAAAGATCACCGGAATTGGATGCACGGTTTGGAAATGGCAAGCAAAACAAATATGGCACCGGTCTGCGATAATCAGCAAGTGACCAACTAAATGCATCAAGATAAATATGCTACAGCACTCAAACATGACAACAAAATACATGGCAGGGATCCACTCATGAAGCTTGACAAAAGATGAACACTGAGATACGGCTAATTCATCCATTAACAGGTTCAAACAAGCATGACAAAAGTGCAAATGATAACAGGTTTCACACTTAGTGAAATTAACACAACTCTGGAATTTATCATCAGGAAGCACACTTTAGAGCATGAAAAACTACATGCTACATGAACTGAACATGACAAGGCAAGGCATAGCATGAAGCTACTCAAAGCACTTAACAAAAGTCTCTTAGTGACCTTGAGCCAAAAGGGATCATAAAATACAATTGCAAGCATGTGAACATGGCAAAAACACAAACAGATTCAGACTTAGTGAAAAACTGGAGCATGCAAATCAGTTAATGAGTAGGCATGTTTACGAGCTCGATGCACTCACTACGGAGCATGGAATGACAAACTAAGCATACACCCATCAAGAATACATATCATAGAAGCTAGAAATGGCAAGAACAACAACATAGCATGCATGGATCAAATACAACATCCTCGGCAAAATCGCTAACAAGTCAACAATCTGCCAGGATTCACGAAATAGCAAAAGTAGAGCTCGATTGACTCAAGCTAGTTTGCTCCATAATTGCAAACAAAGACATGGATGGATAGAGCACCACAATATTAACAAAACATCCTTACTGATCATCCTCAAAAGAGGCACGGATCACTAGGAAACAACATGAACATATGGCATAACAACAAAAACAGAACAAGGACTTAGTGAAATTCTATGTCCCTGAAAATCAGCATTACCGATTACGCTACTTTGCAAGCTTGTGCTAGTCACCACAAATATCACAAAAATACATGGCATACACCCCTGTAAAGATGGCATGGCATATAACAAAACACATGTAGAGCTCAGGATCATAGCAAGCACACATTAAACATGGCAAAAATGACAAAATGCCACTTGCTGAAACAGATCTGCCAAATTTACCACATAGCCCTCTTCCAACAGCATTTCGGGCATCAAGATGAGCTCAAATGTAAAGATGCAATGAGATGAAATGATGTACTCGTCGAGACGAACATTTTGATATGCTACACGCATGAATCAGAGCTACGATGAGAGTTATGACATGCCAAAGTTTGCAAAAAAATTAGGGTTCGGGGATGAAAAGTCAACCGAGTGAAATAGGTCTCAGATCCGGGCGGTTACTGTAGCTTCGCGCGACGAGGTTCGCCGGAAATGGCCGCGGCGGTGGCCGGAGTTGTCAAAGACGAGGCGGGGAGGTGCTCCCAGGCCGGATCTCGCCGGATCCGGCCGGCGAGGAGCCGGGGAGGCGACGGGAAGGCGGGGCGGAGCCGGGGCCGGCTCGGGCGGCGCGATCGGCGAGGAGGCTCACCGCGGCGGAGCTCGCCGGCATGGTGGCGCACGGCGACCGGCGCGGGAGGAGGCGGCGGCGCACGAGCGGAGCAGCGAGGAGGCGCGGGCGGCGGCTGGATGGGCCGCGGGGGCCCTCCCCGGGCTTCGGCGGGTCGCGGGCGGTGGCGCTGGCGGGAGGCCACGTGGCAGCGCGCCACTGGCTGCGGGCGGCGGTGACTCGTTCGGTGGGAACCGGATGTGTCCAGCGGCGGAGATGGAATTTTTAGGGTTAGGGGGGAGAAGAGACCCGGGATTTGGAATGAGGGGTCTATATATAGGCGTAGAGGGAGCTAGGAAGCTCCAAATGGAGTGCGGTTTGCGGCCACGCGATCGTGATCAAACACTCCAGATGATGGGAGAGGTTTAGGTGGGTTTTGGGCCACTTTGGAGAGGTGTTGGGCTGCAACACACACGAGGCCTTTTCGGTCCCTCGGTTAACCGTTGGAGTATCAAATGAAGTCCAAATGGCACGAAACTTGAAAGGTGCTCTACCGGTAGTAAACCAAGGCCGCATTACAAGTCTTGGTCCAATCTGGAAATGTTTAACTCCCACACACGAAAAGAGGTAGAAAGGACCACCGGAGGACATAGGAGCGCCGGAATGCAAAACGGACAACGGGGAAAATGCTCGGATGGATGAGACGAACACGTATGCAAATGCAATGCACATGATGACATGATATGAGATGCATGACAAAGACAACAACACACGGAGACAAAAACCCGACAACTATGAAATAAAATAACTTAGTGCCGGAAACGGCAAGAGTTGGGATACAGATAAGCTAAATTACATCCGGGGTGTTACAGCGTCATCAGGTCCGAAGACGGGAGTCTAGAGCCCGCCGGACTCTCTACGGCCTTAGAGCTCAACACTGGAAAACCAGAGAGAATAGCGTTTCCTGCAATCATTGCAAAGCCGGACTCTTCTCCAGACACTAATTCCGAACCCTGGAGGACCGCGCCATGTGAGCTAGGCCTAGAAACTTCCGACCCTTTCCAAACCCCACTTTTAAACGAGGCTTTGGACCTAATGCGATCCCTCGTCATCACAGAGGAACTGCTCCTGAATCATGCCCAGCCCGGACTAGGGGCTGGTGAGGGAGTCCTGGATTAGGGGGTGTTCGGATAGCCGAACTATACCTTCAGCCGGACTCCTGGACTATGAAGATACAAGATTGAAGACTCCGTCCCGCGTCCGGAAGGGACTTTCCTTGGCGTGGAAGGCAAGCTTGGCGATACAGATATGAAGATCTCCTACCATTGTAACCGACTCTATGTAACCCTAATCCTATCCGGTGTCTATATAAACCGGAGGGTTTTAGTCCGTAGGACAACATACACATCAACAATCATACCATAGGCTAGCTTCTAGGGTTTAGCCTCTCTGATCTCGTGGTAGATCTACTCTTGTACTACCCATATCATCAATATTAATCAAGCAGGACGTAGGGTTTTACCTCCATCGAGAGGGCCCGAACCTGGGTAAAACTTGGTGTCCCTTGCCTCCTGTTACCATCCGGCCTAGACGCACACTTCGGGACCCCCTACCCGAGATCCACCGGTTTTGACACCGACATTGGTGCTTTCATTGAGAGTTCCTCTGTGCCGTCGCCGTCAGGCTCGATGGCTCCTACGATCATCAATGGCGATGCAGCCTAGGGTGAGACCTTTCTTCCAGGACAGATCTTCGTCTTTGGCGGCTTCGCACTGCGGGCCAACTCACTTGGCCATCTAGAGTAGATCGAAAGCTACGCCCCTGGCCGTCAGGTCAGATTCGGAAGTTTAAACTACACGGCTGACATCCGCGGGGACTTGATCTTCAACGGATTCGAACCACTGCCGAGCGCGCTGCACTATCACGACGAGCACGATCTAGCTCTGCCGCCGAACAGTGCCCTGGAGGCCGCACCCGCATCGGCTCCGACCCTTAGTTCGGAGCCAACCGCGTCGATCGAGGATGGGCGGATGGACGCCACCTCGGGGGCTGTGATCCCAACGGCGGTTGAGCCGAACACCAGCCCCGTACTTTGCAAGACTCGTGACTCCTTGGAGCCGGATTCTTCTCCGGACTCCGAACCCTCCGCGCCCCTGCCGATCGAATCCGATTGGGCGCCGATCATGGAGTTCACAGCCACGGACGTCTTTCAGCACTCGCCTTTCGGTGATATCCTGAAGTCACTAAAGTCTCTCTCTTTATCAGGAGAGCCCTAGCCGGACTACGGCCAGCAAGGCTGGGGTACGGACGATGAAGAAATTCAAAACCCACCCACCACCCACTTCGTAGCCACTGTCGACGACTTAACCGACATGCTCGACTTCGACTCCGACGACATTGACGGTATGGACGCCGATGAAGGAGACGATGAAGAACCAGCACCTATTGAGCCCTGGAACGCCACCTCGTCATACGACGTATACATGGTGGACGCACCAAAAGATAACGACGAAGAGCGGAAGGACGCACCGAAGGATTGTTCCCTCGAAAAGCAGTCAAAGCAGCGACGCAAGCGCCGCCCTAAATCCCGCCTCGACAGAAATAGCGATCACACAGACCCAGCGCTGGAGCAGGGCGAACCGCTGCCGGACAACGGCAATCCGGATAATCAAACCGAACAAACAAACCCTATCAAGGATAATGGTCCGGACGACATAACGCCGAACAGGCACCCGGAGCAGCAGAACGCCCGTAAAAGGCTTGTTGCCACCGCAAGGAGTCTTAAAAAGCAGAAGCGAAGGCTCAAGGCCGCGCAAGACACACTCCAATTCAGATGGAGCAAAATACTCAACACTGCAGCAAGGTACGGCGACAATCGCCCCTCCAAGAGCTACCCAAAGCGGAAGCTGCTACCCGAATTCGATGAGGAGGCTGCAGATCCCCCACAACCAAATATCAAAGCAGCCACCTGGTCGGATAGACGACCCCTCTACCAACACAGAGCGGCATACAACGCCACTCACAATACAACACGCGACCCAGGCGAGGGTTCGCACCCAAAGGACGGCGCAACAAGATCCATCTATGGACCACGCAAGCGCCCCCCAGCATACAATGCAACACAACAAATATCTGAACATCGTGGTACACCCAGCTACAGGGGTGCCGCACACCCTCTATGTTTCACCGACGAGGTGCTGGACCATGAATTTCCAGAGGGATTCAAACCCGTAAACATAGAGGCATACGATGGAACAACAGACCCCGGGGTTTGGATTGAGGACTATATCCTTCATATCCATATGGCTCGAGGAGATGATCTCCACGCCATCAAATACTTACCCCTCAAGCTCAAAGGGCCAGCTCGTCACTGGCTCAAAGGCCTCCCCGAAAGCTCCATTGGAAGTTGGGAAGAGCTCGAAGACGCTTTTTGGGAAAATTTTCAAGGGACTTACGTCCGACCTCCGGATGCGGATGATCTGAGTCATATAACTCAGCATCCCGGAGAGTCAGCCCGAAAGCTTTGGAATATGTTTCTTACTAAAAAGAACCAGATTGTCGATTGTCCGGACGCCGAAGCCTTAGCGGCTTTCAAGCATAGCGTCCGTGACGAATGGCTCGGCAGACACCTCGGCCAAAATAAGCCGACAACGATGGCCGCATTAACAAACCTCATGACCCGCTTTTGCGCGGGTGAGGACAGCTGGCTAGCCAGATGCAGCACCAGCGACCCCAGTACATCGGAAGTTAGAGATGGAAACGGGAAATCATGGCGCAACAGCAATAACAAACGCCGGAATAAAGAAGACAGCACGAAGGGCACGACAGTAAATGCCGGATTCAAAAGCTCTCGGCCAGGTCAAAAGCCGCCCACTAAAGGCACCAGGGATGAACTGTCCAGCCTCAACAAAATTCTGGACCAAGTATGTCAGATCCACAGTACCCCGGGTAAACCTGCTAATCATACCCATAGAGAATGTTGGGTCTTCAAGTAGTCCGGCAAGCTCAATGCCGTACACAAGGGGGAGGACACACCAAGTGAAGACGAGGACGAGCCCCCCAAGCAAGACACGGGGGAACAAAAGAAATTCCCACCAGAAGTCAAAACAGTAAACGTACTACACATGATCAAGGGAAAAAACAATGCGGCACCCCCAGGAAAATATACCCAAGTGCCTGTCACCTCGAAGTCCTGCCAATGGTCGTCTCAACCGATCACTTTCGACCATCGTGATTACTCAGCAAGTATCCGACACACAGGATGGGCTGCCTTGGTATTAGACCCAGTAATTGGCGGATATCACTTCACACGAGTCTTGATGGACGGCGGCAGCAGCCTAAACCTAATATACCAGGATACAATCCGCGGGATGGGGTTAGACCCAACACAAATTCGCCATAGCAATACTACCTTTAAAGGAGTAACGCCAGGCCCAGGGGCTCGTCATACGGGCTCCCTCCTACTACAAGTTATATTCGGCTCCCCCGATAACTTCCGTAGCGAGCATTTAACCTTCCACACCGCTCCGTTTCAAAGTGGCTATCAAGCACTGCTCGGGCGCGAAGCTTTCGCTCGCTTTAATGCAATACCACACTATGCCTCCCTCACACTCAAGATGCTTGGTCCACGCGGCATCGTTTCAGTGCACGGAAATATCAAGTGATCTCTGCGCGCCGAAGAGAGTGAGGCTGCCTTGGCAGCCACACACTAAAGGCGCCCGGACTAGCCAAAGCGCCCCATAGGTCGTCAAGACCTCAGACACAACTAATCGAGTCCGGCGCCGCTACTTATACCGAATAAATGGTCACACCCCTATTTACAAGGGGCTCAACGCGCGCAGACATGTGGCCATTCCTCCTCATCTTGAATTATGCATAGTTTCTTCAATTATCTTTTTGCACGACAACCTTTTTCACCTAAATTCCTCTCTTTTACAGACGATCATCATGCTACACCCGTCCAGGATACGGCACAACGGAGACACAGGCGCAGACGTGCAGCAGGGACCCGCTCCAAGGATTCTTTTTAGATTAAGACCCTGCGTAAACCTTTTTTACTATCTCTTGTTGATGCACATCCACCATTGAGAAGGATGCTGATGTCTTGGCATGTGGCCACGCCAGAACAATGCACGTACCTGGACACAAGGGGCTTCTCACAAAGGCCATTACTTAGGCCCGGTTTATACCACAAAGACCGAATACCTTAGGGAGTGTTCGGCGTCGCGAGTTTGGACCTATATGCATCAGCTCCGAATCATTGTCTTTGGTCAAATGCTGGGTTTGCCCGGCTCCTGTGTTTTAGTGCCTTACATTCCGCTTTACCGGCTATGGTAGCACCAGGAGAACTACTGCGATTGTGCCCTGGTTCATCCGGACGAGCACCTCAGTAGAGAAAGCCGAAAACTGACTGTAATGATATAGCGTGAGACTGGTCAACCACCCGATGACCCATGGGAATGTTAGAATTCCCCCGCCTTAATGAAGGGCCGCTTTCCGGCCAGGCATATACGCACCCCGGGATCGGGAGAGTGCGAAGCCACCAGGGGCTATCTAGTAGCCCCACTGTCAAACTCCTATGGCTAAGTGAAAGTGTTAAAGCATTATAGTCCGGTTGCCTCGCTCGCTCCGCTATCACCTCCTTAATAGGACCAAGACGTTGGGTTAAGTGTGAATGCATGTTTCTGCGAACACCTCCGCATTATATGCGTGGGGGTTGAAGCCGACGACTGCAATCTTTCAGGTTATACACATGTATACATAAACGGCCGCCCAGGAGGCATCACAATACTTTCAGGAAAAAGTATAAAAGTAGCCTTATGAAAATTTATAAAAGCATTTCGCTTACAATGAGATTACATGTCACTCAAACATAATATCTTTTGAGCACTGGGTCTCTATCAAACGAGCACCCTCAAGAACTTCCTCAAAGTAGTGCTCAGCAGCCCTTCGACCTATGGCCGAATCCTGCGCTGCAACAGTGGTAGCATCCATCTCTGCCCAATATTCTTTAGCATGGGCAAAGGCCATTCGTGCGCCTTCTATGCACGCCGACCTCTTCATCGCATTTATGCACGACACCACGTCAAGGAACTGCTGCACCAAGCTGAAATAGCTGCTTGGTTCTGACCTTTTCGGCCATAGCTGATCCACAAAAGGCCTCATGGAGAGTCCGAACAACCTATTTAGTTCGGCCCATTCGGCTAATTGGTCCATCAACGAAAGTGGACGCTTGGGAGAAAGGAATTGTTTCCAAAACAGCTGGTCTACTTCATGGTCCGTCTGACTCTGGAAGTACTTGGCCGCATCGGCAGCGCTCGCTGCCAAATCCATATACACATCTTCCGAACTCCACAGCCAATCCACAGGAGCATACCGTGGATCTCCGAACTTCCTCTGCAGCATAAAGGATTTCCCGGCTACAATATCCCCGGCTTCCCGCAGCTCCTCCTTCTTTGCCCTCAGTGCAGAGCGGAGGTCTTTTCCCGTTGCAGCAGCCTTCTCAAGGTCCGATACCTTCGCCTGGTTTTCCTTTTCAAGAACCCAGCAATGGTCGGCGGCGGCTTTTAATTCTATGGCCATCTTGGCCATCTTATCTCGGCTCTCGCCATGCGCAGCCTTCTCGATTTGCAACTCTTCGGCCGCCTTCAAAGCAGCCGCATTACCCACCCTCGCTTGTTCCTTGGCTCGGGCAAGTTCTGCCCGCAAGGCTTCAACAGTGGCAGCTCCATCTGCAGTCACAACACATTAAAGATACTGGCATCATGCTGCTCTTCCTATGTGGCGTTTTACCAGATAATGACACTTACCTTGGGCCTCGTCAAGCCTTTTGTTAACAAGCTCGATGTCGGCGTCTGCCGCATCAAACTGCCGTTCTAAATGGGCAAACTCGTGAGCCCGGCTAGCCACCGGAGCTTCCATTACCTGCACATAAAGGCAGTATGGCTATTACCTGGGAATATGATCCTCTGTTCGTCGTCGTTTCCGACGACGACCAGAGTCTCAGGGTCTACTATTTACACAGGGCACACCTAGTATGTGCAGGACTATCATACATTATTTTACGTACCTCAAAGCCTGTCAGTAGACTCATAAAAGCTTTATGCAATCCGCTTTCGGCGGACAAGATTCTCTCCATCACCGTATTCATCAGCACACGGTGTTCATCTGAGATGGCCGCTCACCCCACCAACTCCCTCAAAACATCCGATCGCACACTAGACGGTGCCGAACTCTTTTGTCTGCTCTCTTCGGGAGCCGGACACTAGGAGCTTCGGGGGTCGGCGGGATTATCTTTTGGCCTCGCCGGACTTAGAGAGGCCCTCCGCGACGACACTTCAGGGTCGCCCGCTTCCGCAGCGAAGGAGTCTGGAGGAGGCGTTTCGCTCTCCATCATCTCTGGAAGAAGATCCCCTGAAGACGAGCTCATTTGAGAGGGGCTAAGGCCCGAACTGCTAAGATATATGCGGTGGTTATTTTCTCAGAAGAAAAAGATGGAATATCTGTACTGTTAAAGTATTCCGGGTCACTTACGACTCGCGGGAGAATTGATCCCCCCGCGGACTTTGTGCGGCAACAGCACCCCCCAAGGTAGGACCCTCGGAGGGAGACTTCTTCTCCCGTTTGGAAGCTTCGGCTTCCGAATCCCTGGGCGCGGTCCTTTTCCTCTTCCGGTCGTCTTCCTTCATGGAGACACCCGCTCCCTTGGTTAGAATGGGCAGCGTTGGGGGCCCGCGTCCGCCCTTACTGTCCTCCGCAGTATCTTCCTTCAAGGGCTCCGGGCAAGGTGCGATCTGGAGCATCTTTTCCAGGACCGGATTTTCCAAACCCTCAGGGAGGAGGGCCGAACACCGAATCAACTTCGCCTTCGTTAGCCAGTCCTGGTCAAAAAGCGGACTCTCAGAAATAACTTCGCATCAAAGGAGAGGTAGTACGCTCGGTCGGAAGATGCCTTACCTGTTCGGCGGCGCGGTTGCTACTCAGGCCTGCGTCCTCGGTGATTTCCGGACACTCCACTTGAGGTCCGAAGAACGACTTGTACATCTCCTCATGCGTCAGGCCGAGGAAATTTTGAATGTGGCGCGGCCCCTCGGGATTAAACTCCCACAAGTGAAGAGGCCGGCGTTTGCAAGGCTGGACTTGGCGAACCAGCATAACTTGTGCTACCGCAACCAAACTGAAATCTCCATTAAAGAGATCTTGAATGCGGTTTTGCAGTATAGGCACGTCCTTGGCCGGACCCCAGCTCAATCCTCTGCTAATCCATGACATCAGTTGTGGTGGAGGGCCCGGGCGGAAGACAGGGTTGGCCACCCACTTGGCACTTCTGGGAGCCGTGATGTAGAACCACTCCTGTTGCCACAATTCAGACACCTTTGGAATGGAACCTTTGGGCCATGCAGCTCCCGTCATCTTGCGTACTGAGGCACCTCCACACTCCGCATGTTGCCCCTCGATCATCTTCGGTTTTACTTCAAAGGTCTTGAGCCATAGGCCAAAGTGAGGGGTAACCTGGAGGAAGGCCTCGCACACAACAATAAATGTCGTGATATGAAGAAAGGAGTCCGGAGCTAGATCATGGAAATCTAGCCCGTAGTAAAACATCAAGCCCCTGACAAAAGGATCCAATGCAAGGCCTAGACCTCGAAGGAAGTGGCAGACGAACATGATGCTCTCGTTGGGTTCGGGGGAGGGGACGGCCTGCCCCCGGGGAGGCAGCCGATGCAGAATCTCGGCGGTCAGATATCTGGCCTCCCTCAACTTTTTGACGTCTTCTTCCGTGATGGAAGAAGGCACCCATCGGCCTTGAAGGCTAGATCCGGACATGACTGAAGGTTCAGAGCACCTGGCCTGAACCTTGGGCGTTTGAGCTTGAGGTGGGGGAAGGATTCGATTGAGCACGGGAGGGAAAAATAAAAGGCCTCGTGCCTTTATAGAGAGGGTGGATATCGAGCATCCTCCCCGTGTCCGTTTGGACTTGCCTATGATCTAGGAGTCCTAGAAGCGGTTGGGTTACCCACGCCCGTATTGATGAGAATCCTGGAATAAGGGGACACGATCTCTGCTTTAACAAGACGTGCCAAGGAAACCGCCTCGCATAACGCGCTAAGATGGGACAGTAAAACGGTTCGAATAAAAGCTTGGCCATGGTGTGATGTCACACTACGGAGTACGTCAGCAGATTATATTTGTGTAAATATTATTCTCTATATGGCAATATGTGGAAACTTATTTTGCAGAGCCGGACACTATCTTTGTGTTCAAAATCTTCGATGAAGTACTTGGAGGAGGAACCCGCCTTGCAATGCCGAAGACAATCTGCGCGCCGGACTCGTTGAAAGTGCAACTATCCCTAGGTGGTTTTGGTAATTCATAACAACATATAGCTCATTGAGCTAATGCTATTCCAAGATGATTATTTCAGGAAAGCTCAATGATTGGCATGGCATGGATGGTGAAAGTGGAACCCTCAAAATGCTAAGGACAAAGGATTGGCTCAAGCTCAAAAGCTCAAGACTCTTCATTTTATATTTTAGTGATCCAAGATCACATTGAGTCTTTAGGAAAAGCCAATACTATCAAGGAGGGATGAGGTGTTGCTTAATGAGCCTCTTGCTTCATGTGCTTAGTGATATGCTCCAAAATCCTCAGCTACTTTCCCACTTCCACATATGACCTAAACCCTAAGCCAAACTCGCTCCTACCGATTCTTTCTCTCCGGCGCCACCGAGTTTCACTTGTCATAAGCCACTGCCAAACCCTAGCAATTCGGTTCTACCGATAGGGATCTCGGTCTCACCGAGATGGGATTGCAAACTCTCTGTTTCCCTTTCGTAACTTTTAGGTCTCACCGAAAGAGCGAATCGGTCCCACCGAGATTGCAATGTAAATTCAGTGTTTCCTTTTTGTAACTTTTCGGTCTCACCGAAAGAGCAAATCGGTCCCACCGAGTTTGCCTGACCAACTCTCTGGTTAGCTAATTACCAAAATCGGTCTCACCAAGTTTGTGTAATCGGTCTCACCGAGATTACGTTATGCCCAAACCCTAACCATATCGGTCCTACCGAGTTGCATGTCAGTCCCACCGAAAATCTCTAACGGTCACTAGGTTTACCTTTTCGGTCCGACCGAGTTTGTTGATTCGGTCCCACCGAGATTGGAAAACTGTCTGTAACGGTTTGATTTTGTGTGGAGGCTATATATACCCCTCCACCTCCTCTTCATTCATGGAGAGAGCCATCAGAACACATACACAATTCCAACTCATATGTTCTGAGAGAGAACCACCTACTCATGTGTTGAGACCAAGATATTCCATTCCTACCATATGAGTCTTGATCTCTAGCCTTCCCCAAGTTGCTTTCCACTCAAATCTTCTTTCCACAAAAACCAAATCCTATGAGAGAGAGTTGAGTGTTGGGGAGACTATCATTTGAAGCACAAGAGCAAGGAGTTCATTACCTACACACCATTTGTTACTTCTTGGAGAGTGGTGTCTCCTAGATTGGCTAGGTGTTACTTGGGAGCCTCCGACAAGATTGTGGAGTTGAACCAAGGAGTTTGTAAGGGCAAGGAGATCGCCTACTTCGTGAAGATCTACCGCTAGTGAGGCAAGTCCTTCGTGGGCGATGGCCATGGTGGGATAGACAAGGTTGCTTCTTCGTGGACCCTTTGTGGGTGGTTGCTTCTTCGTGGACCCTTCATGGGTGGAGCCCTCCGTGGACTCGCGCAACCATTACCCTTCGTGGGTGGAGCCCTCCGTGGACTCACGCAACCATTACCCTTCGTGGGTTGAAGTCTCCATCAACGTGGATGTAGGATAGCACCACCTATCCGAACCACGGGAAAAACATCCGTGTCTCCAATTGCATTTGAATTCTCCAAACCCTTCCCTTTACATTCTTGCAAGTTGCATGCTTTACTTTCCGCTGCCAATATACTCTTTGCATGCTTGCTTGAATTGTGTGATGATTGCTTGACTTGTCCTACAATAGCTAAAATCTGCCAAGAACTAAAATTGGGAAAAGGTTAAGTTTTTATTTGGTCAAGTAGTCTAATCACCCCCCTCTAGACATACTTTCGATCCTACACTCGTCGTCATTGAAGCCTGGTTCAGGGGCTACTGAGGGAGTCCTGGATTAGGGGGTGTTCGGATAGCCGAACTATACCTTCAGCCGGACTCCTGGACTATGAAGATACAAGATTGAAGACTCCGTCCCACGTCCGGAAGGGACTTTCCTTGGCGTGGAAGGTAAGCTTGGCGATACGAATACGAAGATCTCCTACCATTGTAACTGACTCTATGTAACCCTAACCCTATCCGGTGTCTATATAAACCGGAGGGTTTTAGTCCGTAGGACAACATACACATCAACAATCATACCATAGGCTAGCTTCTAGGGTCTAGCCTCTCTGATCTCGTGGTAGATCTACTCTTGTACTACCCATATCATCAATATTAATCAAGCAGGACGTAGGGTTTTACCTCCATCGAGAGGGCCCGAACCTGGGTAAAACTTGGTGTCCCTTGCCTCCTGTTACCATCCGGCCTAGACGCACAGTTCGGGACCCCCTACCCGAGATCCGCCGGTTTTGACACCGACATTGGTGCTTTCATTGAGAGTTCCTCTGTGCCGTCGCCGTCAGGCCCGATGGCTCCTACGATCATCAATGGCGATGCAGCCCAGGGTGAGACCTTTCTTCCAGGACAGATCTTCGTCTTTGGCGGCTTCGCACTGTGGGCCAACTCACTTGGCCATCTAGAGCAGATTGAAAGCTACGCCCCTCTTATAGCGTTGTTAGTTGCAGGTGATGTTGAAAATTGTTCGATGTTGGAACATGGATTTGTTGGGATATCACAATACTTCTTATTTAATTAATGCATCTATATACTTGGTAAAGGGTGGAAGGCTCGGCCTTATGCCTGGTGTTTTGTTCCACTCTTGCCGCCCTAGTTTCCGTCATACCGGTGTTATGTTCCTTGATTTGCGTTCCTTACGCGGTTGGGTGTTATGGGAACCCCTTGACAGTTTGCTTTGAATAAAACTCCTCCAGCAAGGCCCAACCTTGGTTTTAACATTTTCCACCTAAGCCATTTTCCCTTGGGTTCTGCATACTCAAGGGTCATCTTTATTTTAACCCGCGGGCCAATGCTCCTCCGACTGTTGGTCCAAACTGGGCGATGTCCGGTGCCCCCTGGGCAACCAGGGTCTATGCCAACCCGACGTCTTTCCCATCCGGTGTGCTCCGAGAACGAGATACGTGCGACTCCTATCGGGATTTGTCGGCACATTGGGTGGCTTTGCTGGTCTTATTTTACCATTGTCGAAATGTCTTTAACCGGGATTCCGAGACTGATCGGGTCTTCTCGGGAGAAGGAATATCCTTCGTTGACTGTGAGAGCTTGTGATGGGCTAAGTTGGGACACCCCTGTAGGGTATAAACTTTCAAGAGCCATGCCCGCGGTTATGTGGCAGATGGGATTTTGTTAATATCCGGTCGTAGAGAACTTGACACCTAACTTAATTAAAATGAATGAACCGTGTGTGTAGCCGTGATGGTATCTTTTTGGCGGAGTCCGGGAAGAGAACACGGTCTTGTGTTATGCCTGATTGTAAGTAGTTTCAGGATCACTTCTTGATCACTTCTAGCTTCTCGATCGTTGCATTGCTTCTCTTCTCGCTCTTATTTGCGTATGTTAGCCACCATATATGCTAGTGCTTGCTGCAGCTCCACCTCACTACCCTATCCTACCCATAAGCTTAAATAGTCTTGATCTCATGGGTGTGAGATTGCTGAGTCCTCGTGACTCACAGATACTTCCATACAGTTGTAGGTGCCGATGATACCAGTGTAGGTGATGCACCAGCTCAAGGGGGAGCTCGATGAAGATCTTGATAGTTGTTGCTTCGTTTCCTGTTGATCAGTAGTGGAGCCCAGTTGGGACGATCGGGGATCTAGCATTTGGGGTTGTCTTCCTTTTACTTTGGTTCCATAGTCGGACCTTGATTGTATTCTGGATGATGTATGTATAACTTGTATTTGTGTGAAGTGGCGATTGAAAGCCAACTCTTTATCCCATTCTTATTTAGTACGTGGGATTGTGTGAAGATTACCCCTCTTGTGACAAACCTACCATGCACCTATGCCTCTAAGTCGTGCCTCGACACGTGGGAGATATAGCTGCATTGTGGGTGTTACAAGTTGGTAATCAGAGCCTTTCCCGACTTAGGAGCCCCCTGCTTGATCGAATCGCTAACATTGTTGAGTCTAGAACAAAATGTTTGAGTCTTTGGATTATATATATCAGAGAGTAGGATTCTTTTTACTCCTTAGTCCCTTCGTCGCTCTGGTGAGGCCTCCTGACATAGAGTTTTGGCTCTTCTCTCCTCAAATTTCACGATTTTTTTAGGATCACGCGGGTATCTTGGAATCGTTCCGATGGTTTTGTGACGAGAACATTGTTCTTGGTGCCTCCTGAGATTTAGGGGTTGTGGCAGTGTCCCGGGGAGTTGAGCTCCGAGGTGTTGTCGTCACAATTTCATCGTTGCAGTTCTGGAATACATGAGTTTCGCCGACATCAAAAATCTCTTTTATGCAGTTGTTGGTGAGATAAGCTCGATGCCACCCAGTACTGGGGCGGGAGTTCGGGAGTATTTCCATAACTCGTATAACGGATGCTTTTCCAAGGATGAGATACACGATTTCCGGAGGTTTCTTGGTTATGTGTTGAAGGATGGATACAGCTGGATGTAGGATTTGCTAGTTTTGGGTGAGATATTATGCTTCCCCTGTATCCCCAACACCTGATTGCATAACCATAAAGTTTCGGGAGTTTTATAAGTGGGAATTCAAGTAGCTCCTAGAATATATTTCCAACAGACACATGATACGATATGGGATCTATCATATGTTCTTTCCGGTTTATTTTGCAAGCCAATCCTTCGTTTTTATTTTGATTGTGGTATTCGAGTTGCTTCGAAGTCAAGTGTTGGATCGATACCTTTTCCTAAGAGGTGTTCTCATATTTCTATGTGGATGCTAATCCTTCATGATCATCGATGTTGTCATGTTAATTCTTTTCCAACCAGCGTGTTCCTCTTCAAGTGGATCTGATCATTTTTCAACGTCCGCAAGATCAATGCTAAGTTCTCTCAACTCTATTTGTTTCATCCGTCCCAAGTTGCCTTTGTTTTCCCGCCCTCCCACCCTTTCTTTTTCTTCAAGGACTCGGTTTCTTAATTAAGTATCCATCTTACTGATGGGAAGTCTCTCCATTCTTTTCCGTCAATGTTCTTATCCGGTGATTCTCAGGAAGGTACTAATGGTGCTTCAAGATCATCATTCATCATTCTTTTCTTCTCCAGTGGATTCAATTCAAGCTTTTGGTGTTGATCATATCCCTTTCTTCGTTTCAAATGCTTTCTCATGCCGGTCCACCTCATAATCATTCCCCGTTTGCTATTCAATTGTTCCGAAGTGCTGAAGATATCTTTCAAGATTTGTGTTTCCACTCCGCATCAATTCAAACTATTTCGAGGTTGTTACCTCATTCAAGCCATTTAATTCAGCCGCTGCAATCTTTCTTTTAAATCGTTCAACGGTGTATCTTTTGAGTGGGCCCTAACCCACAGGTTTTTCCTGGGATCTTACCTGACTCTTCTAATTTTCCCGGAGCTATCCTCAAATTCTTTTCAAAGTTTGACGTAAGAATGAATTATCATCAGTCAAATGTCTTTCCCCAAGACCTTTCAAACTCTTTTCATTGTTGGCTCAACCTCTTCGCTTTTCATTCTCCTGGGGTGTCTCATCAATTATCATGGTGGTGTTTCCCGTCGTCATTCTCGGTTTCGAAGACCGAAGAGGAGTTCCTCTTAAATCCTTACCGTTCTTCCAAAGATTCATGGTGCTAGCTTTATGCCATCCTCTCATCATTGTTTTTGATTGTGAGAATTCTTTTCACCCATCTGGAGCTATTAAGGAGTCATTTTAGTTTGATTCTCCAGAGCCCATCATCTCAGAATTATTCATTCCAGCTTTCAGCTCTCGTTCTCCAAATCATACCGGTGCATCATTCAAGTATTCTCTTATCAGCTCATGATCTCTTTGTTCTCATGTATCTAAATCCCCTCAAGTATCTTCATTCGTTCTCTAATTCTTCCTGGTGTTTCTTTATCTTTTCTTCGTTCTTTTTCAATTCTTACGGTGGTTCGTTCAAGAATTTCTCTTCCTTGTTTATCATATCAATTTATTCGTTGGTTAAATCCTACAGGTGGTTCGTTGAAGACCTTCCCAAGTTTGCGCCATATCTATCTTAATCCTTTTCAACGAGAATAAGTAGTATGCCAAATCCGTGCTTGTCATCAATCTAAATTGATGAAGGATAAGCATAATGTAAATTCTTATTCTGGTTACATCGAGTAAAATTCAATTCCTTATTCTGGAGGTTTATCAAAATTCTTGATTTCATTTGTTCATCTTTCTTTCCGGAGAGCCAAGTTTTCTTGGTTATGTCATTGCGAAACTCCATCTAATCATTGCAAGGCTTCAATCTTATTATTTTCATCCTTCACTTCATTTTGATCATCCTTTTATTACTGGAGTTCTTCATGGAGGATCTACATGGTGGTTCATCAAGGATGTAATTCCTTCTTGAAGTGTTCATCAAGATTTTTTCAGAGGAGCTCAAGTATTCTTCATCTTGCATTCTGAAGTGCAATTCTTTCTACCTTATCTTTTGAGATGGTGTTATATCATTTTTGACAATATCTATGTGTTTCATGATTCACAAGTTCAGTAATGAGATATTTAAACACATCATTTTCTTCCTTGGAGTTATCTTGGGTTATATTTCACCTAAAGCCTTACCTAAGGAATGTTGCTATTGTGGTGCTTATCAATAATCCAAGTTTCCTCTTATTCTCGCGATGAAAGAAGTCTTCTTCTCTTCGTTGCTCCCAAGCAAGCAATTGATTCCGCTAGTGGCTGAATTTCACCTCATAATTTTGAAATGTCTTCCATAAGCCCACATCAAGCTTATCCTTTCGTTGTTGATAATCCAACAACTCCGTTCTAGCATTTGTTGTAAGTGTGCTCTCTCAAGATCTTGTTTCCCTCCGTTCATTCCATTCCATTCTTTCATTTCTTCCGGAGGCTTTATCATGTTGCTCTCTTCTCTCATCATCTCGAGTTGTGAGGATCGTGTTTCTTTTCGTGCTTATCAATGTAACCGAAGTGTTGTGTCATCTCTTCAAGTTCTTTTCATCTTATCAAGTTTTCCTTCTCCTTTCAGTAGGAGTGCTGCCCAAATTATATCAATCTTATTCCTTCTCTATCTAGTTTTAACCGGAGTGGTTTCAATATCTATCTTATCACTAAACCTCTTGGTTCTCGTAATGTTCATTGTTCCTCTTTTCTAACAGAGTGTTTTCAACTTTGTTCATCTTTGTTGTATTCTTTCTTTTAATTTGTTCAACCGCGCAAGGTTCTTTGTTTCACTCGTTTGTCAAAGAAGCAACTTAGTTTTACCTCTTCTCTTCCTCTTCCGTTTCTCTCCGGTGCCATCCTTAGATCTCGGGACGAGATCCTCTTGTAGTGGTGGAGTGTTATGACACCCCGAGACCGACGCGCCAGGTGTCTTCCAGTTATTCGCTGTTGTTGCCTTGTCTTTCGCTTGCATGTTGCATCTTGCCATGTCATCATCCGCATTGCATCATCATGTTTTCGAAACTTGCATCCGTCCCGGTCTTCGAGTTCTCCCCATTGTCCATTCTGAGCCCAGGCACACTCGCACGCGCCCGCGGCATGTCCGAAATATTATTTTATAAGTGCCCGGAAAATGTTCTCGGAATGGGATGAGAGTTGGCGTGCAGTCTTGTTATAGTGTAGGTAGACCGCCTGCCAAATTTCATCACATTCGGAGTCCGTTTGATGCCCCAACGGTTAACTATAGCAACATTATAGTCGGTCTATCGTCGGACGTTTCCGGTCTCCAGAAACGGTTGCCGGGTTGCATTCCTCCTCTCTCTTCTCAGTCGAACCACGCACTTGACCTCGTTCGCCTAACCCCTCTTTGCCTCTTTGCACAGTGCTTCGACCCCTCGCGCGTGTCAGAAACTTACCCGAACCCGACCCGGGATGTTGTTACCGATGGGTCCTGATCATCCCCAAACATCTATAAAACGTCTCCATTTTGTTAATTGGACTTCCTAACCTATTTTTTCAGCTGTTCGTTTTAGATCAAAGGGCTTCTATTAGTCTACTTTTAGATCCACTTGCTATTTAAACAGATCAACCCTAGAAACTAGGGATCTTGTCCCATCCTCCGCCGCCGCCAGCCCACTATCTCCTCCTCCTTGGGATCCCCTCCCGATCCAAAACCACCAACCACAGCCGCCACCGCTCCTCCTCAGTTCTACCAAGTCCCTGCTCCATCCCGCGATCCCGAGCTCGCGCGCTCGTTTCCTCTGCTCGTGCAACAGTACGAGCGCCCCTGCGTTGACCCGCTCCTGTTCCTGCCTCGCTTGACCCTGTCCTTGTTCGTCTGGAGCACCAGCGACCGGGCGGCCCAGCACCAGATCGCACCAAGCCCAGCTGCGCCCCCTTGTCGGGCCTCCTTCATCAACCGGACCATGAGGTCTGGTGAGCCGCCCAGTTCCTGTAGCTCCAGATTCGGCCCATGACATGCTTTTTTCCGTTCTGCATTTTGTCCAATTTTCCAGAAAACTACATATTTACAGTTTGGACCCTGAGCTTCATACATATAATAACTAATTAACCATGCATCCTATGTAAATAAGTTATATATGAAACATGCTTATAAATTCATCTAGTTTCATAATATGTCACTTTCACCCATGTTTAAAATGTTTAAATTGATGTTTGTGTAGATTTACTCTTATGCCATGTTAAAATGATTTATTTCATAACTTAATAACCATAGCTCCATTTTAAATAAACTTTATATGTAAATGGGATGGAAAATGCCTAGTTTAACATGTTGCACTCATCTTGCATGTTTAATAACTCTAAATTTGTGTTTAGGGTAGAACAGTACCAAATTCAAATATTGCATATGGGGACTTTCCAGAATTGTTGTTTGTTACTTCCGGCCTCATTTAAATTGCCTGGATAGGTAGTTTTCTTATGCTTCACCTATTGCCATGTTAATCAACATGTAATATTGTTGGATACATAAATGAGAGATAACTAAATAAGACATGTGGTGTTTCGTCAATATGCAACTCGTTGCATATTGAGCTCCATTTAATTTGTAGTATTGTGTGTGCACTTTGCCATGCCATGCCTCATTAAACCGGACATGGACCATAATTGGTTGTGCATCATGCCATGCTTATGTGATGGTTGTTTACTATGTTGTTTGCTTCTTTCTGGTGTTGCTTCTTCGGGTTGGTTCTGATAACGTCGCATTTGTGAGGATTCGTTCGACTTCGTCCGCTTGTCTTCTTCATGGACTCGTTCTTCTTCCTTGTGGGATCTCAGGCAAGATGATCATACCCTCGAAATCACTTCTATATTTGCTTGCTAGTTGTTCGCTCTATTGCTGCCGCGCTACCTACCACTTGTTATATCATGCCTCCCATATTGCCATGTCAAGCCTCTAACCCCCCTTCTTAGCAAACCGTTGTTTGGCTAATTTACCGCTTTTGCTCAGCCCCTCTTATAGCATTGTTAGTTGCAGGTGATGTTAAAGATTGTTCGATGTTGGAACATGGATTTGTTGGGATATCACAATACCTCTTATTTAATAAATGCATCTATATACTTGGTAAAGGGTGGAAGGCTCGGCCTTATGCCTGGTGTTTTGTTCCACTCTTGCCGCCCTAGTTTCCGTCATACCGGTGTTATGTTCCTTGATTTTGCGTTCCTTACGCGGTTGGGTGTTATGGGAACCCCTTGACAGTTCGCTTTGAATAAAACTCCTCCAGCAAGGCCCAACCTTGGTTTTAACATTTGTGTAACGCCCTCGATGCGGCTATATCTCCCACGTGTCGAAGCACGACTTAGAGGCATAACCGCATTGAAAGCAATGTCGCAAGTGAGGTAATCTTCACACAACCCATGTAATACATAAGGGAAAGAGATACATAGTTGGCTTACAATCGCCACTTCACACAAATACATGAATAAAGCATTACAACATCCAAATACAATCAAGGTCCGACTACGGAACCAAAATAAAAGAAGAACCCCAAATGCGACAAGGTCCCCGATCGACCCCAACTGGGCTCCACTACTGATCAACTAGAATGAAACAACACAAAGGACAAGATCTTCATCGAGCTCCTCCTTGAGCTTGGTTGCGTCACCTGCTCGGTAACATCGTCACCTGCAAACTGATTTTGGAAATATCTGTGAGTCACGGGGACTCAGCAATCTCGCACCCTCGCGATCAAGACTATTTAAGCTTATAGGTAGGGTAAAAGGTATGAGGTGGAGCTGCAGCAAGCGACTAGCATATATGATGGCTAACATACGCAAATGAGAGTGAGAAGAGAAGGCAAAAGCACGGTCGAACATCTACGATCAAGAAGTGATCCTAGAACAACCTACGTCAAGCATAACTCCAACACCGTGTTCACTTCCCGGACTCCGCCGGAAAGAGACCATCACGGTTACACATGCGGTTGATGTATTTTAATTAAGGTCAACTTCAGGTTTTCTACAACCGGACGTTAACAAATTCCCATCTGCCCATAACCGCGGGCACGACTTTCGAAAGTTCAAATCCCTGCAGGGGAGTCCCAGCTTAGCCCATGACAAGCTCTCATGGTCAACGAAGGAATAGACCTCCTCCCGAGACGTTCCAATCAGACTCAGTATACCGGTTCTACAAGACACTTCGACAAGTTAAAACCAATCCAGCAACACCGCCCGAATGTGCCGACAAATCCCGATAGGAGCTGCACATATCTCTTTCTCAGGGCACACTCAGATGAGACTAGCTAGGAGTAAAACCAACCCTCAAGTTTCCCCGAGGTGGCTCCGCAGGCAGCTCAGTTCGGACCAACACTCAGAGGAGCACTGGCCCGGGGGGGGGGGTTAGAATAAAGATGACCCTTGAGTCTGCAGAACCCAAGGGAAGGTGGTAGGTTGTTAGTGCAAATGGTAAAACCAAGGTTGGGCATTGCTGGAGGAGTTTTATTCAAGGCGAACTGTCAAGGGGTTCCCATTATTACCCAACCGCGCAAGGAACGCAAAATCTGGGAACATAACACCGATATGACGGAAACTAGGGCGGCAAGAGTGGAACAAAACACCAGGCATAAGGCCGAACCTTCCACCCTTTACCAAGTATATAGATGCATTAATTAAATAAGATATATTGTGATATCCCAACAAGTAAACATGTTCCAACAAGGAACAACATCTGCATGTTCCAACAAGGAACAAACTTCAATCTTCACCTGCAACTAACAACGCTATAAGAGGGGCTGAGCAAAGCGGTAACATAGCCAAACAACGGTTTGCTAGGACAAGGTGGGTTAGAGGCTTGGTTCAACAATATAGGAGGCATGATAAGCAAGTGGTAGGTATCGCAGCATAGGCATAGCAAAAGAGCGAGCATCTAGCAAGAAAAGATAGAAGTGATTTCGAGGGTATGGTCATCTTGTCTCAGATCCCGCAAGGAAAAAGAACGAGTCCATGAAGAAGACAAACTGACGTAGTCAAACGGTTCCTCACAAATGCGACGTTATCGGAACCAACCCGAAGAAGCCACACCGGAAAGAAGCAAACAATCATGGTAAACAACCACCCCATAAGCATGGCATGATGCACAAACAATTATGATGCATGTCCGGTTTAATGAAGCATGGCATGGCAAAGTGCACAAGCAACCCTACAAATTAAGTGGAGCACAATATGCAACTCCGTTGCATATTGACGAAACACCACGTGACTTATTTAGTTCAATCTTGTTTATGTACCCAACAATATTAAATGTTGTTAAACATGGCAAGAGGGTGAAGCAAAATAAAACTACCTATCTAGTCAAGTTTAAATGAGGCCGGAAGCAACGAACAACAATTCCGGTAAGTCCCCATATGCATATATTAGGTGTGGTACTGTTCTGCCCTAAACACAATTTTAGAGTTATTAAACATGCAAAGTAAATCCACCATGTTAAACTAGGCATTTTTCTACCCCATTTACATATAAAGATTATTAAAATCCGAGTTACGGTTATTTAGTTATGAATTAAATCATTTTACATGGCATAGGGGCAAATATATGCAAACAACATTTTAAACATTTTAAACATGGATGAAAATTGTTAATCATTAAACTAGACAAAATTCTAAGCAATTTTCATATATAAATCATTTTAATCCGATGCACGGTTTATGAGTTATTATATGCATGATCTAGAGGGACTTTTCTGCTATTCTATCTAACTGGATAAAAGAACAAATTCGCAGACGCTGAAAAAAAAACACACGCGGGCCAAAACTGGCAGGCCGGCCCAACAGGTAAAAAAACAAAAGGGAAACGCTGGGGTGTGGCCTCACCCATGGGCTTCAGCCCACAACGGCGAGGAGAAGGGCGCGCTGGGCCTCGCTGCAGGAAACGACCCACGCGGTCACGAGGAGGCCGACCCGGTCTCGTTGAATCGAGACGAACAGGGCAGTGGTTCGAGCTCCTACTTGATGCAGAAAACGCAGAGGCCGGTGGCGGGGCATGGAGGTCGACGGCGACGGGGAACGCGGCGGCGCAGCAGATCCAGGAAGGCGAGAGGCGGAGGGCCGCGGGTGCTGGGACTTGGCGAAGGGGAAGACCACAGCAGCAGTGGCTAATGACGCGACAGCAGGGCGATGCCGGAGTCGACGCGGTGCTGGACATGGCCGGAAGCAGAGGAGGCAAGCATGGCGGCGGTGGTGGACTCGAGGCGTGATGAGCGGCGGCGGCGCTGGACCCTGCGAAGCCGGGGAGGTCCAGGGCACAGGGATCCGGCGCGGTGGCCCGTCTGGTCTCAATCCGGGCGATGGAAGCAGCGGCGTGGGACTTGGCGATGGCGGCTTCCTCCTTCCGGTTCCTGCACGGACGTCCCTGGGAGAGAGAGAGAGAGCAATATTGAGCGAGAGGGACCGGGAGACGACATGAGGAGGAGAACGAAGGGAAGGAGAGGGACGCGAGGGGCTGGCCTGGCAACGGCTCCGCTGCTACTGCTGGACGAAGACGAGGAGGCAGGAGCAGGGGGCCTCGGTTGCTGCTGCAGTTCGCGTGCTCCGGCACGGGCGGAGCCATCAGTGAGGAGAAGAGAGGTGAGGTGCGCTCGGGAGCTGCACTGTTGCTGCGGCCTCGAGAAGAAAACAGAGGAGGAGCTCCTCTCTTGTGGGCTGGATCGAGGCAAGGAGGAGTTGGTGGCGAGCGATGGTTGGTGGGGAATGGATCCCGAGGGGGATTTGGTTGGCGACGGGACAAGCTCCCGAGGAACATGGGTGGCGGCGGCGGAAGGATTAGATGGATCGATGGGACAGGACTAGGGTTCCATCTATTTATATAGCAACGAGAATTTTGGTTAGGGGTATTTGGTCCCTCTGATTTTAATCGGACGGTCGAGAAATAAAAGATAGGAAGACCAAATAGGGAAAAGGAGATGTTTTGTAGATGTTTGGGGATGATCCGGATCCGACGGTGGCGATAGTCTGGGTCGGGTCCGGGACAGCTTTTCTGACGCGCACGCGAGGGGGGCCGCGGGCTGATGAGAGAGGTTAGGTAGGACCTGGCGGCGAGTGGTAGTGAGTTGTGTAGACGGTCTCGAGCTGAGATAAGAGAAGAGAGGGAGGCCCGACGACTGTTTCCGGAGACCGAAAACGTCCGACGTTAGACCGGCTATAATGCCGCTATAGTTTAACGGTTAGGCTATCAAACGAACTCCGAATGCGACGAAAATTGACAGGCGGTCTACCTACACTATAATAAGACCGCACGCCAACTTTCAACCCATTCCGAAAACATTTTCCGGCCACTTATAAAATACTATTTCGGACATGCCGCGGGCGCGTGCAAATGTGTCTGGGCTCAGGACGGACAACGGAAGGAATGAGGAGACCGGGACGGATGCAAGTTTTGAAAACATGATAATGCAGTGCACATGATGACATGATAAGATGCAACACGCAAGCAAATGACAAGGCAACAATAGCGAATAACTGGAGGACACCTGGCACATCGGTCTCGGGGCGTTACAACACTCCACCACTACGAGAGGATCTCGTCCCGAGATCTAGAATGGCACCGGAGGGAAAACGGAAGAGGAAGAGGAGAGGTAAAACTAAGTTGCTTCTTTGACCAATGAGTGAAACCAAGGAACCTTGCGAGGTTGAGCAAATTGAAAGAAAGAAAGCAACGGAGATGAATAAAGTTGAAAGCACTCCGTTAAGAAAGAGGAATAAGAAAGAACCGATTCGGGTAGCACTCCGGTTGAGAAGGGAGGCAAAAACTTGATAGGATGAAAAGGACTTGAGCAGAGGGCACAACACTCCGGTTACAAGGATAAGCATGAAAAGATCATGATCTTCACAACTCGAGATGATGACTGAAAAGGGTAACAACACAATGCCTCCGGAACAAAATAATAGAAGATAGATAATTGAAAGAAAGGAATGGAGAAGAAGATGCCAGCTTCTGCCACAAAAGAGATTGAAAATGCATCCTTAGGAGAAGGGTCGAACAGAGTTGTTGGAAAAAACCAACAACGAAAAGAGTAAGCTTGTAGTGGGCTTATGGAGAACAACTCAAAACTATGAGGTGAAATTCTGCCACTCACGGAAAAAGAATTGGATTGATATGAACAAGAAGACGAGAAACTTGTTCACCAGAAGGATAAAAGAAGAACTTGGGTCTTTTAAAAGCACCATAAATAGCAACAATCCTTAGGGAAGGTTTTAGGTGAAACATGACACAAGATAACTCCAATGACGAGATTGATGGATTTAAAATACCTCAATCTTAACAACATGTGAATCCTGAAACGTGAACTCAAATTATCAAGAATGACATAATACCAATTGAAATGATACGGTTGAAAGAATTGTACTTTACAATGCAAGATAAAGAATACTTGAGCTCCTCTGAAAAGAATCTCGATGAACACTTCGAGAAAGAATTAAATCCTTGATGAACCATCTTGTAGAGCCTTCATGAGAACTCCGGTAATAAAAGAAATGATCAATCGAAATGGAGGATGAAAAGAATAAGGTTGAAGCCTTGTAATGATTTAAATGAATCTCCATGGTGATGTAATTGCGAGATCTTGTAACTCCGGGAAAAAGAGAAGATGACACAATTGAAATCAGGAATTTGATGAACCTTCGGAATAAGGAATTAATCACTTGGATGAAGAAGAACAAGAATTACGTTATGCGTATCCTTTACCAATTAAATTGATGACAAACAACGGATTTGGCATACTACTTATTCTCGTAGAAAGGATTAATATAGATATCGCGCCAACTTGAAGAGGTCTTTGATGATCCACCGGTAGGATTTGAAAGAACGAAAGAACTAATATGATAACCATGGAAGAGAATCTTGAGCAAACCATCGTAAGAATTGAAAACGAACGAAGTAAAGATAAATAAACACCGGGAAGAATTAGCAAATACACGAAGATGCTTGAGAGGATTTAGATACATGAGAACGAAGAGATCACGAGCCGATTAAAGATCACTTGAATGAAGCACCGATAAAATTGGAGAATGATAGCTGAAAGCTGAGAATGAATAATCCCGAAATGATGGCCTTCAGAGAATCAAACTAAAAAGACTCCTGAATTACTCTGGATGGTTGAAAAATAATTCTGACAATCAAAAACAATTATGAGAGGATGGCAACAATCTCGAATGACGAATCTTGAAGAGAATGGAGCAAGGTTGAAAGAAGAATCTTCTTCGGTCTTCCGAACTGAGAATGATGACGAGAAATGCCATCATGACTTATTTAGACACTCCGGAAGAATCAAAACGAAGAGGTTGAGCCAACGATGAAAAGATTTTGACAGATCTTGGAGAAGACATTTGACTGATGATAACTCATTCTTACATCAAACTTTGAAATGAATTTGAGAAGCTCCGGAAAAATAAGAAGAGTCAGGTAAGATCCTGGGAAAAGACCTGTGGGTTAGGGCCCACTCAAAAGAACACCGTTGAAAAGATTTAAAAGAGAGATTGCACTGGTTGAATTAAATGGCTAGAATGAGATAACAATCCTCAAAATAGCTTGAACGGATTAAGAGTGGAAAACGCGAATCTTCAAGATATCTTCAGCACTCCGGAATAATAAATAGCAAGAAGTGGAATGATAATGAGGTGCACCGGCATGAGAGGGTATTTGAAACGAGGAAAGGATATGATCAACACCAAAAGCTTGAATTGAATCCACCGTAGAAGGAAAAGAACAAAGAATGATGAGCTTGAAGCTCCCTTAGAATCTTGATGAAAATCACCGGATAAGAACATTGGCGGAAAAGAATGGAGAGGCTTGCCATCACTAAAAGGATACTTGGATAAGAAATCTGAGTCCTTGAAGAAAACAAAGGGAGGGAGGGCGGGAAAACAAAGACAATTTGGAATGGATGAAACGAACACCGTTGAGAAACTTAGAATTGATCTTATGGATGTTGAAATGATCGGATCCACTTGAAGAGAAAACACGCCGGTTGAAAAGGATTGACAAGACAGACTCGATGATCAAGAAGGATTAGTGTTCACATCGAGGTATGAGAACACCGCTTAGGAAAAGGTATGGAATCAACATTTGACTTCGAAGCAACTCGAATACCACAACTCAAAACAAAACAAAGGATTGGCTTGCAGAATAAGCCGGAACAAACATATGATAGAGATTTCGTCCGAAGTTTTTGTGGTGGGGCCTACACAGGCTCGATCGTACAGCACCATCATGTACAAGGCAGTGCACATGACATACGGAGCGTCCCCGAGTCGGCATAGCCAAGGACTCTTTAAGACACAATGAGAACACTGTAAAACCAACCGCGAATAGGCGGACCACTAGATGTCGAACCCCAATTTCATATCACACATCTGTCGGAAAGATATCCTAAGAGCTACTTGAATTCCCACCTATGAAACTCCTGAACCTTTCCGGTTATGCAATCAGGTGTTGGGGATACAGGGGAAGCATAATATCTCACCCAAAACTAGCAAATCCTACATCCAGATGTATCCATCCTTCAACACATAACCAAGAAACCTTCGGAAATCGTCTACCTCAACCTTCGAAAAGCATCCGTTATACAAGTTATGTCGATACTCCCGAACTCCCGCCCCAGTACTGGGTGGCGTCTAGGTTATCTCACCAACAACTGCATAAAAGAGATTTTCGATGTCGGCGAAACTAAACTCAGGTATTCCAGAACTGCAACGATAAAATTGTGACGACAACACCTCGGAGCTCAACTCCCCGGGACACTGCCACAACCCCTAAATGTCAGGAGGCACCAAGAACAATGTTCTCGTCACAAAACCATCGGAACGATTCCAAGATACCCGCGTGATCCTAAATTTTTTTAGTGAAATTTGAGAAGAGAAGAGTCAAAACTCTACGTCAGGATGCCTTACCAGAGCGATGAAGGGACTGGGGAGTAAAAGAATTCCTAAACTCTCCGATATATAATTCCTAAATGACTCAAAACATTTTTCTAGAATCAACAACGACTGCTAAAAACGATCAAGCAGGGGGCTCCTAAGATCGGGGAAGGCTCTGATTACCAACTTGTAACGCCCTCGATGTGGCTATATCTCCCACGTGTCGAAGCACGACTTAGAGGCATAACCACATTGAAAGCAATGTCGCAAGTGAGGTAATCTTCACACAACCCATGTAATACATAAGGGAAAGAGATACATAGTTGTCTTACAATAGCCACTTCACACAAATACATGAATAAAGCATTACAACATCCAAATACAATCAAGGTCCGACTACGGAACCAAAATAAAAGAAGAACCCCAAATGCGACAAGGTCCCCGATCGACCCCAACTTGGATCCACTACTGATCAACTAGAACAAAACAACACAAAGGACAAGATCTTCATCGAGCCCCTCCTTGAGCTTGGTTGCGTCACCTGCTCGGTAACATCGGCACCTGCAAACTGGTTTTGGAAATATCTGTGAGTCACGGGGACTCAGCAATCTCGCACCCTCGTGATCAAGACTATTTAAGCTTATAGGTAGGGTAAAAGGTATGAGGTGGAGCTGCAGCAAGTGGCTAGCATATATGGTGGCTAACATACGCAAATGAGAGCGAGAAGAGAAGGCAAAAGCACGGTCGAACAACTATGATCCGGGAACATAACACCGATATGACGGAAACTAGGGCGACAAGAGTGGAACAAAACACCAGGCATAAGGCCGAGCCTTCCACCCTTTACCAAGTATATAGATGCATTAATTAAATAAGATATATTGTGATATCCCAACAAGTAAACATGTTCCAACAAGGAACAACATCTCCATGTTCCAACAAGGAACAAACTTCAATCTTCACCTGCAACTAACAAT
Organism: Triticum urartu; assembly: GCF_003073215.2. Classification (NCBI taxonomy): domain Eukaryota; kingdom Viridiplantae; phylum Streptophyta; class Magnoliopsida; order Poales; family Poaceae; genus Triticum; species Triticum urartu. Next base: position 312,830,257 of record NC_053027.1, read on the forward strand.
GCTATAAGAGGGGCTGAGCAAAGCGGTAACATAGCCAAACAACGGTTTGCTAGGACAAGGTGGGTTAGAGGCTTGGTTCAACAATATAGGAGGCATGATAAGCAAGTGGTAGGTATTGCAGCATAGGCATAGCAAAAGAGAGAGCATCTAGCAAGCAAAGATAGAAGTGATTTCGAGGGTATGGTCATCTTGTCTGAGATCCCGCAAGGAAGAAGAATGAGTCCATGAAGAAGACAAACTGACGTAGTCAAACGGTTCCTCACAAACGCGACGTTATCAGAACCAACCCGAAGAAGCCACACCAAAAAGAAGCAAACAATCATGGTAAACAACCACCCCATAAGCATGGCATGATGCACAAACAATTATGATGCATGTCCGGTTTAATGAAGCATGGCATGGCAAAGTGCACAAGCAACCCTACAAATTAAGTGGAGCACAATATGCAACTCCGTTGCATATTGACGAAACACCACGTGACTTATTTAGTTCGATCTTGTTTATGTACCCAACAATATTAAATGTTGTTAAACATGGCAAGAGGGTGAAGCAAAATAAAACTACCTATCTAGTCAAGTTTAAATGAGGCCGGAAGCAACGAACAACAATTCCGGTAAGTCCCCATATGCATATATTAGGTGTGGTACTGTTCTACCCTAAACACAATTTTAGAGTTATTAAACATGCAAAGTAAAGCCACCATGTTAAACTAGGCATTTTTCTACCCCATTTACATATAAAGATTATTAAAATCCGAGTTACGGTTATTTAGTTATGAATTAAATCATTTTACATGGCATAGGGGCAAATATATGCAAACAACATTTTAAACATTTTAAACATGGATGAAAATTGTTAATCATTAAACTAGACAAAATTCTAAGCAAGTTTCATATATAAATCATTTTAATCCGATGCACGGTTTATGAGTTATTATATGCATGATCTAGAGGGACTTTTCTGCTATTCTATCTAACTGGATAAAAGAACAAATTCGCAGACGCTGAAAAAAAACACACGCGGGCCAAAACTGGCAGGCCGGCCCAACAGGTAAAAAAACAAAAGGGAAACGCTGGGGTGTGGCCTCACCCATGGGCTTCGGCCCACAACGGCGAGGAGAAGGGCGCGCTGGGCCTCGCTGCAGGAAACGACCCACGCGGTCACGAGGAGGCCGGCCCGGTCTCGTTGAATCGAGACGAACAGGGCAGCGGTTCGAGCTCCTACTTGATGCAGAAAACGCAGAGGCCGATGGCGGGGCATGGAGGTCGACGGCGATGGGGAACGTGGCGGCGCAGCAGATCCAGGAAGGCGAGAGGCGGAGGGCCACGGGTGCTGGGACTTGGCGAAGGGGAAGACCACGGCAGTGGCGGCTAACGACGTGATAGCAGGGCGATGCCGGAGTCGACGCGGTGCTGGACATGGCCGGAAGCAGAGGAGGCAAGCAGGGCAGCGGTGGTGGACTCGAGGCGTGATGAGCGGCGGCGGCGCTGGACCCTGCGAAGCCGGGGAGGTCCAGGGCGCAGGGATCCAGCGCGGTGGCCCGTCTGGTCTCAATCCGGGTGATGGAAGCAGCGGCGTGGGACTTGGCGATGGCGGCTTCCTCCTTGCGGTTCCTGCACGGACGTTCCTGGGAGAGAGAGAGAGCAATATTGAGCGAGAGGGACCGACAGACGACAGGAGGAGGAGAACGAAGGGAAGGAGAGGGACGCGAGGGGCTGGCCTGGCAACGGCTCCGCTGCTGCTGCTGGACGACGACGAGGAGGCAGGAGCAGGGGGCCTCGGTTGCTGCAGCAGTTCGCGTGCTCCGGCACGGGCGGAGCCATCAGCGAGGAGAAGAGAGGTGAGGTGCGCTCGGGACCTACGCTGTTGCTGCGGCCTCGAGAAGAAAACAGAGGAGGAGCTCCTCTCTTGTGGGCTGGATCGAGGCAACGAGGAGTTGGTGGCGAGCGATGGTTGGTGGGGAATGGATCCCGAGGGGGATTTGGTTGGCGACAGGACAAGCTCCCGAGGAACATGGGTGGCGGCGGCGGAAGGATTAGATGGATCGATGGGACAGGACTAGGGTTCCATCTATTTATATAGCAACGAGAATTTTGGTTAGGGGTATTTGGTCCCTCCGATTTTAATCGGACGGTCGAGAAATAAAAGATAGGAAGACCAAATAGGAAAAAGGAGATGTTTTGTAGATGTTTGGGGATGACCCGGATCCGACGGTGGCGATAGTCCGGGTCGGGTCCGGGACAGCTTTTCTCACGCGCACGCGAGGGGGGCCGCGGGCTGATGAGAGAGGTTAGGTAGGACCTGGCGGCGAGTGGTAGTGAGTTGTGTAGATGGCCTCGAGCTGAGATAAGAGAAGAGAGGGAGGCCCGGCGACTGTTTCCGGAGACCGAAAACGTCCGACGTTAGACCGACTATAATGCCGCTATAGTTTAACGGTTAGGCTATCAAACAAACTCCGAATGCGACGAAAATTGACAGGCGGTCTACCTACACTATAATAAGACCGCACGCCAACTTTCAACCCATTCCGAAAACATTTTCCGGCCACTTATAAAATACTATTTCAGACATGCCGCGGGCGCGTGCAAGTGTGTCTGGGCTCAGGATGGACAACGGAAGGAATGAGGAGACCGGGACGGATGCAAGTTTTGAAAACATGATAATGCAATGCACATGATGACATGATAAGATGCAACACGCAAGCAAATGACAAGGCAACAACAGCGAATAACTTGAGGACACCTGGCACATCGGTCTCGGGGCGTTACAATTTGCCACCTAAGCCTTTTTCCCTCGGGTTCTGCATACTCAAGGGTCATCTTTATTTTAACCCCCGGGCCAGTGCTCCTCCGAGTGTTGGTCCAAACTAGGCGATGTCCGACGCCCCCTGGGCAACCAGGGTCTATGCCAACCCGACGTCTTGCCCATCCGGTGTGCCCTGAGAACGAGATACGTGCGACTCCTATCGGGATTTGTCGGCACATCGGGTGGCTTTGCTAGTCTTGTTTTACCATTGTCGAAATGTCTTGTAACCGGGATTCTGAGACTGATTGGGTCTTCTCGGGAGAAGGAATATCCTTCATTGACCATGAGAGCTTGTGATGGGCTAAGTTGGGACACCCCTGTAGGGTATAAACTTTCGAGAGCCGTGCCCGCGGTTATGTGGCAGATGGGATTTTGTTAATATCCGGTTGTAGAGAACTTGACACTTAACTTAATTAAAATGAATCAACCGTGTGTGTAGCCGTGATGGTCTCTTTTCGTCGGAGTCCGGGAAGAGAACACGGTCTTGTGTTATGCCTGATCGTATGTAGTTTCAGGATCACTTCTTGATCACTTCTAGCTTCTCGACCATTGCGTTGCTTCTCTTCTCGCTCTTATTTGCGTATGTTAGCCACCATATATGCTAGTGCTTGCTGCAGCTCCACCTCACTACCTATCCTACCCATAAGCTTAAATAGTCTTGATCTCGTGGGTGTGAGATTGCTGAGTCCTCGTGACTCACAGATACTTCCAAACAGTTGCAGGTGCCGATGATACCAGTGCAGGTGACACACGAGCTCAAGGGGGAGCTCGATGAAGATCTTGATAGTTGTTTTGTTTCGTTTCTTGTTGATCAGTAGTGGAGCCCAGTTGGGACGATTAGGGATCTAGCATTTGGGGTTGTCTTCCTTTTACTTTGGTTCCGTAGTCAGACCTTGATTGTATTCTGGATGATGTATGTATAACTTGTATTTGTGTGAAGTGGCGATTGAAAGCCAACTCTTTATCCCATTCTTATTCAGTACATGGGATTGTGTGAAGATTGCCCCTCTTGCGACAAACCTACCATGCGGCTATGCCTCTAAGTCGTGCCTTGACACGTGGGAGATATAGACGCATTGTGGGTGTTACAAGTTGGTAATCAGAGCCTTTCCTAACTTAGGAGCCCCCTGCTTGATCGAATCGCTGACGTTGTTGAGTCTAGAACAAAATGTTTTGAGTCTTAGGATTATATATATCGGAGAGTAGGATTCTTTTTACTCCTCAGCCCCTTCGTCACTCTGGTGAGGTCTCCTAACGTAGAGTTTTGACTCTTCTCTCCTCAAATTTCACGAATTTTTTTTAGGATCACGCGGGTATCCTGGAATCGTTTCGATGGTTTTGTGACGAGAACATTGTTCTTGGTGCCCTCTGAGATTTAGGGGTTGTGGCAGTGTCCCACGGAGTTGGGCTCCGAGGTGTTGTCATGAAAATTTTATCGTTGCAGTTCTGGAATACTCGAGTTTCACCGACATCGAAAATCTCTTTTATGCAGTTGTTGGTGAGATAACCTCGGCGCCACCCAGTACTGGGGCGAGAGTTCGGGAGTATTGCCATAATTCGTATAACGGATGCTTTTCGAAGGTTGAGGTACACGATTTCCGGAGGTTTCTTGGTTATGTGTTGAAGGATGGATACAGCTGGATGTAGGATTTGCTAGTTTTGGGTGAGATATTATGCTTCCCCTGTATCCCCAACACCTGATTGCATAACCATAAAGTTTCGGGAGTTTTATAAGTGGGAATTCAAGTAGCTCCTAGCATATCTTCCCAATGGACACATGATACGATATGGGATCTATCATATGTTTGTTTCCGGTTTATTTTGCAAGCCAATCCTTTGTTTTTGTTTTGATTGTGGTATTCGAGTTGCTTCAAAGTCAAGTGTTGGATCCATACCTTTTCCTAAGAGGTGTTCTCATATTACTATGTGGATGCTAATCCTTCATGATCATCGAGGTTGTCATGTTAATTCTTTTCCAACCGACGTGTTCCTGTTCAAGTGGATCTGATCATTTTTCAACGTCCACAAGATCAATGCTAAGTTCTCTTAACGGTGTTTGTTTCATCCGTCCCAAGTTGCCGTTGTTTTCCAGCCCTCCCACCCTTTCTTTTTCTTCAAGGACTTGGTTTTCTTAATCAAGTATCCATCTTATTGATGGGAAGTCTCTCCGTTCTTTTCCGTCAATGTTCTTATCCGGCGATTCTCGGGAAGATACTAACGGAGCTTCAAGATCATCATTTGAAAGAACAAGTGCTCCCTAGGTGGTTTTGGTAATTAATGTCAACATATCTCTTGTTGGACTAACATTTTTATCTAGTATATTTTAGATAAGTTCAACAGTGAAGTGGCATGGACTAGAGGATGTGAAACCCCTTCAAGATGCTAAGGACAAAGGATTGGCTCAAGCTCAAAGCTCAAGACTCTACATTTTCCATTTTAGTGATCCAATATCACATTGAGTCTATAGGAAAAGCCAATACTATCAAGGAGGGATGAGGTGTTGCTTAATGAGGCTCGTGCTCAAATGCTTAGTGATATGCTCCAAAGCCCTCAACTACTTTCTCACATCCACATATGACCTAAACCAAAAGTCAAACTTGGCCCCACCGATTCTTCTTATCCAGCGCCATCGAGTTTCAAATGTCTTAGCCACTGCCACAAAACCTAGGCAAATCGGTCTCACCGATAGGGATCTCAGTCTCACCGAGATGGGATTGCAAACTCTTTGTTGCCTATTGCAATACTTTCGGTCTCACCGAGATGAGCGATCGGTCCCACCGAGATTGCAATGTAAACTCTCTATTTTGCCTTCGTAACATTTCGGTCTCACCGAAATGAGCGATCGGTCCCACCGAGTTTACCTGACCAACTCTCTGGTTATCTTATTACCAAAATCGGTCGCACCGAGTTTGTGTAATCGGTCTCACCAAGATTACGTTATGCCCTAACCCTAATCATATCGGTCCTACCGAGTTGCATGTCGGTCCCACCAAAAAACCCTAACGGTCACAAGCTTTGCTAAATCGGTCAGACCGAGTTTAACCATTCGGTCCCACCGAGTTTGGGAAGTTATGTGTAACGGTTAGATTTTGTGTGGAGACTATAAATACCCCTCCACCTCCTCTTCATTCATGGAGAGAGCCATCATAACAAACCTACACTTCCAACCTATTTTTTCTGAGAGAGAACCACCTACACTTGTGTTGAGACCAAGATATTCCATTCCTACCATATGAATCTTGATATCTAGCCTTCCCCAAGTTTCTTTCTAGTCAAATCTTCTTTCCAACAAATCCAAATCCTGTGAGAGAGAGTTGAGTGTTGGGGAGACTATCATTTGAAGCACAAGAGCAAGGAGTTCATCATCAACACACCATTTGTTACTTCTTGGAGAGTGGTGTCTCCTAGATTGGCTAGGTGTCACTTGGGAGCCTCCGACAAGATTTTGGAGTTGAACTAAGGAGTTTGTAAGGGCAAGGAGATCGCCTACTTCATGAATTTCTACCGCTAGTGAGGCAAGTCCTTCGTGGGCGATGGGCATGGTGGGATAGACAAGGTTGCTTCTTCGTGGACCCTTCGTGGGTGGAGCCCTCCGTGGACTCGCGAAACCGTTGCCCTTCGTGGGTTGAAGTCTCCATCAACGTGGATGTACGATAGCACCACCTATCGGTACCACGTCTCAAAAATCTCTGTGTCTCCAATTGCATTTGAATCTTCCAAACCCTTCCCTTTACATTCTTGCAAGTTGCATGCTTTACTTTCTGCTGCTCATATACTCTTTGCATGCTTGCTTGATATGTATTGTGTTTATTAAACTTGTGTCAAAAATCCACTTCAACCTAAAGAATTTTAAAAAAAACTGCAACTTTTAGCACCTAGTGTCTAATCACCCCCCCTCTAGACACCTCTTCTCGATCCTTTCAATTGGTATCAGAGCTTTGGTCTCCATTACTTTGGTTTAAACATCATTGGAGGAAGATGGATGAGTCTACTTTGGGGAGTCATAGACATAGAGTGCCTATTCTTGATGGAGAATATTTTCATGAGTGGAAAAATGAAATGCTTGAGATTTTCAATGAGTATCATTTGAACAAGTACATTACTAGCCCTTGTTCACCTCATGTTGATCCTTTGCATCCTACCCTTGATGAGTCTATTGACATGATCTGCAACCTTAGAACTGTTAATCTTATCACTAGAGGCTTGCCTAGAAACTTGATTGAATGTTTGCCTACTCTTGATTGTGCCTACACTATATGGAGATTTCTTGAGGAACGCTTTCCAAATTATTCCTTGAAAGATATAGATGAAATCCTCCATGAATATATTTCCTTGATTAAGATGAGTTCCAATGATCCCAAATTTGGTGACTGCTTATTTGAGCTTACTAATCTTACGAGTGCCAAAGAAGATGTTGGAATCATTAGCAATATCATTTCCAGAGCTATTAGAATTCATAAAGATAACTATAGAAATGATCATTTATCTAATGAATTACCCTCTCTAGGAATTGATCAATCACAAGATGATGTTGAACATGGATACTATGATGAGGATGATGATGACAGTGACTATGATCTTAATGATGCAATGAGACACTCTGGTCTTATGGCAAATCTTCACGGCTACATGGCTGGAGGAAAGGAATGGGTTCTTGATAGTGGATGTACTGATCATATGACCGGAGATAAAGATATGTTCCGTGAGCTTGCTGAAAACAACGGCCCTCGAAAATATGTCACCTTTGGTGATAACTCAAAGGGTAAAGTGGTTGGCCTCGATAAGGTGGCCACCTCACATGATAGCTCCATACAAAATGTCATGCTCGTTGAATCTCTTGGGTACAATTTACTTTCAGTATCTAGACTTGCTGATTTCGGTTTCAATGTTTTATTCACTGAAGTAGATTGCCAAGTGTTTCGTAGAGACAATCATAAAATGGTCTTTACCGGAATACATAGAGGTGATCTTTACATTGTTGATTTCACTAAAAAGGCTCAACCTAGAACTTGCTTAATTGCTAAATCCTCTAAGGGTTGGTTATGGCATAGACGATTAGGTCATGTTGGTATGCGAAACCTTGACAAGCTTATTAAAGGTGATCATATCCTTGGAGTAAAAGATGTTATATTTGACAAGGATAGACTTTGTAGTGCTTGTCAGGCAGGAAAACAAGTTGGAGGAAGTCATCGCGCGAAGAACATCATGACCACGAGAAGACCACTCGAGCTACTTCATATGGATCTCTTTGGTCCAAATGCCTACAAGAGTCTCGGTGGTAACTCATTTGGACTAGTCATAGTTGATGATTTTTCAAGATTTACGTGGGTGTTCTTTCTTGATGACAAATCGCAGGTCCAAAAGATCTTCAAAAACTTCGCTAGGAAGGCCCAAAATCAATTTGACGTGAAGATCAAGAAGGTTCGAAGCAACAACGAAACGGAGTTCAAGAACGCAAATGTGGATACCTTTCTTGACGAAGAAGGGATTTCACATGAGTTCTCGGCTACATACACACCTCAACAAAATGGAATCGTTGAGAGGAAGAACCGGGCACTCATCGAAATGGCGAGAACGACGCTTGATGAGTACAAAACGCCAAAGCACTTTTGGGCGGAAGCGGTTGAGACAGCTTGTCATGCAACAAATCGCTTGTATCTTCACAAGCTACTTGGCAAGACGGCATACGAGCTTCTCACCGGTAACAAACCACAAGTTGGATACTTTTGAGTATTCGGCTCAAAGTGCTACATTCTTGATAAGCATCGTCGCTCTAAATTTGCTCCTAAGTCTCATGAAGGTTTCCTACTTGGTTATGGCTCAAACTCTCACACTTACCGTGTCTACAAAAATTTCACCCGAAAGGTTGAAGAGACGGTAGATGTGAAGTTTGATGAATCTAACGGCTCGCAAGTAGAGCAATTGCCAATTGATGTAGGAGACAAAGACCCTTCGGAAGCAATCCAAGACTTGTCTATTGGCAAGATTTGTCCAACGGAGGTAAAGGAGAGTACTTCATCAATCCAAGTGGAAGCTTCTACCTCACGACAAGGTGAACCAAGAGTTGATACGGAAGCATCCACAAGTGGGACACATCAAGATGAAGAAAACGAGGAAGTACATCAAGATGAACGCCAACAACATCCTTCTCCACCACGACAAGAGAACGACAACATCAACAACGAAGAAGGCCAAGAGGAAGAACAAGATGAAGAAGATGTTCAACCAAGATCCAAGCAAAAGCTTTCACAAGTTCGAGCAAGAATCGCCAAAGATCATCCCATCGAGCAAATCTACAATGATATCCAAACCGGGAGAATCACTCGCTCTAAAACTCGTTTAGCTAACTTTTGTGAACATTCCTCATTCATCTCTTACATTGAACCTATGAAGGTTGAAGAAGCATTGGAAGATTCGGATTGGGTAAACGCTATGCATGAAGAGCTACACAACTTTGAGAGAAATCAAGTGTGGACATTGGTTGAAAATCCCGACAACAACCACAACATCATTGGTACCAAATGGGTATCTCTCAATAAGCAAGATGAAGATGGTCAAGTCGTCCGCAACAAAGCAAGCCTAGTCACCCAAGGCTACACTCAAGTCGAAGGTATGGACTATGGTGAGACTTATGCCCCAGTTGCTAGACTTGAGTCCATTCGCATCTTACTTGCCTATGCTAATCATCATGATATCACCTTGTACCAAATGGACATTAAAAGTTCTTTTCTAAATGGTGAAATTGAGGAGGAAGTTTATGTTAAGCAACCTCCCGGATTTGTCAATCCTAAGAAACCTAATCATGATTACAAACTTCATAAAGCTTTTTATGGTCTTAAACAAGCTCCTAGAGCATGGTATAAATGCTTGACCAAGTTCCTCATTGAAAAGGGCTTTGAAATTGGAAAAATAGATTCTACTATTTTTACTAAAAGGGTTAATGGAGAACTATTTGTATGCCAAATTTATGTCGATGATATTATATTTGGATCAACTAACCCTCATTTTAGTGAAAAGTTTGGAAAGCTAATGTTGGAGAAGTTTGAGATGTCGATGATGAGTGAACTCAAATTCTTTCTCGGTTTGCAAATCAAGCAAACTAAGGAAGGCACCTTTGTATCTCAAATGAAGTACACCAAGGACTTATTCAAGAAGTTCAATATGCAAGAATGCAAAGGTATGACTACACCCGTGCCTAATAGTGGACATCTTGATTTAACCAAAGATGGTGAACCGGTTGATCAAAAGGTTTATCGCTCTATGATTGGTTCATTGTTATATCTATGTGCTTCATGTCCCGATATTATGCTAAGTGTGTGCATGTGTGCACGATATCAAGCCGCTCCTAAAGAATGTCATCTTAAGGCCGTGAAAACGATAGTGAGATACTTAATCCATACACCAAATTTTGGCATTTGGTATCCAGACGGGGCTTCCTTTGATCTTGTTGGCTACTCCGGTTTGGACTATGCTGGTGACAAAGTTGATAGAAAGTCCACTTCAGGTACTTGTCAATTTCTTGGTACATCTCTTGTATCTTGGTCCTCCAAGAAACAAAACTCGGTATCCTTATCCACCACCGAAGCGGAATACATTGCCGCTGGATCATGTTGTGCTCAATTACTTTGGATGACCCAAACTCTTAAAGATTATGGAATATATGTGAAACATGTTCCATTGCTATGTGACAATGAAAGTGCTATTAAAATTGCTCACAATCCCGTGCAACATTCTCGAACTAAGCATATTGAAGTTCGTCATCATTTCATTCGAGATCATGTTGCCAAAGGGGACATTAATCTTAAGCATGTTCGCACCGATAAGTAATTGGCGGATATATTTACCAAACCACTTGATGAGAAAGTGTTTTGCAGGTTAAGAGGTGAATTGAACATCATTGATGCTTCAAACTTGGAGTAGGAACTCCATTTGATACATGCAAGGCATGAGCCTATGACTAATCCTTGACATTTCTCTTATGTTGACTTTCCTATGTCTTGGATATATTTGCACCTTGCATTTTGTCTAACCCATGTAGGTACTTGGATGAATCGAAATCTTTGAGATTGCAACTCACTCACATCCTGAGCAATTTCTATATCACCAAGTCACTACACAATGGTGGATGAAGACAAGGAAGCATGCAACCATTCAAACATATCCTTTGACAAATTCTATCATGATTATCATTTTGGATACACAAGTGCTCTTCCTTGCAATAACTAACCCATGTAGGTGGATGAACTCAAACTCCAAGTGGTGCTCCCAACTCTTGATGAGATACATCAACCTTGAGCAACCCACACAAGTTCAACTACATGATCATGGTCAACACCACCACCCAAGGTATGTTATTCCATCTTAGAGAAGCTTTACTCCAAGTCATGGGTTAAAGCAACTCAACAAGATGTGAATACATCAAGATGCTTTAACAAAAAATGGTAACCCCATTTTGAGCTTAAACGATGAGTATGACCAAAGATCAAGTGATCTCACTTGACTCCTAAGTCGATATACTCTAACATAGGTGACTTTGTCACCGCCCAATTCTAGATGAAGTTCTCTTGTGTTCTTTTCTATGCTCTTGCATTTGTCTCATGCATATTTGTTTCCCTCTTTATTTCAAGTAAAACTTCATATAGATTCTTTTTAGTTTCTTCTCTTTTATTTTCTGTTCTGCATCTTCTACATAAAATTCCTTGCAAATCCTTCTGAAGTCTTACTTGTCTAGTGAGCTGAGGTGACAAGTATTTTCTCTGCGATGAACTCGGTCACACCGGGACTTTTACTTCGGTCCAACCGAACCCTTTTTGGTGCCATCGAAGCACCAAACTCTATGCTACCGATCTCATTGCAGGACAAACATCTTGCCCTATCCGAATTAGGCCCAGTAGCGTCATCTGGGCCATCCAATATGATTCCAGCCCGTTTTCACTTCTGGCCCATGTTTGGCTTATGACGTATTTCGTCCTATATGAGGTCCTATGTAACTCTTGGCCTACTAACAGCCCATGGTAAAACTGGCCCGTAATGAACAGTGTATCACTTTACACCCATTAACTGCCCGTGGTGAAACTGGCCCGTAATGAACAGTGTATCACTTTATAACCATTAACGGCCCATTATTCCGTTGGGCCGTTTCCAGCCCATGTTATCTTTCGGCCTTCTCAGAGCCCATTTATTCTTGGGCTCATTTCCAACATTCGTTTACTTACGGCCCGTTACTGTCATTTTCTGCTTGTGGGTCAAATTCAGCCCGTGGTTACAGTCGGCCCGTTTATGGTCCGTTAATACGTTGGGCCGTTTTCATAGCGTCATCAAATACGGCCTATTAACGATGGCCCGTTATGGTCGGCCCATGAACGGACGATTCCAACTCTAGCCCGTTTACAGCCATAATGCAGCCTGTTATTGGCCCATGTTTGGCCATCGATCATACTGCCCGTATAAGGCCCATTGATGATACGGCCCATAGAAGGCCCGTTGTTTCTACGGCCCGTAGAAGGCCCACTGTTTCTACGGCCCGTAGAAGGCCCACTGTTTCTACGGCCCGTAGAAGGCCCACTGTTTCTACGGCCCGTAGGAGGCCCAGTGTCACTACAGTAAATATTAGCCCATGGTTATTGTGGCCTAGTTTTAAAAAATAGGTTATTGCAGCCACTAGCAAACCGCGGAAAAAGAACTGCAATGACTAGAAACAAACAAATAAACAAGACAACAAGGAAATAAATAAGCAAGCAACTTACGCTAGGCTATCATAGCTATCACACATATTACATCCACTGGGCATCAAAGTTCGCCACCAGTGCAAATAAACGCACCGACAAAAGAATATACAAAATTGAGAGCACTTCAGAAGGCACTAGGCCTGGCTAGGTCGCCCCCCCCAAACAGCTGAAGAAGCTGAGTAGACCTTAGTTGTGTCAACGATAGATGCATCAACACTAGATTTAAGGCATGATGGTGCGCACGGCAGCCTCTGACATCTTCATTGCATCTTTGACTTCAAGTCGGAGCTGAGCTGAAACAAGCCTTTCCGCTTTAAGTCGAGACTGAAGAAGTCGAATTGATTGAGGCAGCGACTGCACAGAGGTTGTCTCACACCTGCTGGTGAGTAGTTTCAACTCACTGTCTTCATCAAGACAGGACCTTGGGGTCATCTCGCTGTCCTCAAGATGGTTTGGCTCACTATCTTCCATAAAGTTCTGCTTGGCGTAAGAGATATGAGTCTGAAAGAGAAACAAGGAGACACTTAACAGGTTTCACAATTATATAAGCAAATAAATGGATCTGTTCTACATAAGGAACATGTTTTTACAACTACAATTTGAAACTGGTAGTTGTTGCAAACATCCAATCAGATGTAGACAGCAAAGCAAACAACAGTGGAGGAAATGATGCCTATCCAAATCTATACTAGAACAAAGTTTGAAGGCTTGAGAAGGATGAACTTACATTACATGTTAACACGGGCTGGACAAAGCCCTTATCCATGTTGATGGAAGGATAATTCAATAAATTCCCCAAAGAAAATTCTTTATAAGCGTTGCCATTATTCTACTTTTTGTAGAGAGTAAATATAGATCAAATAATATTGGAAGAAACAGAGGATAATGAAGCTCAGGTGCAGACTGATGATACATAATCAAATAGCAATTAATTAAGTACAGCGTTACAAGGCAAAAGGGAGAGAGGTACTGACAAGAGCAATGCAGAGCCCATTATTGTTTTGAGAACGTATGATCCTTTGAGCAAGGAGATTCATCTGAAATTAGTTTTCATACAAGAGAGAAGGTAAGGCACAAGCAGAAATTTAGGAGTTCAAATTTTGAATTGATATCATAGACAGTACCTGACGCTGGGCTCCCAGCAGTTCTAATAGGGGTTTGGCCACTTGAGTAGGGGTAAAGTGTGGTACAGTTGGGCCTGTGTTTTCTGTGGCTGCTGATCTATCTGATTTAACAGGTATCACTACCTTTTCCAAATACCTAGTTTGTACTCCTTGACGACCTGCACTCACCCTCTTCCTTTTGGACACCTATTACGAAAGAACAACATTTGACTGGAAAACATAGTGTGACGACACATGGAATAGGTACAGAAAATGGATAGGTATGGCATATACTCATATATGATGCTTAAACTAAGCAGATGGTGTAACAAAGTAGAATTAATGCAAGAGGTTTGAAGCAAAATATGTGCGACCAATACAACTTTGCAAAGTTAGAGCAGGCACCTTGATGGGTGAATAAGATAGGCCATCCTCCACCATGCCAAGTTTGTTAGGCAGTGCACCACTCCACAATATTCCTCTCGTGCGCCCATTCTCATATTCATTTTGATAATGTTCAATATCTGAAATGCATGAAAACATAAAAACAAGTGAGATTTTCTTTGTAATGCAGAAGTGATTCTAATCCAATACCGCCTCCCTGTAAACCCCTTTGTGCTATCTCTGCAATTCTTTTAAAAGATGCCATGCATGCTGTAATTTGTTGTGTGCATTAATATAATGTGGCCTACTACTCAAAATATGAGAGCTCCAGAAGTGATGACACTTCGCAGATGATAGCTTCAACATTTAGTAAAGAAGAACAAGTCGACCTGACCTGACAGATTCAAAATATACTAAGGGAGAACAACTCAACCCGACCAGTCGATCGCAAGAGAAGAGTATCATCTTAAAGAAGAGCAGAAGAGCAAGCAGATTGAAGATATTACAAGTATTTTAATACAATGTCGGTTGGCCTCCCATGATGAACCAGAGCGCACAGAGAAATACTATTCTTTCCGGTCTCTCCATATGTGGCTCACATGCATTTCAAAACTAAAGTAGGAACATTTAGCTAACCAATTAAACATTCTCAGTTTTACTAATATCAGCAATAATATCAGATATGAATTTGTACAACTAAGCTTGTTTAGCTCGATGGGTGGAGCAGTGCTATTACGACACGAACCACGTAGGCTGATTGTGGTCATCATAAAATGGGGAAAACATAAGCATGATGAGTACAGTGTTGACCGTGGCAGTGGGATGGCAGATCTAAAGCTGCAAACTGCGCAAAGGGTAGTTAGCAACCGATGTTTGCTTTGAAATAACAACTAAGATTTGGTATGGACAAGAAAGTACGGTCAACAAGTGACAAAGAAATGCAATTATGTTGTCTCTCTATATGTCGCGACATGCATTTGGAAACTCAATTGGGACTTTTAGCTAACCAATTAAATGTATCGGTTAACTAATATCAGTATCATATCACAATCATATTTTAACAACTAAGCTTTTGAATTCTGAGTGTTGTGTTGTTTAGCTTGAAGGGTGGAGTAATGCTAGTACGACAGAAAGCACCTACGCAGATCATAGTAGAGTAGATAAAAGGGGAAAACCCTAAGCATCAATAGAAAAATCAGGAAAGTGGAACTAGCTGGACCAGTGGGTGGCGCACATGCTTTTCAAAACGAATATAGGAACATTAGGTGACCAATTAAACGTTCTCTGTTTTAGTTATATGAGCATCATATCAGATTCGTATTTCAACACGTAAGCTTTGGGTTGAGGTCTTGAGGAGCAGTGCTAGCACGACACGAAGCACCTACGATGACGGTAGTGAATATAAAGGGGGGAAACCATAAGCTTTACGAGTATAGTGCCCGTGCCATGGCGGATCTGAAAGTGCAAACCGGACAAAGCTACTTCGCAACCAATGTTTGCTTTCAACTAGCCACTACGATTTGCTATGGACAAGAAAAGTACAGTAAACAAATTACGATCTATTTTTTGGGTGAGATCAATAACTTAAGCACATATGGAAGAGTACCACCTCTCTTGCGACGCCGTGTAGGCCTATGCTGATACGTTGAGGGTGCTGCAGGTGCGATGGCTGTCGGCGGCGGGGAAGAAGACTTTAGACGGTAGACAGCCGGGTCGGGGGATATATCCTGTTGCCGTGGACGAGGCGGTCGTAGGAGCGGCAATGGCAAGGTGGACGACAGCGCTGATGAAGCGAGAGGAGGCAATCAAAGGATGCTGGTCCAGCGTCGTGGATGAGAGACGCCATCTCTTGCAGTGGACGACGGGGTAGGGGTAGCGGCTCCGGCAAGGTGGAGGATGGGGTGGCGGACGGAGGAGGCTGGCCGCAGTGCGGAGGTTGTCGTGCTGCCGACGGTGTATGAATGGGGAAATGGAGGGGAGGGGGGATCTCAAACTTTGGGACGCGCTTCTCTGAAATGGGGGAAAGTTACGAACTTATCCCCCATTTAAAATTTCGGACAGCGCGTCGGTTGGGGATAGGACAGTAATCTCGCATCTCCCAAATATTTGCCGGTAACTATTTCGGGCGAGGAGAGGGTGTTTTGCCGCCCATGGTTGGCGCCCGCGGTGTATGAACGGGGCTGACAGGTAGGGCGGTTGTGTCACGTCTAATGGAAGTTACACATCTGCCCCTATTTAAAATATAAGCCTACATCGATTTCGGACGAGGAGAGTTTGTTTTGCCGCCCACCGTGTATGAATGGGGAAATGGAGGAAGAGACACGTGTCTTTCAGACGAGCTTGAATCAAATGTGTTTTGCCGCCCACGTTTGGCGCCCACCGTGTCTGAATGGGCTCAGAGGCTGTCGTGTCACGTCTGATTGAAGTTACTAGTCTACCCCTATCGACAGTAGTGTAAATCCTGTTGATAAGGATGTCAAGTGTTAGGGGTAGACAGTAATTTCCATCTCGCAAACACTTGCTTCGAGCAGCTCACAAATTATAGTGGGTGTTTAGCCGCTTCGTTCAAAACTTGGGAGAATTAGCATTCACGTTTGCCCTGGGACCTGGCAAACTAAATTCAAATCCAATTTGTATTCGATTATGAATATCCACAGATAATTATACATTTTGTTATTTATTTCTTCAAAACCACAACAAAGATTTATTCCACCTTTATATATGATTATTATTTAGAAATGTCGTGATCTTCAAATTCAGTAGGTTGGATACACTCTGAGTCAAACAGTTATTTCATCCAATACAATATGCTCACACGACAAATAGTTCACCTTATGTCAATCATACAAGTTCTGAGGATTACCTCGCCTAAAAAATTCGGATCATTACAACACATGGACAACATAGGGGGTCTTGCAACATAATCCATTCAGAGACATGACACAACATGCAAGTACAATAATCTAATGAAAATTTGAACTGGTATCTAAAGAAGAACCGGGATTATCTTGGGCTTCAGATAGCAGAAACAACAGGACCTCCTCCGTCTTCAAATGCAACATTCTTACTTCCTCCAATTCTTGGGTTGCTTGCATAATGCGTGCCGCTAATTCCGTAATTTCCAGCCTCAAGATAAATATTACCTCATTCATGGCAGCCACACCATCTCTTTCTGCCTCTAGTAGAGCCTCAAGCACTATAATATCTGTGCTCAGACTGCTCTCCGGCGGTGTGCCTCTGAACTGCTACCATCTGGTAACATGGATGGCGCACTACTTCCACAAATAGATTCTGGGGTTGTACATTGTGTCCTAGTGTGAATGGCATCCTAAAAGGTTTCCGCTGGACATCAGTAAGAGATAGGTATCGTATGATCCAGGTAGTAAGCTTACATGGTAAACGACAGACGAACTATTGCCGAGCATGGCAAACTATATTTAAATGGTTTGAAGCAGCATCAGCCGAAAAGAAATTAAAATGGTAAGATGAAACTAGGGATGTAAGTGGCAAATAAACTAAATCTGCCAGTCCCATCTAGTTAGTTTTTGCTACCTCCCTAGTTCATTTTCCTCAAAAAAAACAAAAACTCTTTTGAACTATCATACCACTAGTGGACTTTAATAGGGATTAAACCGGACCCAGTTGACATCCCTAGTTGAAAGGGAATGTACAACCGCTATATTTAAGTTGCCAAGGCATCTAAGCAGTTGAAATAATCTGAGAAAGCACTTAACAGTGTGGCCTCATATAAACTACGAAGACAGTCTTGTGATGAAGTTGAGAGGAAAAGTTAAGGACTCAAATGAAATAGGCATGCACTTCTTTACGATAGTACAGCAGGCACTGCTGACATATTGGCCAACTCAGGTATAGCGTAACAACAAATAAGCATTCGAATTAAGAAATACAACAAAGTAGACAACTAAACTATTTGTAATTTGGTAGGATTACACGTTGAGGGCACAAGCCAAGAAAGCAGCCCACTCGCATTACATTTCACATGTACTAAAACACACTGGCTTACCATATGTTGCTGTGAAGCCTAGCTGATGTTGCAATGTTCTTTGAAGATATCGTCAGCATCCCGTGGTTGCAAATCTAGTTGTTGTAGTTTATTCTGCACCATCTATTTAGGTAAAATTAATTTTAATCGCAAGCACTGGTCCGAATTGATCATCAATGGTTCATCTAAACTAATGAAAGAAGGGTGTGTGCATACACGACAATACTCCCTCCGATTCTTTTTACTTTGCGTATAACTTTTTCTCAGTTTTCTCATATTAGTCTGTGCGTTGCCAATTCCTAGCGTTGGTTTCATTTTGTGCCCCGCCCCATCCGCCTCGCCCTAATTAATTGGCAAATTAGTCCAGAAAAATTAAACCAGTGCCCTCCTTGGTATGCGGGTCAAGATTTATGGGCAGAGTAAATAGAATCGGAGGCAGTATATCTGCTTCCCTCTATTTTTATACTTTTTCGAGGTGCCAGCCCCAAAAGAACAAATATTTTGCTTGATGGGGTTGGCAGCTCCATAATTAATAGAAGCATCAAATTAGTCATGCAACTTGGGAAGATCAAGAACACACAAACAAGTAATGAACAGAGGCTCGGAGCAGTGATGTAATAGCTAGCATCAGAAAATGTAGGGTAAAACGAACAAAAAGCAGTGGAACCACATGATAGTTTGCTGATGTGTAATTAAGCATAGAGAACATTAAGCAGTCTGATGGAACCAACAGGTGGCATCAGAACAAAACTAAAGCATATTAACTATATGTGCACTAGTATGTAATTTAGCACATGTAACATGTTCACTGCCAGAAGTATGGCCCTACAGGTGCAAGCAGAATAATGTGTCTCATGAAAAACTGAATGATGCCCTGAAGAAATTCAAAGGTGCGGTGCTTATGCTAGGAAAGTGAATGTAGGCGCTGGCCGTTGGATAATAGTACCTGATTCTCGGCGGCGTATGGGTATCGTTGTCATACTTGATAGCTAAGGATCATCGATGGTGCTCGTGTTGCGGTTGAGTTTGGGCCGGCTGTCGCCGTCGCTGAAGCGGCTCCGGTGCTACGGTTGCGGCGCCTGTCGACATACAAGAAAGCTCATCTGCGGTAAGTGAACAGTTGCACGATAAAGAGAAAAATCGAAGGAGTACAAATCGAAATAACCTGATGAGGCTATGGCGTCGGTAAAGCAGGGCCGGTGGAGTTGAATATGGCGTCCGTGGAGCGGGTCCGGTGCAGTGGACGAAGGCTTCGGCGGGCGCGTTGTACAATGCTTTCGGTGAGGCGAATCTGTTGCGGCGGACGAGGGCTTGTATGAAGGGCTAGTGAAGGGGCGGACGAGGGAGTCAGTGAAGGGCCTACGCTGTGGTAGACGAGGGCGCCGGTTAAGCAGCTCCGGTGTGGTGGAACATGATGGCGGTCAAGGAGATCTGGAGCGGTGGACAAGCCAGTCGCTGAAGCGGCTCCGGTGAAGTGGTGAGTTGGCAGTTGGGGGTTCCAAGGTGCGGAAGGTAGATCCGGCGGGGTGTGAGGTCCACCGCTGCGGCGGAGGACTAGATTCGGCGGCTTGCCGTGGTTGGGGGGGTCGGGGAGGGGAAGGGGAGGGGCTCTGGGGAAGAATGTTGGGGGTAAAGAGGGGAAAACAATGGAGTTACCAAAGCAGCCCTTTTCCGTTCATGTGGCAGTGGTAAAACAGGAATATCGCAGGGCTAAACTTTCGGGCGCGTGATATTTCGATGTGAGCGGGAAGTTTGAAAGCTTTTGGCGCCTAAAATTATAAGTATTCTGCTCTCGTACGGCCGACTATGATATCATGGCCGACAATTTTTTTGTTTTGCATGCAAAAAAATGTGCAAGTTCTGAAAATCAATGTCTCCAACTCGAAACTTAGATTGTCCATTCAATTCAAATATGGATCATTGAGCTACTACAAGAAAATACCATCATACGGTCCAATTCAATTGAAATTCCAAATGTGTTTATCCTAAATATGATGACAAAAGCAAAAAAGTGTATGTGTATGAATAAAGTGGATGATTATAAAGTTTGAACATGCCCGTATGTGTATATCTCTAGGTTTGATATATGAATTTGAAATCACGAAATCCCGGCTTAAAAAATGTACCTCCATTTAAATGAATTACAAAAGCTAATGATGGAGTCGAATTCCAAAATTCCAATCTTAGGTTTGTAATTCTGGTACATCAAGGTATATCACGCATGTTCAAAAGTATCGTTATCTCATAGTACAAACTGTGAAACAAATTGATCAACCATGAGTGCACAATATCTCAATTACGCTAAAGTCTCTCAAATATAGACACCTCACTCTTTATCTGAAGTCAACCCCCCCCACCACACACACACACACACACAGAGAGAGAGAGAAGTCGTTCTCTCCCCCAAACACCAACACACGAGCACATTAACACCCCTCTCTCTTGTAAAGTCCGGACCCCAACATAGGTCTCTCTCACTTTGTCTCTTGAGCATGCACACATCTCTTCCCTCACTCTCTAGGTCTCCTGCTATCTCTCTTACCCAACCACACACACTATGTAGAGTGTATATTTCCCATACACACAAAACGTCGCCCCCAAACGTCTATCTCCCTAGTTATGTGGTTCTCGCGCACTCACCTCACACACCACCCCCACTGCAAACAAGCACACTTTGTCTCCTTGTGCACCACTCTCCTCTTTCTATCTCTCCCACATGCGGACCCGCCCCAGCTCCTTCCCTGTATACATATATGTCGTGACTCTTTGCATAGCTCCCTAATGTACAATCGTTCTCGATTTCGCACATTGTTCTCTACACCATCTATTCTAGCTCTCTCATGAAGTCCCTATCACACACACACGATGACTCGCTTCCCTTGCGTCTCCGTTCATAGGCCAATTTCGGACAACATCAACATTGTCTCCCTATCTATACGCCATTTATGGACACAAATGACCCCTCTCGCCCCCTCTCTTCCTCTCTCTTTCCGACGCTAGCTCTCTCTTTCTCTCGCTCTCACACCCCTCTCCCCCATACACACTCGATGTCTCTCCCAAATAGTCTGCTCCCCCCGCCCGCAGCCGTGCTATCTCGCTACTACACATGTCACACCATTCCCCCTTCCCTTATACTAGGTTTACATCATCGGTGGTCTCTCTACTCCACATACACTCTCTCCCTCTCACACACAAACGCGTGCACAAACACACACAGACACGCACAAACACCCATTTACCTGGATCCTCATCTCTCCTCATGTCTGCATGTGTATCTCACACACTCACTCTCTAATTATGTATATGTGTATCCACGTTACACAACACAAAGCCCCATGTACATGTCTCTCTCTATCCTCCACACACATAGACACAAAGAATCTATTATCATTGCCTCAGTCTCTAACATATCACACACGCACACTCTCTCTCTCTCTCGCAAACAAGCTCAACAAGGGTTTCCCCCGTGAATAACTTACCGTCTATTCATGAATAGTCGTGGCAGTATGACGAACACGAGGCATGAAAAAGAATAAATCTACATGTGCTTAGACCACCTAGTATGACTACTAGGACTAGAGCAAGCCAAAAAGCGCGCCGCCGTCACCCCCTCCTTGTCGGTGACGGGAAAATCTTCATTTTACATAGTCGAGAAGTCATTGTGCTAAGGGCCCACATGCCGAGGCGTTGAATAGAATGTAGATGCTAGTTTACAGAAGCAAGTATCGGTAATACGTTTGTATCTCCATACTTATATTTCTTCTCTTATAAAAAACCGAGTTGGTGATGATGGTACGTGTGCCATCTTGCAATATAGACCGTCCGATCTATATCTGGCGGATGGAAATTAAACTAAAAGATACCCGCACCCCTCTCCACATTTGCAGACAAGGCCTTCCCTCGTTCATCCTTATCTCCAACAAACCTCATTATTAGCAATTAAGAAAGGAAGCCTCTCAAACAAACTGGCCTGGTGGCCGCTGCCGGCGTTGTCAATCCCCATGCCTCCGCTCAGTTCGACCACCAACCACCACCACACCCCACTCCTCTTCACCTTATCTCATATTTCTCGAGATATCATTAGTTTTTACACATGGGATTACTCCCGCAAGGGTCAATCACAACAAGTGTTTTATAAAAAAATGCATCTTGATGTTCCGTGCAATGCACGAATCTTGCTAGTACTCCTACACAAGACTAAGTTGGTGATGCCGGCGTGTCTGCCATCCGTCGTTTCTGACCATTAGATCTACATCTAACGATTGTGAGGTAAGTTGTTTCCTTTTCTCACCAACATCCCACTTGTCTACCAATTTGCAGAAAAACCCATAATTAGTATCTTAAAACCAACCACATCCCTCCCTGACCTCACCAAAATAGCCCAAGGAATATATTCTAATTGAAACATAATATATCTCTAGTGACATATGTATATCAAAATTAGAGTGTTTTGTACCAAGTTTGTGAATAAGTATTATTCTAATTATGATTCGTTGCAACGGACATGAACATTTCTAGTATTTCCAACCATGCATTTCTTTTCCTAGTATTCCATAGTTTCGAGTTTTCCATCAAGATATTAGTCACTCATGGTTGATATTTACTTTCAATCATGTACACATATGCACTATGTAACTAGCCTTGCTTATTGGCTTCCAAAGCTTAACTTTCACTCCTACTTACAATATGTAGAGTATTTAACAAAAAACTACCACTTTCAACCAGCCCTAGGAGGAATCTATTGTACATAAAATAGCAAAAACATACCCAAAATTTCTTAAACCACGCCAAAAACTACCTAGTACTCCTACCGATTAGGTTCGTTTAAACCCATTTATGACAGGGTTGGCCCACATGTCCGTGCTGATGAGGCAGCTTAAACCAACACATTTTGTTTGACCGTTGACATGAGGGACCCACATCTGACCTTCTATCCTGTTATTTCCCCTCAAATCATTATTTTTCCTGAACATTACTTCAAACAGTACTGATGCGTGTTTGTCGGTGGCGCCGGTGATGAGCGAGTTGGCGGCTGCTCCGCCGGACGGGCCGGACACCGCGCTGGCCTCCGCACAGGTTGGCAGGCTGGCCTAAGCGTGACTCATGAGCAAGCAAGCTGCCGCGCTGGCCTTCGCTCGAGCCATATGGCTGGCCTTAGCGTGGCGCGCGCGAGCAAGCCGCCGCGCTGCCTTGCCAATCTAGCTAGCAAACCTTGCAGACAAGCAGCTGGACGGAGCTATCTTGGCTAGCTAGTGGCCGTGAGCGCCGGACGGAGCTGGCATCCGGGCTGCCGCAACATGGGCTCCGCACCGCCGACGGTTTTAACCTCGCCTTCTGCCGGCGGCGGTAGCTGCGTCCACTGTTCAAGATATCTTCCGATATTTTGATAAATCGGCCGATTTATCGCTTACCGTGGTCTGACCGATAAGATAAATCGGGCGATAAATCAGCCGATATGGCGATAAATCGGCCGATATGCCGATAAAATGGCCGATTTACCCCTTATCATAGGTCGACCGATATATTCCCGATAAGCGATATCCCCAACATTGGCTGCGTCCCATGGCCGAGGATGACTAGGTGGACGGGCCGGAGGTAGGAGGTCACTCGAGGATTTTTGTTGGTAAGAGCATGTACAATGGTTGATAAGGTAGTCTTATCTTAAGTCTGCCACGTATGCAAGTGGTAGTAGTTTCTTGGCATTTTATTGGTTTCTTGCATTATTAGAGCAAGTACTACAATAGAGCTGAGTCAGCGGGCTAAGAAATAAACTACTACTACATGTTGGCTATAAGATGGGCTGTAGATGACATGGCACTGGCTTATAGCCAACAGCTGGCTATACTATTAACCATGCTCTTAGGGGTTTCTTGTAAGGAACAATGTACGTACTACTAGCGACAAAAGACGATTCTAGGTTGCGTTGTACTCCAACGAGTACTACTAGTGGTCGCGGGAGTGTATACCTCGTTTTGTGGGTTCTATCCCAGCTGAACGCACGACGGCCTTCTTTTAAAAAATAGTACTACTACACTTCACTGCGAGCCAATATTTTACACGGGTAGTTTGAGTTTTGAAGTCAAACGGACGTGCGGCCCCACAATCTGGGTGCACTGGTGTAACGCCCCAAGACCGGAGAGTCGGGTGCCTTCCTTGATTTCCGGGTTTTGTCGTGTGATTTGTTTGGTCCGTTGCATTTCATCTTTGCATCATGTGCATTGCATCATGTCATCATGCCATTATTATTGCAGCCGTTTCAAAACTCTTTTAAATAAATCGTATGGATCTTCGATCCATTTAAACCGAGGGAAGGATGACTTCTCTTTATAACATATACCCCCATATTAGGGAGCTATATTAAATATTCCACTATTTAGGATTTCACCTTAACACACTTGCAAATAATCACATGCCTTTTCCCGCTTCAAGTTTGGTCCCCAAACTTTATCCATAATTTCTTTCATCGCTTTCCCGATCTCCACAAAAATTCTCAACATTTTTGGACACTCCTAAAACCTCCTCCCAATTCAAACCCATTTGAATTAAATTCAAATGAGTTTGAGATCTTTTGTTTGATCTGGCTTTTTCTATTTTTCTCGGAACGAGCATATTTCTGTGAGTTCAGGAAAATTAGCCCCATGTGCAAAATCCTTCCCTAACCCTCTTTTTCTTTTCCTCTCTCTAGTTTTTCTTTTCTGCTAAAGAGATAAGTTCTAAAGAGACAGAGGGAGAAGAGAGTCCAGGCCCATTTTTTTCCGCAGCCCAACCAGCCGCCGGCCTCCCTAGGCGAATCTCTCACTCTACTGGGCCGGCCTCCCAAGGCCCACTCCCCTGCTCTAACCTAGGCGCAACCGAGCCCTTTTTTCCTCGATCCCCTCCTCCCTGTCTCCTTGCTCGCGCCGCCAGGAGAGGATGCCCTCTGCCCGATCCCATCTCCCTCTCCTCAACAGACCCCCGCCTCGCTCTCGCCACCACCACACCGACCCCATGGCATGCCTCCCTATGTAGTGCTGGGCCGCGACCGCGCCTCTCCCTGCACCTCATCCCCGTCGCCCAAGCGCTCGAGGAGAGGAGCTCCTTGAGGACCTGCGCCTGCAGCCCAGCCGCTGGACCAGCAGGAGGCCACCACCGCCATGAACGCCCGCCAGTCCTCCACCAGCGGCCTCTCCTTCGCCCCGCTGCTCCTCTGCCTCAACTCCGGCCAGATCGACAAATAACAAGTCCATGGAGCCACCTCCCCGTGCTCCTTCACCTCGCCTCGTCGTTCGAGGACCGGCGCTGCCGCTGGCGACCATGAGGAAGGAGACCGCCATGGATGCCCGCGGCCCCGCCTTCCTCTGTGTTCACCTCGCCGTTCTCCGCCAGCCTCCTCCCCGTGCTTACGAACTCTTGCCCGAGCCGCTCTCTCCGGCCAACTCTGTTGCTGACGCCGTCCGGACCTGCTTGCATCCGCCTAGTTCCCAGCGCCATAGTGCCTGTTGCCCAGATCCGCCTCGTCCCTGTCACACCCGCGGCTTGCTCTCCTCCCGAGCGTCCGCTTATGCGTCGTACGAGCCAAGCTCGGCCATTCCATCGAGCTCCTACGCAAGCTGCCGAGACCTTGGCCAGAACTGCGCCAAGTCAATGCCTCTTTTCACCCGCGATATGTTGCCGTGGACGCATGGAACCCTGGAAGCAATCCCCAGCCCCAAATACCACGACACTACGAAGACCCGGACCGACAAGTACCGCGGCGTTCGTCAATTGTCAAGTACCCTCGGATACGTCAAGTTCATCTACCGTCGCAAGAATCGAGATCGACAAGTCCGAAGACCCCAAGTACCTCAACAACATGTGTACCACTACCGTTGAACCTCGAAGACCGTGGATTCGTCAAGTCCCTCGTTGTGACCGGAACATCTACAGAAACTCGTGCAACGATAAACATGTACCACTACCATCGCCAAGACCCCGTGAACGCCTACATGATGACCGTCGAATACCTCTTCGCGAGTACCACTACCATCGCATGGATCCGCCAAGACCGTGGAGTAAACGAACATGTACCCCTACGCCCGGAGACATCAGATCCATCAAGTCCGAAGACCCGTAGCACCACGACAACCTCGAAGGGATATGTATTCTCCAAGTTCCTCCACCGATGACTCGAACGGCTACAAAACGTGAACCTCTACGTCGACCCTAGGGCATGCGAGAACGAATACTTCCACTACGAACGTCCCGAGAACGTCTACTTCCCCTACACCGCATCAAACTCGAACTGCTCCGATAACGCACGCTTCGATGGTATAACCCCGAGACGACCGTCCGTGAACGAATGATTGTGATGTTTGAGTTGAACCGTGTGTTGCTCCGTGTCCGAGTTGTTCTTTGCGAGTTCCTCGTTGCCATGCCGTCCACCCGTGGGAACCCGGCAACCGGGATCACCCCATCATCTTGCATGACACACTCACTCCCTGTGAGCTACCGGAACCAATATGTTGTCGTGGCATCATTTTCGGATTCATCATCGTGGCACCCTTTCTTTCCACCATGATGACAAAATGCCCCATATCTTATAACATGCCAACATTTTCATAAATTTTGCATAAAACTTGCTCATGTCATCCGCATCATGATAACAACAATTAAAATGTTTAAAATTGTTGTTTGCATTAAATTACTAATGCATATGGGGATTTACCGGGTTTGTTGTTTATTATATCCGGCCCCATCTAAATTGTTTAGATGGTATAGTTTTGTTATGTTTCACCTCTTGACATGCATGACAACATTTAATATTGGTTAGTACATAACCAAGAGAGAACTAAATAATTGATGCGTTGCTTCGTCAATATGCAACTCATTGCATATTGGGCTCCACTTATTTTGTAGTGTTGTTTGTGCACTTTGCCATGCCTTTTTAAACCAGACATGCATCATACTTGGTTGTGCATCATGCCTTGATTATGTGGTTGTTGTTTACTATGTTGCTTGCTTTTCTTTCCGGGTAGCTTCTCTCGTTAGCTTCGGTTCCGTTCCGGAGTTGCGAGGATTCGTTCGACTTCGTCCGTTTGTCTTCTTCGTGGATCCGTTCTTCTTCCTTGTGGGATTTCAGGCAAGATGACCATACCCTCGAAATCACTTCTATCTTTGCTTGCTAGATGCTCGCTCTATTGCTATGCCTATACTACGATACCTACCACTTGCTTATTATGCCTCCCATATTGCAATGTCAAACCTCTAACCCACCTTGTCCTAGCAAACCGTTGTTTGGCTATGTTACCGCTTTGCTCAGTCCCTCTTATAGCGTTTCTAGTTGCAGGTGAAGATTGAAGTTTGTTCCTTGTTGGAACATGGATATTTTGTTGGGATATCACAATATCTCTTATTTAATTAATGCATCTATATACTTGGTAAATGGTGGAAGGCTCGGCCTTATGCCTGGTGTTTTGTTCCACTCTTGCCGCCCTAGTTTCCGTCATACCGGTCTTATGTTCCTTGATTTTGTGTTCCTTACACCGTTGGGTTATAATGGGAACCCCTTGATAGTTCGCCTTGAATAAAACTCCTCCAACAAGGCCCAACATTGGCCACCTAGCCTTTTCTTTCCCTTGGGTTCTGTAGACTCAAGGGTCATCTTTATTTAAACCCCCGGGCCAGTGCTCCTCTGAGCGTTGGTCCAACTTGTCAGCCGCCGGTGGCCACCAGGGGAAACTCTGGGCTGGCCTACCGGAAGTTTGGACAATCCGGTGTGCCCTGAGAACGAGATATGTGCAGCTCCTATCGGGATTTGTCGGCACATTTGGGTGCCTTTGCTGGTCTTGTTTTACCATCGTCGAGATGTCTTGTAAACGGGATTCCGAGTCTGATCGGGTCTTCCTGGGAGAAGGAATATCCTTCGTTGACCGTGAGAGCTTGTGATGGGCTAAGTTGGGACACCCCTGCAGGGATTTGATCTTTCGAAAGCCGTGCCCGCGGTTATGGGCAGATGGGAATTTGTTAATGTCCGGTTGTAGAAAACCTGAAACTTATCTTAATTAAAATGCATCAACCGCGTGTGTAGCCATGATGGTCTCTTTCCGGCGGTGTCCGGGAAGTGAACACGGTGTTGGAGTTATGCTTGAACGTAAGTAGTTTCAGGATCACTTCTTGATCATAGATTCTTGACCATGCCTTGCCTTTCTCTTCTCGCTCTCTTTTGCGTATGTTAGCAACCATATATGCTAGTGCTTGCTGCAGCTCCACCTCATACCTTTTACCCTACCTATAAGCTTAAATAGTCTTGATCGCGAGGGTGTGAGATTGCTGAGTCCCCGTGACTCATAGATTACTTCCAAAACCAGTTTGCAGGTGTCGATGTAACCGTGCAGGTGACGCAGCTGAGCTCAAGGAGGAGCTCGATGAAGATCGTGTTCGTTATGTTGTTCCGTTTCTAGTTGATCAGTAGTGGAGCCCAGTCAGGGCGATCAGGGATCTGTAGCATTAGGGGTTGTCTTCTTTTATTTTGGTTCCGTAGTCGGACCTTGTTTGTATCTGTTGTTGTAATGCTTTATTCATGTATTGTGTGAAGTGGCGATTGTAAGCCAACTCTGTACCTCTTTCTTATTCACTACATGGGATGTGTAAAGATTACCCCTCTTGCGACATTGCCTACAATGCGCTTATGCCTCTAAGTCGTGCTCCGACACGTGGGAGATATAGCCGCATCGTGGGTGTTACAACTGGACAGCCTAGCCACGTGAACGGGTTTTCCTTCCCAGCATCCCGTGGCTCGCGTGCTCGCCCTAGCCGCACCTCGCTTGCAGCTTCCAGCGAGTAGCATATTTAAACTAGCGCCTCCCAATTAAGCCCGAGGAGCCGGAAAAGCCTGGCGGGGCATTGGGAACTGTGCAATATGGCTCTGTACGTAAAGTGCTCTACTACTACTCTGTAGCTTGTGGCGTTGCATGCATGGACTTCACTCCATTATCGACTCTACTATAAAAGAAATTCCTTTTGCCGTGTTTTTTTTGAAACGGAGGCAAAAGCTTTGCTTCATCTCATTCATAAAGAAGGAACTACTAACAAAGTTCGACGAGATCCATTACACCTCCACAAATGGAAGCGAAAAGCCTAGTCTCGTTGTATCAAATAACTCAAATGTTCTGCCCCCGTAGTAACCGTCGCTGATAAACAGGCTGCTAGTGTGTGCGTGAGAGGAGCGGCTGAGTAGGCCAGCTACGTGAGAGGAGCGGCTGAATAGAGCACCGAGAGTACCCACTAGGCCACTACGCAGGTGTACTTCCCCTGCATTGATAGTACAGCGATGGTTCTAGAGAACAGTAGTACCCTCCACTTCCAACTATAGCTCCTTGGCCCTGAGATTCAAATTTTCAAAACTGGTGCACTATACTAGACTAGACTAGAATTACAGTACATCGCACTACTAGTTGAGAAAAGTAGTACTAGTACTGCTACAGTACGAGTACGTACTCCTCCGCCACATAATGTAAGACATTTTTTGACACTAGTTGGCATGTACAAAAAATTGGAAAAACATACCCAAAATTTCTTAATCCACGCCAAAAACTACTACCTAGTGCCAAATTTTTTTTACTAGTGCTATTATTTATAGTATAATGCAATCCCATAACGTTCCATAATCCCTTTCTTTCAAAAAAATCACTTCTGGAGAGAAGATTGCTATCTCCACGCGAGCTTCTCATAGGCCAGCGCCACCGCATGCAGTCATGTGAGAGAGAGGGAGACATCCATGCAGCATGCAGAGAGAGGAGAACACGGGCGGACAGCCAATGGGCTGCATGGGGCATTTATAGCTGCTAACTCCTCCCATCCATGCGCCAGGGGTATTTCCATCCAGAAAGCATGCAGCGAGCCCCTGCCTTGGTATGCGCAGAGTAAAAAGAATCGGAGGGAGTACTAGTAGTAAATAATAGCCTCACCCCTTCGCTGAGGAACGATCTACAGTTGGAAGGGACGAGGCCCTGCGGTTACTACGCTCTTATCTCCTCCTCGCCAGTTCCCCTCCCCCGAAGAGAAGGCAGTTCGTCGCTGCTCCCATGGATTCGCCAAGCGGTTCTCCTCCTCGTCGGGGCTGGGAGACCTTGGACGACGATCCTGTGGGAGAAATCGCACACCGCTCCGACGTCCTCACCGCCGCAAGACTCGGTGCTTCCTGCACCAACTTTTTTCAAGACGCTGCTTAAGCAGGCCATGCTTGTTGGTCTTCCATGCATCCTCGAGGAGAAGGTTCTTCTATGGGACAATCCTTCGAACAGTCCACCGCTCCCTGGCCATGGTTGCACGTTGACTCCGCTAGATTTGCCGACGTTGAGAGGTAGTCGGATTTTGTCCGATGAGCAGGTCAGTAATGGAGTTTGATCATGTAGTACATAGTTATTCCATTTCCATCCCGTAATTTCTCCGCTGCCCACCGTCTTATATATAGGTCTGGGTCAGTGCCAACGAAGATTGGCTTGCATACCTCCGGCCGGATACCACCATCATTTTGCACAACATCCATAGCAGTGCGGCCGTTCCGGTAGACCCCTTCTCCACCAT
Source organism: Triticum urartu (assembly GCF_003073215.2). Taxonomy (NCBI): domain Eukaryota; kingdom Viridiplantae; phylum Streptophyta; class Magnoliopsida; order Poales; family Poaceae; genus Triticum; species Triticum urartu. The sequence goes on from NC_053027.1 coordinate 312,860,823, forward strand.
TGGGATCGGCCTTCCGAACTGGCTAGGAAAGAATACGTATGATGATACCTACATGAGATTGAAGAAGATAGAAATTGCGTACCCGCCGACAAAGCGACGTGTCTACGGCGATTACTATCTCATCGCGGTGTTCGACATAAGGATTGTCATCAATGCAGGAGGCAGTAACGGCAGAGGCTGGCGCATGTTGGTGGCGGCAGATTTGTACCCCTACATGTTCGAAGACGCCATGCGCCATGTAGGCCGCATATTCACGGTGACATGCCAGGGGACTTGTTTCATCTGGTTGACATCCTACGGTACGGGAGATTACAAATGGAATGCACAAACCATCATTTGCATCCCTAATGGTACTCCATTATTTTGCAGGGAGCAGTCATACCCCGATCAAAATAAGATCGCCGATCCTGGATGTGCATTTGCATCCGCGATTTGGTCTAACCTGGAACCTTGTAGCTGACTTTGGCATATTGGGATCAACTATCTTAGCAGTCGTTACCCATGGTACCACTGATGTGCAACATGGTCACATAATCTACCATGATCGGACCGTCACCATCTACCCAGGTATTCCATTTTTAACCCTCTCGCCTTCTCTTTCATTTTTGTACTAGTAGTATACTTTGTAGTACTAGTAGGAGAACTTTTTACCTTGGAGGACGTGTATAGCTAGCTAGGCCCTTGAAGACTTGAACCCACTAGTTGCCACCATTTTTGTTTTTCCATGTCTTACTATCTCATCCATGTAGCCAAGAGTGGATATATATAATAAGCCGGTTATTTTACTTCCTCTATACCGGAGTAGTACTATTTGCTGCACAGTATTACTGACCGACACATTTGAGCACAACATTATTATGCATGGACCTTGACTATGTACGTCACCATGTGTCCAGATCTGGGATGCCGCGTGTACCAGATGAACGATGCCGAGTTCGACCCCCGTGATGCTACGTGGGTGACGAGGAACACTCTTGGAGAGTACTCTCTTTTCATCGGGGACAGCTACCCCATTGTGAAGCGGATGCCACCTTCCGTGCACGACACGGAAGGCCTGCCGTTCATGAAGTATGGTTGTGTCTTCAGTGCGCACCGCCGGATGAATGACATGCTGGGACATGCTATCCCTGATTTATGCCGCTTCAGCTTGGATGAGTCTCCATCGTGCGGAACTGGACTAGAAAGCTGGAACAATGATTCCCGTTACCCACCGCTATGGATTGTGCCATCCATGAAAGAACACCTGGGACTGGAACCTGGAGGAGGACATGTAGCCCATCTATAACGTGTAAGTGGAGTACGGTAATTGTGAATGGTAGCGATGTGAATATATGTAGACTAGTCGTGCACAAATTTATCACGTGAGTTGGATATGAACTTGTGTGGCATACTAGCATTTGTCCTTTAGAATTTATTACTAGCAAATGTGTTATGTGTATGTGCAAATTGTGTGTTTGTTGCACGGGCTCCAACACGCTCTTTGAGAAAAAAAGGTGGCATAGCTTTGGATATACGTGACGTGGCGGCATCATACAGTAGCATCGTTCGCTATAGTTGTACTAGTACACTCCTACTAGGACGACAACTCCTATAAAACCTTGCGCTTGGCTCTTTGCCTCTTCGGGAGGTTCAACAGTTCGTACTCGTGTGAACCTTGCACTTGGCTCTTCGCTTCTTCGGAAGGTCCAACAATGATGATACTACAGTACAATATGCTTCTGGCAATCTGACACCGATTGAACTACTGCACGTCCACCGCGAGGGCGAGGGCGAGGGCGAGGGAGAGGGAGAGGGAGAGGGCGCTGTAGTCAAAACCCTCTCCTCGTCCTGCGAACCACCGCGCGCATGGGCGAGGGAGAGGCGTAGTAAGCAAGCTTCTCCTCGTTCGGCGAGTTGACGGGACACATCAAAGTAGTACTAGTACTAGTAGTAGTAGTCCATACCGCGTCCTTTCCGATTAATATGGCTTAATTTGAAACGAGAAAAATACAATGGCGGTCAACGTATGTAACAGTACGCTCTTTACGGTCACTATATATAGTTTTGCGGTGATTATGCGATCACTAGCTCATCGTAGAGCACCGTATTGCACCCTACTGACCGGCCACATAGTCGACGTGGCACTTTGTTGGCCGGTTAAATTTTCACCTGGTTTCTGGGTCCCACCTGTCAGTTGGCAGAGCAAAGAAATCAGTTAAACAAAACTTTACGCAGGTGCGACACGAGTCCAACCCTTGCGCGCGAACTGCCCTGGCTGTGTATGTGAGTGCATGCACGTGTCCTCCCTTGGTCTTCCAACAAAGAGTGTACTACATGATGTACATCTACACTTCCAATGTGTTTAGCCTTTAATTGAAATCGATATTGATTGACTAATGCACCAACTTGTGCTGTAGGTATAGGCTACATGTCTATCCTTAATTACAACATGCAACAACCTTCATTTAATCTTCTTATCTCAATGGTCGCATGCACACATAAGTCTGCTACTTTTGGGCGTTAATTATGCCCTGGTCAATGTGTAAATCTCTAAATGTACAGTCTTTCACGGACATAGGGAGTAGGCTGAGTACTTGAGTGTGAGCGTGTGTGTTGCGTGATGCCCGATCCTCGCAGGTGGCCCAGACACCAACTTCTGATGGTGTGGGCACTTCGCAGATTTCAAGACACCCTGCTTGCTGATGCCTGATCCTCGCAGGTGGCCCAGACACCAACTTGACGATCCTACGGAGGTTGCCGTGGTGCCCCTCGACATGCTACCACTACCCGTCCACCTGTCCTTCATGCGCGGCCACTACTGGGCGGGCATGAAGGCCAACTGGATCGTCCTCATCCACCACACCGGTAGTCCGTGGCGTCTCGTGGATATCTACACCCAGCGAGAGATCACCCTTCCATCGTTGGATACCGCCGCCATTGAGCCTCGTGGCCCGCCGGACACTCCTGCCTACTACGCACGAGACGCGTCAAGCTTTTGGCTCGACCTCTGTTTGCAGAAAGTTGTAATCTGCGAAGTGCCCACACCATCAGAAGTCTACATGGATTACAAGCTCATTGCCTTGTTCAATAAGGGATTAGTCTATCTAGAATCCGGTTGCCATACATGGTTATGGCTCATCATCAATCCTGTTGAGGAAACATTTCTGTCTGATGCTATAGTGCATAGTGGGATCATTTACGCGGTCGACGCACAGATTGGCTACCTATATTGGTGGAATCTATCGTCGTGTAATTGTTATATCTCATCTCATCTTTACCTTATGAATACGACTGCCTGTTCATTTGTTACAAATTTAGAATGCATGTCATGTCTATAACCACATCATTGCTATATGTTCCTCTCATTTTCTAGATTTTATGACCACACATGTTATTGTTAGAGTTGATATGAGAACAATTGGCATCTAATGATTGTTAGAATACATATTATGAGCATCATCATGATTGCTATATGTTACTCTCGTTTACAAGATTTTTATAACAACGCATGTTATTGCTTAGAGTTGATATGAGAACAGTAGTAGTAAGTGCTATGGTAGAATATGAGTAGGCGCTGTCATAGTTGTTTTTCTCTCATTGTTACATGATGTTTGAACCATGACATATTGCTAGAATATGAAAGCCATTGGCTTATTTTTATTAACTTGGGGTATGATTATGACCACGGCATTGCAATTCTCTGTCTATGATATGTGTCACTATTATAATAATCTTAATTCCACACATACTCTGAACATGGTTGTTTATTTTTGTCCTTTTGGTCTCCAATTTGAATTGTTGCAGCAGACGCAAATGCGCCGGCCTTCATGATTCCAGGACCTAGAATCATACCAGCCGATGGGTGGTGGTTTATCGCTCGTTCAGCTGACGGCGGTCATTTGATGCTCATTCGCACGTACCAAATTGACCAAACCATTACATCAAACCACATGCAGTACAATGCGTGGGGCGTTCGTGACATTGATGGCTATGGCTGCTTCGTGTTCGAGAAAGATCCCAGCTCCGTTGGGCCAGGCGTATTCAACTGGAGGCGGGTTTACAGCCTCGGCAACCACTCCTTGTTCCTCGGGCTCAATTATCCGATCATCCAACCAATCATCGATCATATCACCGGCGATGATTACTGTGCTATGCAACTTCCATTCGCGAGGGGGGCTGTGTTTACACATCATACCATGGGTTTCATGAATCACCATATCCAGAGATTCGTCGACACAGCTTGTTGCCAGATAATCTTCAGTGTGTGAAAAGCATCAAGCTTCCATGTGATGGATGGCTTTTGCAAACCCGACATGCGGCGATGTGGTTCATGCCAACAGCAAATATGCACAACTTGATTCGTGCTGATATCTAGACTGAGCCATGTATTCTATTGCTGTAGCACGGTCCTCTTTTATTGGATAT